>NW_025941981.1:410176-724574 GCF_000764305.2 Hyalella azteca | reverse complement strand
GTGCAGTACAGTGCAGTACAGTGCAGTACAGTGCAGTACAGTGCAGTACAGTGCAGTACAGTGCAGTACAGTGCAGTACAGTGCAGTACAGTGCAGTACAGTGCGTGGTGGTGAAGCAACTGCTGTCTAATTCATCACATTCTGGTGGCCAGTTCTTGAATAATTTGTATAGTTTGAATTATTTGTATGAAGCCTCAGCACCTCTCACGCGCCCGTGACATTTACGAGTCCGACATTAGATTTTATATGTCAGGACAAGCTTTCTTTTTGTTCAATTTTGTACAATTTTCACGTGTCATTTTTATTTTCGTTATCAATTTAAATTAAGTGTAATCAATTCAGAAATTGTCTGATATATACATGTATAAATTGTGTGGAATACCTTTTGTTTTATTTTGTTTTGTTTTATTTGTTTTCACGTGTCCTTTTTAGTTTCGTTATCAATTTAAATTAAGTGTAATCAATTTAGAAAATTTCTGATATATATAGCATAAATTGTGTGGCATATCTATAGTATGTAGAAAGAAATTTTATTAAAATGTTAACATTAGAAGCATATATTTAATGGGAAGACAAGAAGTGCGTATAAAAGAAATTGTTTCGCAATGTTAACATTAGAAGCGATTTTATCTACCTATTATATATTTTAATACAATTTTGTACATTTTTTCACATTAGAAGCATAAATTTAGTGAGAAGACAAAAATTGCGTAAAAAATAAATTTTTTCAAAACATTAGAAGCCATGTTTTCAATTATATATTTTGATAAAAATTTTTAAATTTTTTAGCATATATTTAGTAGGAAGACAAAAATTGCATTTTAAAGAAATTATTCCGAAATGTTAGCATTATAAGCAAAGTTATCAACGTATCTTTGTTCCTTGATTATTTGCATGTCAAATGCCGCGGTATTTGGCACCGACATGCGTAGGTGATGACGTCATCGCTGCTACTGAGGTTTCTGTGAACTGGTTTACTGGATTAATATTTGGTCCCGCGCGCTGATTGGCTGTTCGAATCAGCAGCGAGCGCTCTGATTGGATGTGATTGATCGTTGTCATGGCAACCACAACCAAAACAACCCTGGAGGAATTTTTGCCGCGGTCAGTGAGCGGCGAGCCGCGGCGTGGGGAGGGTGTCGTGTGTTTGGCTGAGCTGCGGGCTCAGAAAATCCATTGTTCATATTTAAGTGGGGAGCATTATTTAGTGTGTAGCCTGTATGTTTGTACCTACTTAAAACAAACCTCTTGCTTGAATTTAATATTTATTCTGGGCAGAAAAAATAGTTTTATTTCTAAGAAAAATCTAATTATGGAAATTCTTCCCGGAAATCCGCTATTTTTGTGCTGCTAGGAAGGCGAATGAACCAAATTGTGGCAGAAAATGGCTCCAGCTCTGCAAGAAATAAAAATTTGTTGTTAATTTATTGATAGAGTCTTTATTGAAAATAAATTTTCCTTGTCGTATATTCTACGGAACATACTATATGAGATTAAATAATTTAATTAATGTCAAGTGTTGGCAAGTGTTGGCAAGTGTTGGCATGCGTTGAAAAGTGTAGGCTAGTGTTGACATATGCTTCCATTGTTAGGCAAATTTTTGTAAATTTTCAAATTTAAAAATTTAAAGAAATTTTTAAGCAATTTAAATTTAAAGCAATTTAAAAAATTTAAATTTAAAAATTTAAAGCAATTTAAAAATTTTAAATTTAAAAATTTAAAGCAAATGCTTACATTGTTTTGACAGAAATTTAAAGCAATTTTCGGTTTCGCACCCGAAAACACTGTGAAACAATTCATTAATAATGTCGATAATGCCACGACGCAACATCATTAATTAAAAAATTTTCCGAAAAATAAAGTTTTACTACTGAGCTCCCGTCGTTAAATAAACAGTATTTTGCGATGCAAATATTATATATCTATGGTAAAAATATGCATCTTAAACTTTTCTGTTCAAAAGGAAGCAAGACGTTTGATTTCCTGACGCGTTAAACTATATCAACTATAACTATATGTTGTTATGTTATATGTTATGTTATATGTTAAACTATATGTTCAAAAATTATGCTGCTATCGTAATACTATTGTACGCTTAAACTATAAAGTTGCTTGTGTGATAAAAAATACGTTAAATCTATTAATTCGCAATTTAAAAAAATTATTTAAGCTATCAAGTTTACATCGTAACATATGATCGAGCCTAAACTATTTCCTTGTTATTATAGTTGTGATATTCTCTAATATTTTTCATTGTATATTATTTATTTATTATTATTAGAATATTGTTGGCCCCAGTTATATGAGCCTAAGGTCGAGATACAGAGAAATTTGTTGCAATAGTACCGTATAAATAGGTTTAGGTAATTTAGGCATTTCAATAGGCCTAGAAGTTTAAAGGTGTTTATATATAAGGCCAGAAATGCCTTACTCCACGGACAAGATACAGCCGCTGCGCTCGTCTGGAGAATTCCATGGTAAATAAATAACTTTATCTAAGTTATTTATTATTATAAATAACCTCTAATAACCCTACAATTTATTATTATAAATAACCTCTAAGTTATCCTGCTGACAGGTTAACCTCTAAGTTATCCTGCTGACAGGGTAACCTCTAAGTTATCCTGCTGACAGGTTAACCTCTAAGTTATCCTGCTGACAGGGTAACCTCTAAGTTATCCTGCTGACAGGTTAACCTCTAAGTTATCCTGCTGACAGGTTAACACCGCGTAACTGAAATGATAATCCTTAAAATGTTTTAATTCTGCCAACCCGAATTCTGTACATTATTATTAATCCTTTTCATTATTCTAACTTTAATGTATGCTTCTCATATGCAAAGTTTAAACAAACATTTGACAAAGAACGCTGAACTTCCAAATGAATTTCATCTCAAAATATAAAGAACTCTCCCAAATAAAATTAATTTGTATCAAATTCAAAATTTAATTTTAATTTTCGGACCCATCCCTCCCTCTCTTCCAATTCGTCCGTATTTATTAGTTAACATACTGTATATTGGCGTTCAATATTAGGTATCAATACATTTTCAATAATTTTTCATCGCATCCATACATCTTATTTCGGAGATTATAATAAATGTCCAATTTCAAGGATAAAAAATATCTAAAATAATTTCGAAATAATTGAGCAATATTATTTGATCGTCCTATCCACGTATTTTATGGGGTTATATTGATATATAACCTTGGTCAGCATCATTCATTGTCCTCTTGTACCCAATTTGTACGTACATGTACAATTGTACCTTGTACTGAATTATCTCGTAATGCTCTATTGCACTTACCAAATTCTTATTATTGCTCAGATGCTTTTATTTTTATTTATTTAGTAAAAAAATATCTTTGATTTATCATCTACATCATCAATTACCTGATGGTGTAGAACAAACCTCAATCAGTTAATGGTTTTACAATGGAAACAAAGACCAGGCATCAACCATTACCCACCAATTTAATGGCATAAGATCTTTTAATGGCGAATGAATAGAAGTTCCCTATTTTTTTTTGTTATTGCAGCGATAAATAATTTATATCAGCATTTGATTGATAAGTTGTTACGTTATATTTATTTATTGTTATATAGGTTGCTCCTGCTGTCTTTTGTTTCTAAATTTTTGTGGTATTCGAAATACTAAAAGTATTATAGAAATATTATAAAAATAAATAAATTTCGGTTAAAATGATCCATTAAAAGTTAACGAATGAATTATTTTACATCAATATTGGTTTTTGGTGGCAAATTTCAGTGTTGTGAAGAATATTGCGTACATCGCCTTATTCGTGCGCTCATATTGCGTACATAGACTTATTCGTGCACTCATATTGCGTACATCGCCTTATTCGTGCAATCATATTCGAAATTAATCCATATGAAACTCATGAAAATTTCTGCCGGTTCAAGTCTCCGAAAGTTGCCAGACACGCAAAAAGATATTTAAATCTCAGGTGCAAACTCCGTAGACTTTAATCACGAAGAAAATGTACCCTATTTATACAACTCAGGATTAGATTAAAAAAACGGTAAAAATTAAAGATTAATAATAAAGATAATATAATAATAAATTAATAATAAATAAAGAAAGATTATGTCTTTCGATTAAAATTGATTAGCTCAGCGTTTATAGCACTTGCGTTCACAGTAGAACCTGCAATAATCATTTACGAATCATTACAGCATTTATTTTCGGTAATTATTTACGTTATGATTTATCAGTGATGATATGGTATTTTATATGCTATGTTACATGTTATGTTTTATGTTATGTTGTATGTTATGTCATGTTATGCTATATGTTATGGTGTGCTGTATGTTATGTTATGTTATCATTATTTTAGGGACATTTTTTCGTATTATGTTAGGTTAGTTAGATACACATGTTTCAATAAGAAATAGTTGAGTGAATATGATTAATGAAAAATTACTTTAAAATTCAAAATTAAATGTATCAGGTGGAAAAATACAAGTCTCTAACATTCTAAATATTCTATACATTTGAGTAGGCAAGTATATAACCGCAAATTATTTGTTTTTATTTATTTAATTTATTTTTTCATCTATTATAAAATAAATAAAAAATATTTTATTTTTATTTTCACGCAATTTTAGAGCTTTTTCTTCGTATTATTTTTTATTGATAAAGACATGCTGTGTCATCAGAAAATGACATCAGACACTCACAAAAATTAGAGAGAAATGTACAAAAAATGCTGCAATTGTAGTCTTTTTGTGAGACATCCTGACACAGATTGGCATGGCTACGTATCAGTGCTACGTGCAGAAAGTGGGTCACTATTTTGACTATGTGACCCATTCATATTTCTGAGTTTTAAGCAAACTTTTTAAAATATTGCTTCTTTGCTATGAAATGTTGTTTAATTTTTTACAATTTTTTCTTGCTTCATTTTAGACCATAAATTAGACTGCTCTATCTGACTAATTTATATTATTATATTATAATATATTATAATATTCTATATTATATTGATTACTATATATTATTATATATATTATATTACCTAATATGTTATATTGTACGAGTATTAACTTTAGTAATAAGATTAGTGAACAAAAAATTTATTTTTCAAATCCTTGCCTGTGACTGGCATTATATATCCAGCACACCTTATTGGGGATCGTTCTCTATAGATCATGTATGTGTCAATACTTGAGGATCCTTGTGCTTGCGATCCAGTGTCTCATTTTATCATTGTATCCTGTATTTAATCTTTGTATTCTTCATGGTGATATTCAATCATTGTATATTCTTCTTAATGATATTCAACCTTTTTTTCCTATATAATGTTATTCAATCATTGTATTTTTCTTAATGATATTCAATCAATGTGATCTTTATAATGATCTTCAATCATTGTATTGATCTTAACGATATTCAATCCATAATCCTACAAATCAGTCGCACGTCTCAATTTTTATTGTCGGAAGCCACATTTTGAGACGGAAGCCACGGAAGCCTGCCCACGGCTCGTGGTGAGGTCAACATATAATAATATTCTGATATAGTATATAATATAGTAAAATAATAAGGTCTCATATTCTGTGATCTATCGCAAGGCTTGCCGCCTCTCTATACTGTCTGAATTGCACGATGCTTGCTCTCATTAATGTATCCAATTACTGAAGCAAAATTGTTATCTTACTGTAAAGTAGGTACAGAACATATGCAGGAATTGCAATATAATTAACTAACCTAACCTTGCTGGGCGTATATTCCCCATGTCTTCTGTATCTATGAACTTAAAAGAAGTTTTATCAGGCAAGTAAAGTGCAGAATGTTATAATCATCAGCCAAGCACAAACGTCCTTAAGCGCCGAAGGTCTTCGTTTTTCTAGCGCATTTCTTGCGTTGCGTAGCGAATTGGCATGGGCTTCGTAAATTCTGTTAGCGTTTTACGTTTTTTACATCTCACGGACATATCAACATATGACAAGAATAGTGCATAAGTGCGGATTGCATTATTGTCGAAAAAAACTATTAGGAATGCAATTGAAGATTCCTCGACTGATGCCAACATGGCGCTAATATGCTAATAGATATCCCCAGAACGAGTGAAAGTATATAGTAATTTAGATGCACTGTCTATATACTAAATGAAATCAATCCTGGCGTAGCTCCGGAAATAGATAAACAATCGTACGGATTAAACGCCCAATAACCAAAGACTAGGTCGTCATAACTGAGGTACGTGAGAACAGTTACGTTTTTACACCCAACGAGACCGCATAGCGTATGCCACATGCAAATTTTTACCCTCAACGAGACCGCATAGCGTATGCTGCATGCAAATTTTTACACCCAACGAGACCGCATAGCGTATGCCACATGCAAATCTTTACACCCGAGACCGCATAGCGTATGCCGCATGCAAATCTTTACACCCGAGACCGCATAGCTTATGCCGCATGCAAATGCATTCTTGCTTGATGCCATGAAGTCCCCACGCTGTCGCGCGGGTTTTTGTGTAGGAAAAAAAAGCTGAACAACAAGCCGGGCTTTTAAGATGTGAATCAAGTCTCAAGACCGCGTGCCGTTCAACAAACACTTCATACAATCAACCTGTAAAACAGTTCAAATAAATGACAGTTTAATACATTTTTCGGTTGTAAATTATAAATAAAATTATACGAATTCGTAAATTTATTGCAAAATTTCTTTTTTTGCGTTTCAAAGCCCCTTAGAGAATTAACCAAGCCCCCTTAGAGACCGAGCCAAGCCCCCTTAGAGACCGAACCAAGCCTCTTTAAAGACCGAACAAGCCCCCCTTAGAGACCGAACCAACCCCCTTAGAGACCGAACCAAGCCTCCTTAGAGACCGAACCAAGCCCTCTTAGAGACCGAACCAAGCCCCTTAGAGACCGAACCAAGCCCCTTAGAGACCGAACCAAGCCCCCTTATAGACCGAACCAAGCCCCCTTAGAGACCGAACCAAGCCCCCTCAGAGACCGAACCAATGCTCTGCCATTATTCCAGAAGCAAATGTTAGGCGTGTCGTTTTCAGGTCTACGTGTGAGGTTGGGCAGCTCAAGGCAATGTTCAAATATTCATTAGAATCACGGGAATAAGAAAACCTGTTCGCCGTGCCCAGAAGTGTGATGAAACTAACCAAATGTTGCTGTTTATGAATAACCTTCATAAATAACGCCAGTGAAGCATATTTACTCACCAGCTAACGCATATACTCACCAGCTAACGCATATACTCACCAGCTAACGCATTTATTCACCAACTAACTATTGCTTTGTAAAGAAATTATTATTTATGTCGTCGAAAATCACATGTAACGCGTGTATCACTATATGTAGTTATATCATTGTTAAGAGCATCCGATTAATTATCGGATGGGGAAATAAAGGAAAATAAACAATAAACGTAATATTTTATAATTTACATTTATTATATTGATAGTGATTACTGGAAGCAGAGCCTGGTCTACTCACGCCCCTTCAGTCCATTGCTTTAATCAAACAATCTAACGCCATACACCAGTTTTTTGAACACCTGTTCTGGAAACTTGGACGCCTTGAAGTAATGGAACAAAATTAAATTCCTTAGTAAAAGCGTGCCGAGTTCCTTATAATCGATATTAATAAATAAATTGCGAGTGAATATTCTTCGTGATTGCCATGATTGGTGGTCGATTGAGACGCAATGGCAGACGTTGGACACGCTGGTCCAGTTGACATCAATCAACACATCATTGCTTGACATCTTTACTGTGTTATAGAATTGATTTAACTTTAATGAGTATACTTTACTTCTTGCTCTTCTATAAGCCACATTAGCATGGCTCGCTTATGGATTATTTCTCCGTTGCGGTTCCTTTGTTTTTTTTTTCAAATGGTTGGTTTATAAAATAATAAAATAATCAAGTTTTCCTTGAAGCAAGTCACTTGCTAAAAAATAATATGCTAAAACCGGATCCAAACATTCGCTCACTCTCGGTTGGATAACCTGCCAGACGCGTCGTAATAACTTCACATTAATTCTGAGCTCCTGCATATGGAAGGATTTTGGTAGTTCCTTTATAGGAGGGTGAGGCGAGGACGTGTCTTGATCCTTATGAAATTCTACACAGAATCCGAACATAAGGATTGTCAGGGATTGATGTTAAATAGCAAATAAAACTTGCATAGGGGTTGTTATTCATTGGCAGAAATGTTGCTTTTTTGGTCCCTGTGTGCCATGCAGGGGAGGCGTGTGGTCCCAGTGTAAGGGCGTGTGGTCCCAGTGTGGGGGGCATGTGGTCCCAGTGGAGGGGCGTGTGGTCCCAGTGTAGGGGAGTGTTGTCCCAGTGTGGGGGGCATGTGGTCCCAGTGTGGGGGGCGTGTGGTCCCAGTGTGGGGGCGTGTGGTCTCAGTGTGGGAGGCGTGTGGTCCCAGTGTGGGGGCGTGTGGTCCCAGTGATGGGAGCGTGTGGTCCCAGTGTGGGGGGCTCAGTGATGGGAGCGTGTGGTCGCAGTGTGAGGGCGTGTGGTCCCAGTGTGGGGGGCGTGTGGTCCCAGTGTAGAGGCGTGTGGTCCCAGTGTGAGGCATATAGTTACCGCGGTAGCTATAGTTCAGTAGCTCACCTCGAGCACTGTATGCCCTATAGCTAATGCTATACTTGCTTGTATATCTGGTATATCGCTTGCTTGTATTTAGCTTGCTTGTATGTCATTTGCCAACCGTAATGGTATTTTTACTCACAAACTTAATGATTTATTATTTGTGTTATTCACAGTAGCGTTAACAGTTGTCAAAACATTGTCGAAACGTAGTCAACAAATTGTCAACATATTGCTTTTGAATCGTGCAACACTCAACACTGAGTTTGCGGCTTCATCGTTTCATAATGTTTGGAACAAGTCGCTTGTTAAATGCGATGCAGGATATTATTCTAAAATAATTTGTTAATTAATAATCACTGATATTATTATTACTATTACTAATATTATTATTTCTAAGCCTGTTTTGTAAAAAAAATGGATCTACCAGTCCATTTTCTTGTTTGCAAGTTCAAAACTCACGACCATGACCTCACACCTCTTCAAATGGAGACCTCATACTTTTTCAACCGCATACCTCATACCATCAAACCAAGGTTTCATGCCTTTTCAACCTCATACCTCACACCAGCAAACCAAGGCCTCATACCTTCACAACCTCATACCTCATACCAGCAAACCGGAACCTCATACCTTCACAACCTCAAACCTCATATACCAACAAACCAAGGCCTCATACCTTCACAACCCCATGCCTCATACCAGCAAACCGGGACCTCATACCTTCACAACCTCATTCTTATATTTGGGCCCAGGGTCGATGAAGTTTCCGTCAGTGTGTTTTTACTTTCTACATCATCATCTATATCTACACTCAGAGAAGCGAATGGGTAGTATTGTCCAAACAATAACGCACTTTCAGGCAGAGAGCGTACGTAACATTGGAACGCTCTTCGTCCGGATCAAACTAGGTCAGAATTGCCCACACAGGAATAATAACTGCATCGCTTCTTGGACAAGGTCCCTCTCAAGTGTCTGAGTGTTCGTTGTACAGCTAATTATGCCATTCAGCTTGTGCTCGAGATCTCACTCACATGTGTACACTGTATTATTAACGCCTTTGTATTTTGTGCAAAGTATTGGATTTGTATAATTCGTTTGAGTAGACAGCGGAAGTGAGGCCAAAATGAAAGCGATACAAAAATTGAATGTATTTTTGTTTGATGGTAGGAGAGGGGTCCCATAGGGGTGGAGGCATGCAAAAGGAATGAGAGGAGGAAGGATAAATCTTTTTGATAAAAAATACATATAAATTCTTGAAAATAAATACTGTTCTTGGAAGATAATATTTTTTGAAGAATATTTATTAACTTATCACACATTCTTGCTGCATGATTGAGAAAAAAGCGTGAAGATACGTAAGCTTTGAATAAAACCGTGCACATAAATCTCTTAATTGTGAATAGCTCGTTAGGGAACAAGCCTAATTAGAAGGCGTGAAAATTGATTAGCTAATTGACAGGGTTGTGCCAGTTGCTGTGCTAATTGGCGGGCGTGATAATTGATGATTATCAAATTAAAAGGTGCGAAAATTATTCGATCTTCCTAAGAGCAGGAAGATAATTAATTACTCTGTACTCTGCATGGTGCGCTCGCCACTGGTGGCCACACTAAATACTTTGTGTCGCCCGCCACCGGTGGCCACACTAAATACTTTGTGTCGCCCGCCACTGGTGGCCACACTAAATTAAATACTTTGTGTCGCCCGCCACTGGCGGCCACACTAAATATTTTGTGTCGCCCGCCACTGGTGGCCACACTAAATACTTTGTGTCGCCCGCCACTGGTGGTCACACTAAATACTTTTTGTCGCCGCCATTAAATACTTAGGACTGACTCGGTAGCTGCAGAAATGTTTATTGGTCGTGACCCTCGAATGTTGCACGCCAGCCAATTAGTGGAAAAATGAACGAAGGATCCGCGCCTGGCATTTGGACGGAGCCGCTGCAGGATCGCCAAGGTCATCTCTGACGTCTCTGTTTCCATGCTTTTATCCACCATTCAGGCAGCCCAGATTTATTTTAGCCACCACAATTGATAAAGATTGAGGACGCAATAATACTGCTCACTGCAACTGTCCTCAAGGCAGCGCAAAGTGGGATCAGGGCTACGGTCCTGAAATTAGGCTGCGGTCCTAAAATGTCTTGAATTTGTCGTGAATTTTGCGGTGTTTAAACTTACATAAGCCACAGCTAGGATCAATATTTTAATTTGGCGTGATCGATCAGTTGCTGGTAGATGTGATAGTTTTTGTTTCATTTTCGTAATAGAAAATTACTTGCAGTTCCACGCTCAGCTAATCGGCGACCAGACTTTTATATTCTATTAACTTTCTTTCCGCGCTTTCTTCTTTGCGTTTTGTTCTCATTGCTTTCTTCTCTTTTATTGAAGGTATCAGTATTAACAATGCGAGAATATCTGGTATCAGCATTGCGAGGGTATCACGTATCGGCAATACGAAGGTATCTGGTATCAGCAATACTAGGGTCTTGTAGTGTTACAAATTTTACGAGTTTTATTTTCTAATAAAATTATAGCTTTCCTTCTACCTTGGCAAAACCTTTTAGGAAATTGCCTAAACGGTGCGGCAAAAATATTTTTCATAGCTACATATTTATTTGTCATTTAGTATACATTGTTATTAATTTACACAGCATTAAATCCCTAGTTCCAGTCTCTTTTAATTTCCAATTTTGCTCACTGTGTTTGTAATACCTGGCACTTCAGAGTCTCAGGTATCAGAAATACGAGGGCATCCAGTATCTACAATACGAGGGCATCAATATCAGCAATACGAGGGCATTAAATGGGCAGTCCAGCATCTCCCGATTAACTTTTTTTCATGGAACTCGTCTTTTCACGGATTTTTTTCTTGCAAATTCACTGCAGAAGGTGGGGGCATGCGTTGGAAAGTCTCTGCAGAAGGTGGGGGCATGCGTTGGAAATTCACTGCAGAAGCTGGGGGCATGCGTTGGAAATTCACTGCAGAAGCTGGGGGCATGCGTGGAAATTCACTGCAGAAGCTGGGGGCATGCGTTGGAAATTCACTGCAGAAGGTGGGGGCATGCGTTGGAAATTCACTGCAGAAGCTGGGGGCATGCGTGGAAATTCACTGCAGAAGCTGGGGGCATGCGTGGAAATTCACTGCAGAAGCTGGGGGCATGCGTGGAAATTCACTGCAGAAGCTGGGGGCATGCGTTGGAAATTCACTGAAAAAGTTATAATATTTACGTGCCGACTGCCACATTAAACCATTGATTATTAAAATAAAATTTCATGTGAATAAGTTTCCTCATCATGTGGAATGTTCAATACAAATTTTCACACAATATATAAATTCACAATATACATTGATTCTACAGCATAATTGATTTTAACATTAATCAGGAGCTGAAATACTGGTTAATAAAAAATTTAACTCAGTACTCACTGCAGTGAGTGACATAGAGAGCATTATCTCGTCGACGAAAACGTGAAGTCACGGACGGACAGACAGACGGACGGACATGACGAGAACAATAATGCATTTTTTCCATAAATGAGAAAATGCGCTAAAAAGGTGCACAAATTATTCAGACATATTGACGAATGCATGCATAATGTATGAAAGTCTTAGGGGTATTACTGCTCCTGTACATCACGCGCCTGTAGGCCGGAGTAAGGTCTAGCAGACGCACCGTAGCGGCACGCATAAATGTCACTGCACGTTCGGTTTTTGCACCACCGAAAGGTTTTCGTAGCGGTGAGTTACCGATGCTGTGAATCTCACGGAAACATCCATGTTTTTTCCATCAAGTAATCCTTGAGACGAACGTGAAGCATATAGGGCAAGTCCAACTGAACTTTACTTACCGAGTTATTTTACTTGCGGCTCTGGCAGAAAAAAGCTTCGGCCTTCTCTCGAGCGAGGCTTGGTCTTGCTAGGGGTATCTGATGTTACATCATACATTCGAAAGTATGATGAGAATTTTTATTGATGCGATGTTGGCATCATACATTCGAAAGTATGATGAGAGTTTTTGTTGATGGGATGTTGCATCATGCATTCGAACGTATGGTGAGTTTTTTTTTTCATTCGACGGCGTAATTTTTTATTCGAAAGTATGATGAGAGTTTTTGTTGATGCGATGTTGGCTTCATACATTTGAAAGTATGATGAGAGTGTTTGGCCGCAAAATACACTATTTTGACCGTTTTTTTCAACGTTTACTTGATTAGTTCTCATGTTGGTCTACTCATTCGAATGAGTTCTCATTCATATAACTCACTTGCAGAACTCATTCATATAATCCATTCGTAGAACTCATTCATGAAACTCACTCGTAGAACTCGTTCGTAGAAGTAATTCACTAGAACTCAGTTGTAAAACTCAGTCATAAAACTAATTCTTAGAACTCATATATGGAACTCATTAGTGGAACTCATTCGTAGAATTCATTCCTCATTCAAGAACTCATTCACTAGAACTCATTCGTTAAAATTTATTCATAGAACTCATTCGTAGAATAGATTCGTAGAACTTATTCACTAGAACTCATTCACTAGAACTCATTCACTAAAACTCATTCACTAGAACTCATTCACTATAACTCATTCACTAGAATCCATTCACTAGAACTCATTCACTAAAACTCATTCACTAGAACTCATTCATTAGAACTCATACACTAGAACTCATTCACTAGAACCCATTCACTAGAACCTATTCACTAGAACTCATTCACTGGAACTCATTCACTAGAACTCATTCACTAGAACTCATCAGAACTTATCTAGGTGATGCCAAAATATCAGCCCAGGTGGCATTTTCCCGACATTGCGCAGCGGTTGCTGGCGCTCACGTTCCTAGCACCAGCAGTATATTGTGCAGGCTTATAGGTAATGTATTGGTGTCAAGAAAATAGGTATATAACAGTATATTACCTATACTGTTGTCAAGGTAATAGGTGTATAACGGTATATTACCTATACTGTTGTCAAGGTAATAGGCATATAACAGTATAATACCTATACTGTTGTCAAGGTAATAGGTATTTAACAGTATATTACCCATACAGTTGTATAAGTAATGTACTCTTGTCAAGAAAATAGCTCCTATATGACAGTATATACCTATACTTTTGTATAGGTAATATACTGTTATTTAGCTTCCGCTCGATGAGGCAGGGCATAACTGCTTTTTGCACAGAAGCTGCAAGCGCTGAGGACAAACGCGCCCCTCCCCGCCCCTACCAAGAAATTTGTTGAAGTTCAAGCAGGAAAATAGACTTTGGCTGCACTTCCGGTGCCTGCGATCCTATGTCTTTGCGTGAATTGAACAGTTCATATATAGGCAGGCAGGGGTCACAGGCTGTGTTCTCTACGTGAAGTGAACCGGGTTCATAGACAGGGTTCATCGGCTGTGTTCACCAACATATAATCGATAACATATTTCTGCATTGCTGAACACCTCTAATACCAGTCGAACCTGCGATCGTAGTTAACCCTCTACCGCCGTATGTCACTCTCCGGGAACATAACTTCCAACTTAAATCATGCATAAAATATTGAGTGTAGCAACCTGAGGGCGTTTGTACGCAACAGAGAACATTTTAAAGTTATACGTGGCGACAAACATCAGTGCAAGTCATGTTGCGCTCACTAGAACGTATCCTTTTTGAGAAGGAGGATTGTGACAATATTATTCCGGTTACTCGTGTCGGGCGGTAGAGGGTAAAAGTTTACTGATTACACGACCAGCCTGCGCAGGAGCGTTCATGGCAGAAAGTCTATACCTCGGTATACTCTCTCAAAATGATCTTATTCATAGGGTTATAGCTGCCAATAATCTAAAACTTAGCATAATTAATTCCAATTATAGGTTTAAATTCTTTAAGACTTAGCATATATAATGGGCCTATAGGCACCAAAAGTCTCGAAATTAGCCTATTTAACAGGAATGTAGGTTTTACCCTCCACGCTCGCATTATGCGAATTTATTTGATCGCCATTTCCTGGACTAATGAATTTTTGCAGGAATTTAGGCAACGGCCGTATAGTTCCATGTGTGGACCAGAAATTGACAAAGTTTAAATATATTTTGATCATATTAAGACCGTAAAAGTATAATGTCTGCTGGCACTTTTCCTGACGCTATTCTTACGGAAGTGATCAACTGATCGACACAAGGTGGAGCGACGCGCAAAGGTCGCGCTTTTGTGCCCATGCCATGCTTGTCATTAAATTTTTTTAGCGCTTGCGTAAGAGGTCATTAAATATATATTGTAGGCTTGCTGGGCGTATATACGAAAATATTTTTGATGGAATATTAAGGTTAGGATCGCGAAGAGTGCAAGAAATGTTTTGAAATTTGATTTGGTATGAAGTTCTGATCCGTGACTCATCGATAAAGTTTCAGTAATAATGTTTCCCGTATTTCAACGGTACAATAACACAAATTGCATAAGATTTTTTTTTCTTTAATAAAATAAACTTTAATAATCAAGGTTTATTTCATTCATTCGTCTCTACGGGCATAGTTAAATTTTACCTGTAAATTACCATCGATATCCGTTCTATATTATTTTTATCTCCATATGAATGGAATTTGGAGCGGAAATTAATTACCATTGAAGAACTTCCAAGTGAATGAAATTTCTGAATGGAATTTCCCTGCGTATGAAATAAAATGAAGAACCGAAATGCCATCAGTTCGACGCCACCCGGTGACCGAATCCAATGTTTGACTCCCTCAAGTTTAGGCTTTTAAGGCAATGCCAGAAATTAGACCTCGATTATTAAGATAGCGCTTTGATCCTTGTCGATTGCATTATAATAACTGGTAAGAATAGCATTGGACCCAATGAAAAATGTATGCATATTATATCTGGTAAGAATAGTGTAGGAACCAATGAAAAATGATTGCATTATAATATCTGGTAAGAATAGCATTAGAACCAACGGAAAATGTATTGCGGATGTGAATTAGTTTGCCTTAAGCGGCAGTCGAGACGTAAGATGTTTATGAAAAGTGATGTTCATAACGCCAGTGATGTTCATAACGCCAGTGATGTTCATAACGATAGTGATGTTCATAACGTTAACTTATAGCCTGGCCTTAGAGTCGTAAACTTATAGCCTGGCCTTAGAGACGTTAACTTATAGCCTGGCCTTAGAGTCGTAAACTTATAGCCTGCCTCAGAGTCGTAAACCAAGTACAAGAGCAGGCGTCATTTTTAACGCCATCACTGATGCGTGTGCCGCGCATGTTAACGCCATCGTATACGTGCCCCACTTCACCCCAAGTAACCTCACCATGGCTCCACTTGGCACTTTATGTTCATGTAGAAATAATTGTTCTGCGGGTTTAGTTCTTCGTAATCGTTTTGGTGCTCATAAACTGGTCTACACTCGCGGGCGGCACCTGAGTTAGAGATAATGATCAAATTTCATGTAACATATTAACGCTGCTCAGAAAATGCTGATGACTAATAAATAAAAAAATAAATATTTAATCTAGATACATCAGGTAAAAAATTTTTTAATAAATTCTTTCGAACACAAGTGGTATTTCTAAAATAGTTTAATTACCTTGATCGTCTCCCACCCTTGGAGCTATCACCCTCCCCTGTGATGGGAGGGTACACCTCCCTAAGATCCCTTATTACCACCACTCTCATTTACAACTTCATTCATACCACTTCTTTTTTAACATCTCTGTTAGGTATCCTATATGGGACGACTCTATTATCCTATATGGGGACGAGGCCTCAACGCTTTATTTATCCCTGCTCAATATATGAAGAATGAGGAGCAATATATTGGAGCCTTTAATGCGTATGCTGCGGTAGCATAGATTGCCAATATACGCCAGCTGGTGCATGAGTTACGCACCAGCTGTGCTACGCTCGTCCAGCTGGGTCCAGTTACGCTTTAATTGGCGTCTGGGTTTTATGACTCACTTGAGGCAGCGGTGATTAAATGGGTGCACTGCCTGTCCTGTATGTTCATTGAGAGAACAACAAGGATTTTTTGTTGCTCATGTCCTTGCTCCAGGCTGCTCCATGAGGCGCTCTGTTCCCAAAAAGACTCTTCGGTATTTTACCTATCGGTAGATGCGTTTTCGTATTGACATGACGTATGCCATATCGACATGACGTCTATCATGTTGACATGACGTCTGTCATGTTGACATGACGTCTGCCATGTTGATATGACGTCTGCCATGTTGACATGACGTCTGCCATGTTAGCATAATGTGAGTCTTGAATGAAACATTGATGTAGGACTTGCCAACGGAGGCTGGCTCGGAATAATAGGAATTTGGTGCTAGCATCACACCCATCAGGCGGCGCTAGCATGATGCCGTACAGCCTGCACCGTGCAGGCAGCGTGATGCCGTTCAGCCTGCACCGTGCAGGCCGCGTGATGCCGTACAGCCTGCACCGTGCAGGCCGCGTGATGCCGTACAGCCTGCACCGTGCAGGCCGCGTGATCAAGTGGTGCTGGAAGGGCAGGGTTATTGCTGTGACATTCCAATCATCGCTTCATTCATATGAATTGTCAAAAGTGGCAAAGGTGACTTGCTACGGTGGTGGCTTCTGTTGTCCATTTCTAGACCAAGCTTAAGAGATGGACACTGAATAGTTGGGCTATGAATGGACAATATGCGGCTACCTGTTGGCACAAATAAATGGACAGTGGCCCGCGGATCATTTGCTATATTTAAACCCTGTAACTCTGAAGACAAGTAACTCTAGGACCTCGTATCGAGTTCGCTCCCCATACTCGCAGCTTACAGGCAGCAGCAGCTGCTCATGATGAATCCTTTTAAAGTCATTATGGAGTTAGTATTACTAATGCTAAATGTCACATGTTTTTTGCCGCATGAAATTCTTTGAAGATTTCCTGATGAAGCAAGTCTGAGGAATGTTCTTATCGGACGACACGCCGCAGCAGCGCAGGGCGACTTCCCTGTCCCGGGCTATGGCATGATGGTTGCAGTCACTCCACAGGCTAAACTTTGACCAGTTTTCATCATTCTCTAGCTTCAGTATCTTAAAATATAATCTGATTTGTTATGATAAATTTTACATCAACGTAATTAGATTAGTATTGAGAGGTTCCTTAGAGAATGTAATGTCCAAATGTGCGGTTGGAGGTGGGTGGACGTAATTCATACCTCACCAGGCATCAGAGGTTGAAAAATAGTTGATGAAGAAAACAATCTTCAAGGAAATCAAATCTAATCAACATTTTTCCAGCGTCATTTGCCTGCAGGGAAGGAGTCATCAAGGCATTGATTTTAAATGTTTTCGAGGAACATGGGATCACACTTTCAAAACTCGCTTTTTACGTACATGTAGGAGCCTAAGTACTCGTAGAAGCCTTAGTACACGAATCTTTCAGAAGCTGTCAAAAGTCTACGTAGCCGCCTCAGTACACGAATTGGCCTAAGTTCATGTAGCTGCCTAAGTACACGTAGCGGCCGATTTTTGGTCTGTGATTGGTAGGGTTAGCTTGAAAACCCACCAGTGATTGGCTGACGGAGTAATGAACCCGTAACTATTTTGATAATTCGTCCCCTGATAGCGTCGGGCACTCACATGGGGCGGCCGAAATCTGGCCAGCTTCCTCCTGTGGCTAGAGCGCTCCGGCGTTTGGTAGGCGCCGGTAAATGTCGCTGGTCTGACTGCTTGGAAGCTACGAGCCTACATCACTGCTGCTGTGAGCCTACATCACTGCTGCTGTGAGCCTACATCGCTGCTGCTGTGAGCCTGCATCGCTGCTGCTGTGAGCCTGCATCACTGCTGCTGTGAGCCTGCATCACTGCTACTGTGAGCCTGCATCACTGCTACTGTGAGCCTGCATCACTGCTTTTGTGAGCCTGCATCACTGCTACTGTGAGCCTGCATCACTGCTACTGTGAGCCTGCATCGCTGCTACTGTGAGCCTGCATCACTGCTACTGCGAGCCTGCATCACTGCTGCTGCGAGCCTGCATCTCTGCTACTGTGAGCCTGCATCACTGCTACTGTGAGCCTGCATCACTGCTACTGTGAGCCTGCATCGCTGCTACTTTGAGCCTGCATCACTGCTACTGTGAGCCTGCATAACTGCTACTGTGAGCCTTGCATCTCTGCTACTGTGAGCCTGCATCGCTGCTTTACCTGCCATTATCAACACTCCTGACGTCGCGACGCTGACGATGTGTGTGCTGATGCAGCAACTGCCACTCTTTAGAAGCTGATGTCAATACAGAAGAGAGGCAGCGGCGCCAGCTCGAGCGTTCCCTCCAAGCACTTCACGTTGAAATAACATTAATTATTGGTTAGTTTCGTTCAATTAACGTTTATTCAACGCGTCTGGTGCTTGGTGTGTTGCTGGCATCATGGAGGTGGAGGTTACAGCAGGGATCTGAGTTATGGCTGCGACAGCGGCAGCTCTAGACTTCAAGTGCAGCGTAATAAATCGGGCCTTTTTGTCATCACAAGCAGTCGGGGTGTGATGACAACATATTTTAATTAACATCATAATCACGAGACGAACGACTAAATTGGGAGTCAATTAATAAAGTGGTGCATGATGATGAAATGGTGGACTTGAATGCACGGTAATGCTGGGCGGCATGTACGGAGCACGGTAATGCTGGACGGCATGTACGGTGCACGGTAATGCTGGACGGCATGTACGGTGCACGGTAGCTTCGGGAACGCATTGCCTGCATCGTCGTTGACGATTAATTTCATTGCTTGCGTAGCTCTGACGCACGGCAAGCATGTCAAGCTTGCCTGGAATGCTCTGCTAGTGACCAGCGACCGCGTCACTGCTGTCCACTGTAGACCAGTGGGCCCATACTTTCAAAAATATAACTCAGTACTCACTGCAGTGAGTGACAGAGAGCGCATTTTCTCGTCGATGAAAACTTGAGGTCACGGACGGACGGTCAGACGGACGGACAGACAGACGGACATGGCGAGCACAATAGTGCATTTTTTCCATAAATGAGAAAATGCGCTAAAAAGAGTTAAGTGATCGTAAGTTCATCCGCCAATCAATGACGGTCTTTCAAGCAAAATCCACCAATCATAGACAAGAAAATAGAGCGTAAGTACTTACGTTCACTTAGCGAGTTTTGAAAGTATGGCCCCAGTTACCGACGAAGCGATCCATTATCTGCACTAGAGCAATTAGTCAGAATTAGATGCGCTACTCGCACTTGCAAAAATCGATGGACTTTTTGAACTTGCATGGGTCATCCTGACCCAGTTTGATCCGAAATAGGAGGCGTAATTAGCGCCACGTGCCGAAAATGAGCCGCTATTTGAACAATTTGGCCCATTCATATTTCTAAGTGTCTTTAGTTCCCGACGAAGCGGCTAATTAGCAACCGCCTACACACCTGCCAATTAAGCTTTGTATTGCTAATCATTATTGGCTTATATGGGCCCACTTGTCCACGTGTGATGCGGTCGTTACCCTCATTAAGTAACTTTTTTATTTTTTTATTGAGATCTAGATTTAAAGTTATTTTTAGATCAATGTAAGCCTCAAGTAGAGCTTGACTGGCATTATTATAAGAAGGCAAACATTCTAAGAACTAACGAATAAACTTTGTTGCTATGGGAGTGATGAGTCGTTAGAGTTGTGGCGTGTCTGCCTAGTCGTTAGAGTTGTGGCGTGGCTGGCAAGTCGTTAGAGTTGTGGCGTGTCTGCCTAGTCGTTTCAAGTCGTTTAGAGTTGTGGCGTGGCTGACAAGTCGTTTAGAGTTGTGACGTGGCTGGCAAGCCGTTAGAGTTGTGGCGTGGCTGGCAAGTCGTTTATAGTTGTGGCATGGCTGACAAGTCGTTTAGAGTTGTGGCGTGGCTGACAAGTCGTTTAGAGTTGTGGCGTGGCTGGCAAGTCGTTAGAGTTGTGACATGGCTGGCAAGTCGTTTAGAGTTGTGGCGTGGCTGACAAGTCGTTTAGAGTTGTGGCGTGGCTGGCAAGTCGTTAGAGTTGTGACATGGCTGGCAAGTCGTCAGAGTTGTGGCGGGGCTGGCAAGTCGTCAGAGTTGTGGCGTGGCTGACTAGTCGTTAGTGTTGTGGCGTGGCTGGCAAGTCGTTAGAGTTGTGGCATGGCTGACTAGTCGTTAGAGTTGTGGCGTGGCTGACAAGTCGTTAGAGTTGTGGCGTGACTGAAACCACACTGTATGACTGTACAAGTATACACACAAGATGACTGTAAAATCGAAACATGGGAACCACTTCGGCCAATGGAATGCGTAGCACTTGTGACGGCATAAATCATTGCTACCATTAACAATGATTTATCGAATAAAAATGCTAACAATATGATACTTAGCATACCTTCTCCATTGAGAACTTTTAATGAGTAGTTAACTGATGCTAGGAATGTAGAATCGAAATTCAATCGCCTCGTTGTCGCGTGAATCTAATTACACAGTTGACGCTTCAATTGGCCTCATAAAACAGTCATGCTAAAACATGTAGCTACTGCCAATATCTTTAATTAAAAAACTATTTTAGGTCTAAATTGTAATCTTTGGAATGTCCAGCGTAACCAATCACCACGCCACTCCTATATTCGATAAATTCTTCTCTCAGAGCAAGCAGAGTTTGGGGGGCGAGTCTGTCCAGGTTCTGATCTGGGCGTGGTCCTGTCTTGCTTCAAATTTCTCGTAAGAATAGCATTAACATCAAATTATCAACGGGTATTTTTGCGTGTTTTTAAACATCTCGTACTATTAGTATTAGTATACAAAGCAAACAACCGGTTTCTTTTTTACAAAGATTTGAAGATGCGCTCGGGAGGACGATGCTTCTATTTTCTCTCGTGTCGGTTACACGTTAATAAAAACTTATCTTTCTAATTGCCCATCGAAGGAAACTCTGATGAGCGTCTCGCATTCAGGTATTTTTTTATACTTTTAAATTTAATTTAATTTAATTAATAATATAATAATAATATAATATAATAATATTATATTATATTATTATAATATATTATATTATTATAATATATTATATTATTATAATATAATAATAATATAATATAATAATAATTAATATTAATTTAATTTAATTTTTAATTTTTTTTTATACTTTTAAATCTAAATAGATTGGTGTTGAATCTTTCACAGAAGCCAGTGTGGTCGACAACGCGTGAATTTGATTGATGAAACTGTTTTTGCATCAGCGTAATGATGAACAACATTATCCATAATTACCTCTCAGTAAAATGATTCATAATTACCTGCCAGTATACCCGCTCCTCGTACTCAGTAAACTCAGTCTGTTCGCGTACGTGAGCCAGAATGAGTATATACCCATCAATGCCCTGTGAACACCTGATGCCCCACCTCAATAAATTATTAATAAATGCTCTGGAAATGTCTGGTACAGTTTATATCTGTTTATTATACGTCATTGAGTTTTTAAGCCGCACCATATCAGTTACGTCGTACGTTGCCATAAGAATATAAAGATCTTATCTATGTAATCAGGGCAACGCGATAAGTACTTCGTTACCTTATGAGTAACTTGATATGCGAGGCCTGCGCTTACTGAATCACTTTTTGCTTGAGGAAATCATCAAATAGTTTTAAATTTGGTGAACTAATTTTTATTTATCAAGGCAGAGAATATGTTTGCTAGCATACGTAAATAAACAAAATACTTTCATGCAACAAGACGAATATTTGAAGCCAAGCATAAGTGCAGGCAACAATAAATATGTGTGATAATAATACCGTGAATTTCATACAAAATGTTCATCTAGTTTGTTCTGTGTTCTGAATATGTTGTTATTTATGGGCCCAGTAATGACCCAAACAAATATAAAGGACCAGGCCCCAAGTTAACATAAAGTTTATACGCATAAAAGCAACACGTAAACTCAGAAAAAATAGAGAAACTTCGTCCAAATGTTGATTCACTTCTTGCCCTTGTGTGGGCCATCCAGATCCAATAATGGCTGGCAAAGTACATATCAGAAATACTTGCGTAAATTAAGTGTGTCAATATCTTTAAAACATGACCCAACAATTTTTCTGAGTGTAGATAGAATTAAAGGCACCAGAAGGATCTGCACTCCTAGCGTCCTATGAACGAGTTTAGGACACAGCGGGACTGTTTTATTGCTTTATATATCCATGTTAATGGCGGCTGACCTTGGCAACGAGGCTGGGGTGGTGCATGGCTGCCGTGTTCATCTCATAAATGTAAGTGTGTAGTGAAATATATTGATAAGTACATGAATGCATGTAATGAAATGAAATAATGATTATTGAAATGAATATAGTGAAATAAATTAAATAGTGAATCTGAACCGCGAGACGTCACTATCGTAGCCCGATGTCGGTCATGGTTCAGCAATGCAATGCATGGCGCAGGGTAAATGAAATTAGTGAGCTAAACGACGGATGTGGTACAGGATGGTGAATAAATAAAGAAATTAATGAAGAAATGAAAAGATGTCGGCCGCATTCACGGCACTCACGCGTGCCGCAAGTCGGTGAATGCTTCACTTAGAAAAAAATGTATGGTATTGTTCAGATAGTGACACACTTGCAGGTAGTGACACACTTTCAGATAGTGACACACTTTCAGGTAGTGACACACCTTCATCATTGATGCGTCCTAAGGCGTGTCAAACTTGGCTAGGAGGACATAAGGGCAAGAAGTGCAAGGATGAGGACATAGTCTCCCTCATTACTCTGAGTGTATCTAGGGGATTAAGATCTAGGGGATTAAGATTGGGGATTGTATCTAGGGTGGAAGAAAGATTGGGCTCAACTGCGAGCAGCTGCAGCGGGACGACGGGCGCATTTCAATATCCTTAAGAAAAAAATGAATTCAATGAAATGATTATCTTTTAATTTATGCCTAAATTAGAAAATATTACCAAAATTACATTATTAGTTTTCGCGCTATGTTTCCCTGCTCGGTTATTTCTAATGGAACATGCATAAGCGCAATTGTAACGCTGCAGGCTTTGGTTAAACTGTTGAGCGATAGCGATGGATGCTCATACATAGGCAAGGTATTATAAAGACATCTTTAAATTTGCAGTTACAGATGAAGCTAATCTAAATCAGACATAAAATGTGAAAGGAGAATTGTATTATTTATTGATCTAGAACGCACGAGCTCAAGTGAAGCTCCTGTCAAGCTGTAATAATCGTTATTCCCATCACTTACCTGGTTTTGAACAAAACCGTGAAATTGCTGACTTTAACCTATTATATAATATCATGGATAGTTGTTTATATGTTTATTGTGATAATATTAATCATATTGCGTAAGAGAATGCAATCCTGGCAGACGTCGTCACAGCGTTGGCATCTGAGCGGCAGCCGTCATTCGTCGCGCGTCAGGCATTTCAAGCATGAGACAAAAACTGGATCGAAGGGGACTCCTAATTGTTAAGAATTCGGCCAGCATTTCAATAGAATTGATTTCATTAAGACTTTGAGATATTCAATGCATAAAGATATTGATATATTGATATGAAGGTAAGGTCCACTATGTAAAAAATCAAGATGTTTCGAGTATATAGAAGTAAATATAATTTCTAGTACTTTTTCTTGATGTCATTTGATTCAAAATTAAGTTGTATGTGATAAGAAGAATATAATTATTGGAGGACGAAGAAGCCGGAAAATGGTTAGATTCTACTAAATGTGGAAAAAGACACTCATCAACATTTTCATAAAAAATTATACAAAATAAATTTTTGCTCTATTTTGAATTGTGAAATTACCTCTCGAGACAGCGAGCGAGTCTGGTTCATCGCTCGTACAAACAAGAATTTTGCTACTAAGAATCAAGTGAACACTTTTTGCCGAGTTCAAAACCTCGCCTTCCTCAGCAATCCGGTTTGTAATCGAAGCAAGCAATTAAATGTAAGCTGACTCTTCAGGTGTCAGACGAGACCTTGAAAAGATTAGAAGAAATGAGCTCCGGCATTAATGCCACTGCAGGTCCGCTGCCTTCGTCCCGGTCTGGTGTGTCTTTGTGCGACCAGTTTCTTGGGACGCAAGACGAGGGGATGATGGTTGATGTGGCCTTAACTAAAATGCTTAAATATGTTCCCATTTTATATGTATGCATAAGTAATATTGTTGCGAGTTTAGTTTAAAAAAAATTAATCAATCTATGATCACAATCACGGTATCGAGGCTGCGTTATGCAATAAAGTGCAGAGCTGCAGTCAAAGGGCCATCAATGAGAAAAAAAAGAACAAAACCAAGATTGGGACCCCCACAAAAAAAAAAAAAATATATAGGCCTTTTTAGACGTTGAACTGACCGTTGCTGACTTCGAACTGTCCGTTACTGCCGTCGAACTGTCCGTTGCTGACTTCGAGCTGTCCGTTGCTGACGTCGAACTGTCCGTTACTGACGTCGAACTGTCCGTTTCTGACTTCGAACTGTCCGTTGCTGACGTCGAACTGACCGTTACTGACGTCGAACTGTCCGTTGCCGACGCCTGCTCTCAGCTGACGGACAGCTTGGGCGTAGGTCGATTTATTTGCGTCAAAGTGTTCTCCCCTGTGACATTTATGAGGAATTTCAAGCCCTTCATTTACGTGGACTATGATTCCCCTTAATTTGATCAATTGCTGCCTAGCCTGAAGCCTGTACGTCGGTACCGACCACCCTGAGCGAGGTGTAGTTATTTCAAATGAAAGGTCACACTGTTATGGGTGCATGGCAAAAGTCCATTCCATGCGTAATAATGCATGCTATACTTAAAAAGCGTCCTGCAGTCCTGACTACCGATGCCAACGAATGCTAAAGTTCGAAAAAGAACGGACACTTTGTTAGGCGATAATCACCTTGAAATTATTACGTAAACTGGAATTATTTTGTGCGATCATCCTCTTATCCACCTTAGAGAATTTTGAAACTTGTAATGCAGTTCGAGATTGCCTTAGGTGGTCGTCACAGATTCTGTACAAGTCAGAGGTTCTCTGTCTGTTGGAACACGAGCCACACTTAATCAGGTATTGTGAGTGAGCTGGAAAAACACAAGATATATGACGAGCAATACTCACGAGCAGCAGCAGGACGACGAGGTTTCGTCTCATGATCGTCATGACGAAGTTTGCTGAGGTCGTCGGTATAACTCGGGACTACGGTATCACTCTGTTCACTATGCACGTCACAGTTTCAACAACGCAGATCGTCTCGTCGCTGTCGATTTTTTTTACACCAAGTAATAAGCAAAAGAAACACAAAAATGATTCACAAGCTGCGTGCTTCACGGAATTATCTTTGACTTTTGACTACTTATTGGATCCGTTCTTTGTCTAATGTAAACTTTATCGAGGAAAACGAACGCGTTGGGACGAAAGTGAAATGACTGTTCGCTGCTCAAAAATGCACTTGGCGGTCATTTTGTTGTTCGGATCCGTAAGTGCTTTTGCTCGGAATTAACACAACTAGCAGCCAAGGAAAATTCTAGTAGCAGCTGCGTTACTGGCAGCTGAACTTGGCGTTATTAGCAGCTGAACTTGGCGTTACTGGCAGCTTAAATTTCCGTTATTACCAACTGATCCAGGGGCCAATTCGTCCGGGGGTGTGTAGGGGTAAGCTTCAGATGGAGGGTCGCTCCCCGCCTACGTTAACTCAGGAACACTTCCAGAATCACTTCACGTTTCTTCACTTAGCACCATGAACCTTGAAATAAAACTTGACTTCCTGAGAAATTTGATGTTCTAGAGAGAATAACGTTTGATCTGTATACTTATTTCGGCCACTGGGGGTGACAACTGTTGTGCGTTGGCTTCCGTGATGGATATAGATAACGAGTTAGCCTTTGATCCCGCCTTGCAACTGCGTGTTCGTCAGGCTTCGTTCGAGTCTTCTTGTCTTCGGTCTATCGGCAGATTTGAACCAAACTACGAGCGATCACACTCTTTTTATGGTTGCAGTCCAGCCAAAAAGCCTGACAAGATCGTTTGATCACAAGACTCGCTCAAGAGCCACACGCGTCGATCAATGATCGTCGCCGCGACGCGAGTGTCCAGCAGCTCAGCAATTTACTTCAGCCTCACGCCTCCAAGGACAGAGCGTGAGGCTGGCTGCTCCAGTAAAGTCGACGTCTCGAGAGTCTAAAAGTCGCCTCTGTATTTTTATTTCTAATATCTAAACTCAGCTGTGGGAAGCTGCCGGGCCGGTCGCTCGGCATATTCTAATGCAGCCGAGAGACCGCCTGAGCCTGACTGCGTCATTCGTCCAGATACCAAAACAAAGAAATCATTAACCAATATAAGACACTCGTCTTAGCTAAGAGAGAAAGATCATTCTAAATTGATTCATATTTCGAGTTGATTGCAGACAAGCGTTGGTCATACCGGAAGATTCCCTAGTAATTTTATTGTCAGCGAACAGTGCGGTGAGCTTTAATTGATGGCCCGTAAGTGGCCAGCTGAGAGTCGCGCTCCGTGCAATCATGAGTGACGTTGTGGGTGCAGTGGCCGAACCCTGCCTAGTCTCTTCCTAGGAAATATTATATCAAATCATCAACATGAATGCTTTCATCTTGATATGTCATTCTTTTATATGTACAATTTAAACGATTTTTGAAACTGTGCCGAAGCGTCTCGATTGTGGAGCTTGAAAATGTTGTGAGACAGTAACATTAAACGTATTGACTAATTGAGAGCTTAAAACTAAAATGACATTGCTTTTTAAATTTAGGCTATGACGGTCTCTGAAATCTTGCTTTGCAAAATGGGATTTCTAAATGGACAACGAATTCCGTATAATTTTATTGATACAATTTGCCTGTGAAAAATGATCCCATGCAAAATTTTCCGATTTCAGCCGCTAATTCTTGAATGTGTTGCCATACATTATAATTAATATGAATTAAGATACCTAGTTCCAAAATAGTAAGTTAACTTCTATCCTTGTTGCAATTGAATAATTTAAATTATCGACTACAGATCATTATCTACATAATGATCATGATCAATGCAGATTTGAATCACGAATGTGCAGATATTAGCAAAATGTTCACATTGATACACATCCCTTAAACCAGCTATAAACTCATCAAACCCTAAGCCTATCAGCTCTAAGCCCACCATTTCTAAGCCCTCTAGCTCTAAACCACTAACTCTAAACCCACTTACTCTAAACCTGCTAGCTTCAAGCCCATTCACTCCAAACCCACTAGCTCTAAGCCCACCAACCACAAAACCCATCAAATCTAAGCCCACCAACCACGAAACCCACCAATTCCAAGCCCACAACCCTAAATCCACGAGCTCTAAGCGCACCAACTACAAACAACCCTAAACCCACCAGTTCTATGCACATGAGCTGTGTACAACCCCAAACCCACCAGGCTCCAGCTCTTAGCACATCAACTCCGAACAACCCCAAACCCACCAGCTCTAAGCCCACCAACCCTTGCCCCTCCCACCAAATTGTTCGAGACGTGATTTAACGTCATTCATAAAAGGTTTATGGGGAGAGCGAATGGTGGCATCCCAGGTGCATCTAACACTTTATGAAAGTCAACCATGGAAGTACGAATTTATTTTTTCGTTTTCTCATCATGATCTTTAAGGAGGGACTCTAAAAGTTACATAAAAAAATGTATAAGTTGAATAGCAAATAAACCAAGAACTATCAAGCAACGAAAACGTAAGAACAATCCAACATTTGAACATCGTACTACTACGTCTTTTACTGATCAGTTAAGTTATAATTTCTATTGTACAGGTTAAGTCGTGCCATAAAATATACTTGTATTAATGAATTATGATCAATCATTGAATGCTGCGGTGCATTTTCTTAATATTCTCTCACTTTTCAAATTCTTGACTATGATATGATAATGATCATCCGACTCCAGTTGACCAATTGCTCAATTCCAATTTGAATTACTACACGATGATATCGCCACGTGAGTAATGATGAGACTTGTATGGCGCCTATCATAATTTCAGCTTTTAGCTCCGCAAGTGTCACAGTGGCCAGCACTACCTACCCCAAGGCACCGTTAATAAACAGGTACTATGGAGGGGCACTGCCGAGGCGTGCTGCCTGAGAGGATGTCATGCTTGTGGATTGTTGGTGTCACTTGTGCGGTCATTAGAAGTGTGGTCCTGTGGCCAATGGGCACGGTGGTCCAGGTGTTACAGTTCAGAGTACCAAAATAGGAGCAATGAATTGCGGGTTCGATCCCAGCTACTTGCGTCAGTTCTATTCAAAATCGGTAAGGCGGCAGGGCGGTTAAATGCATCAAAGCATTTGAGCAGTGAGTTGTGGATTCTAAAACCGCAAAAAGATGTGAAACCTTTGTAATGTTTAGAAACGGCTTGCGGTCAAATGACCTAATCCGCGCTGACACCACTATTACTATTCCAATAGCTGGGTAAGCTGGCCAAGGATCAAGCGAAAGCTAGGTCTTCTTTGCAAGTAGTTCCGATGCCATTCAATCATGATTTTTTTATATGACACATGGCTGAATTATTGTGATTAGATCAGGTTAGCCGAAAATTAGTTTTACTCTACTGGTATATCCGATGCTATTGTATCAACGAACCAGAATACGTGAGCCTGTGCTGGCTTTAAAAGACACACAGCTGAGTTAATTTTGATCCATCTATTATATTACTTGAGTCCATGGCGAGAATATTCCAGCATTTTGTTCCTGCCTGTTAATCTTACTATCACATTTCAATACAAGCCTTTTTAATCTGAGAAATATATTTTTACTCAAAGTTTGCATTTAGTAACAGGTAAACGAATTGGAAAAATTAGAAAATTTGAGTTCTATTTTGGCATCTAAGCTTAAAAGTTCGGTTCTTGATTGATAACCTGCAACAATGTTAGTGGAAATTAAAATTAGATAATTTACCTCTAAAAAACGCAATGAAATTCTGGCAGCATCCTAAAGAGACATTTATTTATTTATTTTGAAATCTCAATTAAGTTTATATTAATGTTGAATTCTTATAATCTAAAAACTCCAGGAATAATTTCGAGAGGGGTGGCCCCCACCCACTGGGCAGGGTGGCCCAGTGTTTAAAGTTCAGAGTACCACGATTGGCGCAGAGAGGCGCGGGTTCGATCCCAGCTCTGTGCGCCAGTTTCTGGTCAGAATCGGCGAGGAGGCCGGGCGGTTAAGGGGAGCGTCTACCCCAAATTTTATCTTGGTTTTTTACGAACGGATCACTTTGAAACTTGGTACATATATGTAAAACAGAATTCTAAGACTTTTTTGTTCGCGTAATTTTTTTGAAAAAAATGAAAGAAAACTTGAAATTCTTAGAAAACGGCCAAAAAGGGGGAACCGTAGAAATCTATCTCCACCTAGGATTTTCAAGTTACAACATCGAGACACATATCATTCGATGCGTAAAGACCATATCTACAAACGTAACTTAGCGGTTTTTTGGATTTCTCATTTTTGTGGGTGTGGGAGCATTTTTTCCGATATTTTTCGAAATTTTTCGATTTTACCCCTGCCCTCCCCCACTTTTTGAAGATTAAAATCCGAACTATAACGAAATTGGAAAAACGACAAAGTGACGTTTGTAGATCTTCCTTTTTCTAATCGAATGGTATATGTCTCATTGATGTAGCTTCAAAACTCTAGGAGGAGATAGGTTTTCCATGACAATAAGTATGAATGTTGAGGAGAGCGCGACAAAGTCCCGGGCGCACTGCAATAGGCGCTCAATGTAGCATAGATACCAAACTAAACGTTTCTGGAGCTTGATTCCACTCAAGGATGATGGGCATGCACACATGCACATCTCTCCGTACAACGCCCGGAGGCACACTGAGTCAGACCTCATAAAAACACTATATTTGTAGTGCTGGACAGCGAATTATCTCCTATCTATTACTGAAAGAACTCCCCCCACCCGCCCCCCTTTCATGAAGTGTCGTGTATCCGCAAAATGCTGTGAATGTTCTGCGATGTTAAGAATCGGCGACAGGCCTACGGCCTAATAAACGCTAAAACCGCTATTATTATTATTATTATCGTCATTATTATTATGACCAGCGATCGGTTTTGTATGTAAAACTAGGAATTTTAATATCTAAGAAAATATATCAGTCGAGGCTTATTTCCAATACGTCTGTTAATTAAATTTCGATGGCCTGATCACGGTTTCAAGAGCACAGTGAAAGTTATGCGCATAATTAGAAGCACTAGTCAATCCTGATCGAGTTTTTCAAGAAGTTTTTAAAAAGTTTGTGAGGCAGGACGCTTGTATTGGTGTCAGCCTGACTTGCATGGTTGAGCTGCGATGCCCTGGCCTCTCAGCGCGACTGCTTGATGAATAAGCTGCAGGGGCCGATGATCAATGAAATGTATAATCAGTTGATCAATAAGCCATGATATATCAATGAATTTGCATGGACAACAAGAATATAAGTCAATATGAGGAATATATAGCAGTAGGAGTAATATAATAATAATAATAGCGGTTTCAGCGTTATTAGGCCGTAGGCCTGTCGCCGATTCTTAACATCGCAGAACATTCACAGCATTTTGCGGTCTCGAACTCGCAACTCACTGCAACAATTCTGCTATGCTTAACCGCCCGGCCTCCTTGCCGATTCTGACCAGAAACTGGCGCACAGAGCTGGGATCGAACCCGCGCCTCTCTGCGCCAATCTTGATACTCTGAACTTTAACCACTGGGCCACTCTGGACCCAGTGGTTCTCAGGCCCTGCAACATGCCTACGTTAACACTTGTGGGCAGAATCCTCATTTTGTAATGTACCACAATAAGTGGAATATACATCAATCAGAAGAATATATGTCAAGCAGAGGAATTACATCAAGCCTATGAATATACATCAAGCAGAGGAATCCCTTAGAGGAAAAATAGGCGTAAATTCTAAAATATGCGTAAATCATAAAAATATTCACCTGTCATATGAATGAATTAATACAAGTTTAAAAACTTATTTTCAAAATCAAGGGCTGAAAATAAGTTAAGACCAGCTCATGGCATTAAATGATTTGATGCACTAAAGATAAATTCCAGGTGAGCCGCATTTTGGTAGTTAGGACATGGCATTTTTGCCATAGCATAACAATAGGAACAAACTTCGAGACATTTTCATATCGGTACTAAATTTGAGATATTGTATCTTTTTTTTTTTAAACCAAGCATACTAGAATGCTTGGTTTTTGATTGTGAAAGCGCCCAGGAGTGGCATTCAGTGTTTTGAACTATCATTTGCGCGGAAAGAACTACAAGCCCAGTCGGGCAAGTCGGTAATACGTTTTTCGACATAGCAGGTCTGGGCCTGACACTGGGTCCCAGCTCCCGCCCCAAAATTGGGCTCTAGGTACGAGCCTACGATTCTCCCAGAAACTGTTCCAGTTGCGAACCCCAATATGTGTTCTAGGTCCGGGCCCTCTTCTGTTCCACGGCCGGACCCAAAAGGGTTCCAGGTCAGGTCCCGGAATTGTTAAAATTCCAGGCCTAAAATTATATTACAGGTTTGGGTCCCAAACTTGGTACCATCACGAGAAGTGCGGGCAGTGAGAGCGGCCCGAGTAGACCAGCCACGCTGAGGCGAGAATCCCGTTGGTTTGAGCGGTCTTGTTTGCCTCGCCATCGTCATTGGATCGTCGACCAAAAACCAACCCAACCGCTTGATCGCCACATCACAACTTCCGCTATTCGGGCTGCCACATTTCAGTTATCAGCTTTCGACCAGCTCACGCTTGGCCTTGTTTTGTGATACTTTCGAAAAACAAAAGGAGAATTCAATGTTTTTTGTGCAATGGGAATGGGATGCGTTCAGTAATCCAAAGTTTGTAAAGTAATGCTCATTCATCTCCACACGTAGCCGCGGTATTGGCTACGCAAAGGGGAGAATTATGAGGAAATGTTTCACTCGTTTTTTCGAGAAAAAAAAAAACTTTAGAGAAACCATGTGAACAGAAAATATTACTCATTGTTTACACGCGCCGTCCTGCTCATCTATGTGATGAAAAGCCACATTCTGAGGAGAGTCGAAACTTTTTGGTGTCAGGACAAGATCAAAGTATCAATTGCAGCTTGACTGTCGAGTCATGCAGACTTCTCTCAAATGTTTGTCACCCAAGTGACAGATGTTTCGTACATTTTTCTTGAATGTCTGACATTTGCGCATTGGTATAAGGTGGTCAAGTCATGCAGACGTTTAATTAGCGCCGCTAACGTTAAACTCTTCGTACCCCGCAGCTCCAGACTTTATGCTTTATCCAGAGCAAAAAATTATAAATAATTTTTTGCTGATCATCGGCTCATCATATAGCCACTTATTTACTTCACATTTTCGATTGGGAAGCATCAATATAGGAATGGTTAATAAATCCAGGTATCACTGAATATTCAACTATAATCGAATAATATGTGCACATAAAATAACATGAGTAACCCACGTGTGAATATGTTGTTTATGCACAAATTCTCACATTAAACAGTAACGGTGAAACGGGACACCGCGGAAGCATATTACTTCTGAATAAACTATTTCTATAATTGTAATTAATATCTGTCAAACAAAGAAAAATAAGAGGAACGTCACGGCAGAAGAAAAACCCGTGGCATGAACTGCAACCGGTTTCTAAACCGCTTTTAAATAATTGAATGCAAGCCAAGAAAGTAGGTTCTCGGCAGGAGTCTTACTACAGATGCGCAAAAAACGCGAGTTTTTTGTCAGTGCGTTTTGGGGTCGGTAGAGTCTGACAATTTCAGTTCCGCGATGTCCGCCTGCCGACATGAACGTTGAAGTGCCCCAGATGTCCTCTCCGTTGAGTTACATTAGTTTTAACTATAGCTCATAAACCAATTAATTTGATCGTGGGATTTATTCATTTTTCTACAGCAATGCCTGATTTTCGTTGCTTGCAAAAAATCTAATTCAGTTGTTGGTTGGTTTGCCGGATGAATTTTTGAGATAATACATGCAAGGTTTGTTCAAATTATCAGTGATTACTCGATTAATAGAACGGGTGAACACAGTAATTCTCTATTGTGCTTTAAGAATCCTTGCTACAGTCATTGATAATAATCAATTAGAAGACTATGGTGCGTGAGAGTTTAAACCTCAAATGGACAATTCAATCGCATTCTGCAGTCCGTACTCCGTATCGAAATTATAAAGCGCATTTTTCCTTCGTTAATTTTTGCCCGAACCTTATATCATGATATAAATAAGTTCAAATAAATCACCACAACAAATCGAGTGATAAACTGCGTTATTGTCATGGTGATGAGGCGGGCAGCGGGGTCACGCCACGGGATGCTGGAGGAGCCTGCATAAGGTCTTCATCACAGTGCAGTGCAGAGGTGATGTGGTGCTGCAGTGGTGATGCTGTGTTCTGGAGTTACCAAGACCATCAATTGAGATGTAGTGACGTGATGGTGGTGCTGTGATTTCGCATTGATGGTGCATGGTGCATATGTTATAGATCATGTCGTGATGAGCGGTTCATTTTAAATGCAGTTGCGAATGAAGTATTTTTTAGTGAAACTGAATATCTAGACGTGGACAGCGAATCCCCATTATTCAGTTTGCGCTGACATGGCAAGTTCATTAGCAGAGAAGAGGAAAATTAATCAGTTGCGAAATTTTTGATCATCGTTCGAAGTTGCTGCATCTTGACGACACGAGTCGAGTATGAAGCGTTCCCAGAGACTCTAACGCCAGTTTAAAAGCTAGTCATATATTTCCTGTTGAAAAATAATTTTCCGCAATTCCTTTGTGTATGGATTAAGCAACGAGCATTAAAATCGAGACTTTCGTCATTAGAATGTCCTCAATTCGATTTCTCAGTGCGAAAATTGGAAATGATGAGAAGCAAATTGATAACATTGTACTTACGGATGACCGTAAAAAACGATGATGACAATTGCTAGAGTGAAGCACAAGGAAAACTTTGTAATGAACTCCGAGAAATAATACCAAATAATAAATATTCGATTAATTTTATTCTGTACACCGAACTGAGGGCTCTTAAGGCGATGTGGCTTATGCCACATTATAAGATTATTCTATTCAATCATTATTTTGACTTAAGTAATGCTTAATTAAGGGCCATAAACTGTGTGGCTAATGTCAGTTTTATCGATAAGTTATGACTTCTTTTAAAGTCCAATGATATTCACACCATCAATCGCTAAAAATATGAAAAGCATTTTCTACTCTTCTGAAATTATAAAGGGCAAGACGCGAGTAATGAACTTCATTTAAAAAAACAATCGAGCCGTCACGTACAACTTCAGCTGTCAATAATAAAGTAAAAAAAACTATTTACCGTTTGATCTTTGTTATTTAAAGAAACATTCGATCTTTCCTGAACTTCGGCCAAGCTCGAGTGCTGGAGAAGACAGGGACGCTCGAGGCGGTCCAGTTTCACGAGCCAATCTACGATTGAGGTCACACGAGATTGCTCTGCAATCAGAGCCGTCCGCAGCAACTGAATCCTATTAGAATAAAGAGGGCGTGCGGCCATCGAAATAAGTCGGAAACGTCATATGTTTTGCATCTATCCCTTTGCATTGATATCCATAATAGACTAGAGACGCCAAGTGGAAGGTGAAATAATGATCGTCAACTGATTAAAAGCGGTTAAATCTCTTGACACAATTCAGAACCTGAAGTGTAATTTGCAAACGTGGTTTCAGCTCAGTCTTATTATCGTCGTGCTGCTGGCTGTGTGTAGGACAATATCGTCGTGCTGCTGGCTGTATGTAGGACAATATCGTCGTGCTGCTGGCTGTGGCTGGCTGTATGTAGGACAATATCGTCGTGCTGCTGGCTGTGTGTAGGACAATATCGTCGTGCTGCTGGCTGTGTGTAGTACAATATCGTCGTGCTGCTGGCTGTGTGTAATACATCATTGTCGAGCGGGATCATACGCGCATGTATTTGGGGCATGTGCCGAGTGATTCAGATCACCAAGATTGGAACAGCGAGTTTGGGGTTCTAATCACGCAACTAGTTGTGAAATTTCAGGTCGAGATGAGCAAAGTGCATGGCCGGGTAGATAGGAACCAGCGGTAAGCCACCAGCATGGTCTTATTAAAGCAGACTTAATAACATTATCAATAATTACTAATAATTTAAAAATTTATTTTTTAATAATATAATATCTATGATGTGCATATCATGCGCGGGTTGTGTAACGCATGCAACTAATCTCATGCTGAATATTTATAGCGAGTTTCTGTTCTTTTTTTTTCGTTAATGAATTCACGATTAGCGGCTACGATCAGAATTATGTTATTCATTGGTGGTATTTTTATTATCTTCATTGTAATGTTTTACTTTTACTTGCATCATAGAGGCCAACACAGAAGACAACTTTTTTACATTTTTGTTAAGATGCACTCAGACTTTTCCATTTTCAGAACATGATGGTTAAACGAGAAAAATGCAGGTGGATATTCAATCAATTTACATAGTGCTAAATTCACTCCAATGAACTGATTAAAGTATCATTGCACTTGCTTCTTTAATTGGAGCTTAAGCCCAGGCTCCCGTCAAATAGGTGTACGCTGCGATGTATTACATCACAAGGTTGTTACTGACGTGTGTCTGTGTGAATTTCATCGCAGGCTTAGAACAAAACAACAAGTCAGACATTTCGTACGATTTCGAGCACCATAGTTCAAAGAAGTACGATGCAGGAGTTCAAGAGTTCAACATAAAGGAAGATAACGCCAGTGAACCCGTCAACACAAATCTCCTTTATCCTGACTACTGGCAGGACGATTCTCCGTTCGAAGAAACGGCCAGATTCGCAGTGAGTAATTTTAGGCCTAAATTTATTTTTCTTGTATCTGTTAAATGAACATCGGAAGGCATACAGCGCCTTCTCAAAAAAAAGAAATTGATTTAAATATCTTCATTTTTTTGATCTTTTATGTCTACAGGAGGTGAAGCGTTGCTGTAATTCCGTTTTGAAAGCGTTTAGCTTCAATAAAATATTTTTGTTTGAAAAAAGTCGATTTTAAAGCTGCAGTGCAGCTTCCGAGTATTCTGTTGAGAAAGGCTCTAAATATTCTGGTCTGCATAGACGTAGAAAATTCTAAGAATTCCAACATAGAATGAGTAACAATTTTGGGCCGGACTGTAGGTCAGCCAATATTTTTTCAAATAATATTCGTTTGTCAGTGTTGACGGGTAAATATTCTCAGCCCTGTACTGCCAATGCGCGCATTTGAAGGAAATTTTTGGTGATTCTTTCAACTTTGGCGAAACTTCTTCTTTGTACCCCATGTAGGCGATCTCCCCCGAGTTCTACGCGTCCACCTTCGGCAACAGTCTGCTCTCCATCTACACGGCGTCGGTGCTCTTCAGAAACTCGTCGACCATCGCCGCGGCGCCCATCGTCTTGACGGTATCGCTGCTGGCCGCTTTTGGTGCGGGCGTCGGGGCGCTCCTCGGCATAGTTCTCGTGCCCATCCAGATAGCCAATCAAATATTAGCTATCATCGCCCTGGCTTTGGTCGTTGGTAAGACATCAAGCGTTCATGGTCGGTTGAATAAATGAATATTTCATGAATAGATGAATCGTATGATGTTCACCAGTTAATTCAAGATTGTTGCTCACTCCTGGCGAGCAATAATCATGAAGACACTCGTCAGTCACTTGAGTAGGCTATGAGTATTCCGTTAACCGGGAAGTTAAGTGTAATTGGTTGAACATCACTCCACAGTCCACAAGGATCGGAAGAATAAATTTAATAGAAAAATATTCTTGTACAAGTTTTGTCCCTCATCCGGAATACCATGAATATGAATCCGAGGCCACTATCTACCATGAATTTCTCAACTCTCATTAAATTAGGAACGTGATACCTCTAAAAAAATAATAGCTTGCATAGAAATAAGAAATCCAGGTCCTTCTAAAATAATATTTATATCCCAGTGCAAGAGTAATCTGCAAGGCAATTATTTCCATAATTACATAGCAGACGTTATTGCGCTAGGACATCAATGTTGGGGTAACTAATCTCCCCTTCGTTTCCAGCATTCATCATTGAAGAAGCGAGTATCTACAAATACTTGAAAAAGAATTACTTCGGCGGAGACTACGAAGACGAGACCTACTACGCGGTGCAGCCCATATCCTATCCGCAGGACTACGGCAGGAGAGAGGGGCAGGAGGACCCTGGGGAGGATGAGGCCCTGACAGCCCAAGACTGGAGCCCCGCGGGGGGCAGCACGTCACCCCCGAGCTCTGTCGCCACGTCGGGGCAGAGGAACAGAATTGACGAAGCGGCGCGTCAGGTGTACTCGGCATTAAATAAATACGACCACAGGAACCAATACAAGGCTTTGGCTCATAAAAAATTTCGGGGGTCAGAGCCAGATAAATATTTCTCGCAGATGTTTTCGTAAGACAACAATGTGTGCCGTTGGCCATGTTATCGTAAGAAAACAGCTTTATTAGAGCTAGACATCTTTTCACCAGCATTGATAGACGAGGATTTTTTAGTGACGCGGCATTAGGATGGTCAGGTAACTAACTTGACACTTGTTATGGGGATTTATCCTCATAGGAATATTACATTACAGAGATGGAATAACGGATCCCGTGTTACTCCTTCAGAATATATCGATTTCATGTCATCATTTGCTCCTCCCCTGCCGATGAACTTTGACTCCATTCATTCGAGTCGTATCAACTTCCTGATGAGGCTCGATCTTTAAGTCATGAATGAAAAATCATGAGTTGGAATAATTCATGCACTGATGGAAATTTCTTCTTCATTTTTCGCCCTCATTACTAGAAGGTAAGATGCACATAACTATGAAAAGCGTGCCGGTATTTTTTTGGCGATGTTAATACGTACCTAACTAGGTGCATGAAGATCCTTGGTGGAGACTTTATCTTCTTAGATTGCTGTTGCGAAAAACGTATCGTCTAAGATTTTAGTTGTCGACATCAAATTTATAACGATTACAGTCAAGTACGCCTCATCTCCGTATATTGTGATGACGACATCGCACATTAATATTCTAAGATTGTAAGTATGGACACCAAATGTTCTGCAATTGTTTTTCTGACCACAAAGTCTTACTGAAAATCTAGTTTTTGAATGGCGTACCGGTATTATATTTTTGGGCATTAGCTAAAGAGAACTGGCAGCCACGAAAGGTTCCTACTGTATGAACGCGTGATCAATCTTTTTCAGATGAATTATAGACGCTGTCTCTTTCTTCTCAGTCTTTTGGGCGGAACGAGTTTAATTCAGGAGGTCCTTTGGGATAATTTACAACACAATTTAAAGTATATCTGGGCGGTGTCTTAGCCCCTTGTGCTTTTCATATACATTTGAACGCATCATTGAGACGAAAATAAGAGAAATACCATAGTCCTCAACGAAATAGTATGGAAAGTGCGGCATTTACAGTGAGAGGGGGAAGAGAGTACCACATCCAGCTCCCTACATGCGAAGATAGTAACAAAAGAAAAGAGGTAGAAAAGAAAGAAGCAATGCTTTCTTATCAGTTGAATACGCGGTTTGGTGCAGGATACGCTTCCACGGCTTGAACCAGTGCACTTCAGCGAGAAATTCATGCGTAACGAGTAGGGATGGACAAAAATCTTTTACTATGCACACTGTTGTTTTTAACCGTAATAATTTAGTAATGTATGTATGCTATTTTCTCTGAACGAAAAAGATCACCACACTAGCATAGAAACTTTTATTGCTTGGTTAGGTGATGTTATCAAGTAACATGTAGATAACGATCAGACATACTTGTAATAGATATCTTTATCTCTGATCAACAGTCCGATTATTGACCCATGAAGGAGCTAGTGGCTTTATATTGCCACTTCAATACTCCTCCCAAAAAGACCCACCAGGGCCCGAGGTTTGTAATTGAGGCTACGTTATCATGCCTCAGCCAATCACTAATTATCTGACCATCATTCCGCGCACATTATCACCATCAACCATGGCCACTAATTAAAATGGGCACAGTTAAATGAAAATTTTGGCTGGGACACTAAAATTGACGCTTTTTCACATATCTTAAAAAAAGAAAGTAGTAATATCTATTGAATTATTCAAGGTAATTTTTGGGTTCGAATTATATTGAAGTAAAATAGTTACTCTTTACATTTGTATGCTTAAGTTTGATAAGAAATTGCATGAAAATTCATAATATTAGCATAGAATAGTAGAACAGTAGGAGAAACAGTTGACTGGCATAAATAAATAATTTTTCCATGGAATATATTAACGTATTACATAAATATTTAAAATAACAACAGTATTTAAATACGTTTCTTTAGAAATAATCATGTTAGTGAAGCTCCACAAGACTTCAAAATACAAGGCAAAATGGGAGCCAAAATACCTGTCCTAACCGGCATACAGGCATTTGATTTTGCCCTAAAATTTAGTTCTTGTTAACTAAAAGCCACTTCCTGTCATTGAAAACGATCCTACAGTTTGGAAAACCGTACAAAATTGAGTAAACCATCACTATATGAAAGAACAAGTTACTATCAGGTAGAATTTAAAGATATTACGTCACACAACTTAGGTATATCACGAATATTGTAGCGGTTAAACATGTCAAGTCTAACCTTGGTATTGGAATGAATCAAGCTTTCTTTGAATCTCCTCTAGACTATTATGCAAGTTGACGAGATCGTCTTTGTAGAGATCCAATATAACTTCATTTTTTGCTTCTTCTGTAGCTGTATCTTCAGAACCTTCCGTGGTCTCGGGGTTAGATGCAGCTCGTTGCAGGTGTTGCAGGTGGGGTGGAATGCAGGTGGAGAGCTGTAGGAAGGCATGAGGCTCACAAAGGCGCGAACGAGTAGAGATGCCAGAAACCACGCTCAGTTCGTGAGATACGCCACATAATTCCTGAACAAATAGGGGCAAGTCAAACGTTTTGTAGGTTTTAATGAAATTTAACGTAGGTACATCAAAACAATATCAGGAGATACTTGAGGAAATGAAATGCCAAAGAAAGATTGAGGAGACCATCAAATGGTGAGACGAACCATCAAAGGGGCGCTGTTGAGCAGGGAGTGCAGCAGAGGGTCGAGCAGCGTCTGGTGGTTGTTGTAGGCTCTGAGGACCACTTCTGAGGGAGGTCGCATCAAGCCACAGCTTGCAAGGCTCTCTGTTGGTCCAAATGAGCCACACTGAAAAATATAACAAAATTTATTATCTCAACAATAAGTAAAATCAATAAATATGGAATGAGCTCATTTCTTCAGGACTACCAATATTAAATGTTATAAATAATTTCATGCTAAATACACTCATATTATCTGACTACTCTAAAGTGTATTAAAACTTTGGAAAATTTTAAGTGAATACTGGTACCTTTGTACTTTGATATTTTTAAATAAAAAAATAGCTAGAATTTTAAATAAACTGACAGCAATTATTAGGATATTTAATGAATTTAAATCTAGTGAAGAAGTTAGAAAGAACTTGAATACCCCAGTTGTGATTTGTTACTCTTGTTGACCATTTTCCAAACATCTGCAGCTGAACATTAATTCAAATAGATGGCATTTTAATTAAATGTAATTTTTTAGAATTTGCTACTAATTTACTCAAACTCTAGATTTAACTTTGCAAATATTGTTTTCCAAATATGTAGCAGCTTACACTGATCACCCTGTGCATATAATAAAATTATACATCAATTATATCGAGAGGCAAATCTAAAGATCCTGATCACGCAGAATTTATAGGTAGGTAGTGTAAAATTTACTGTACATAAAAATGGTTTCAAATCAATCAGCAGCCAAATCTAAAGTGCTTCAATATCAGCAAGCATAATGTTTATAAACAGTGTAGTTCCAGTGTATGGTATCAAGAAAATTTAATGATATAGGAAGACCTTCAGTATGAGAGCAGCAACAGCAGGCACAAGCTGCTGTACAAAGGCTTTAGTGCAGCTAAGGCTGGACATCAAAGCCTGCTCCCCAGAACCACTCAGAGAGAGCTTAAACAAATCAGCAAGACTGTAGACATAAAAACCATCAGTTATGCCATACATAGTAGATCAAGCAAGTTATTCAAAGTTAAAAGATACAGAAGTTAGAAGAGAAGTCTTTTTACAAGATATATAAATAAATTATAAAACAACTGCAAAGTATATATGGTACTGTCAACTGAGGTGACTTTGATCACCGGGGTGCCTTCAGCCACACCTGCAACAGAAACAAATGGCAGCCAAACAAAATAATAAATGTTGACCAAAGTCACCCCAGTCACTTTGGCCAACTTTTATTATTTTGTTTTGCTGCTATTTCTTTCTGTTTTAGGTGTGGCCGAAGTCACCCCTGGTGGCCAAAGTCACCACAGTTGACGGTACTTGCTTTGCATAAAGCATTGTAAGATGTACAACATATTTTATTTAAAACTTTGAAATAATTCTTAAAACTGAAAAGAATTATTATTTTTAAAGAATTATTTTTAATAACACTTCATCATACACAAGAAGAAACTATAATATACTGGTAGTACAGAAAAATATAACATATTAAATGATAACAATGGAAAATTACCACTCAAGCACTCATGATGAAGAAACTGAAACTCCTGAACTGTGAAGCTGAGAGTAAGCAAATATTCAAAGTGAGCATGTTGCTCTTTAAAAAGTCTTTACATCTATTTTTGACAAGAAAATTTAGGAAGTTCTGCTGAAAAATCCTTATTACTACTTGCAAAATTTTAGGCCTAAAAACATGATCTTGGCAACCTAATAACCTAGCTCTGCCTAGTGGCTCCTAAACTGAATAAATTCCAATGTGGACAGAATTTTCCAAGAATTGCAAGTAAAAACAATCTTTACACAAGTAATTTTTTCAAAAATTGCACAGAAAAAAAACCTGAAAAAGTTTATGTCTCATATAATGACATTCAGAGGCAACGTCTGCTCAATTTTTCAGTTTGGACACTGGCCAGATTGGATGCTAGTTAGGGCCTGGCTGATAGGCCCTAACTAGAATATAAGATAACTCATAATTGTTAATCAATACCGTTATTTAAAAAGTAATTAATATTATATTCATTCTCAAAATTCTTTTTGACAAAAAATATAACAATAGAATTTATCTATAAAAGAAATGCAGATTTTGGTTACAAAGATTAAAGATAGACCATTGTGGTTACAAAAAAGAACAAATAATCAAGAAACCAATTGTTTTATGCATTACAGTATTAATGACAATGAATGAGCAGTACTATTAAGATTTTAAAAAGATTTGCCTATTAGATGGAAGCATCTTGCAGATTCTTTGAAAATGACAGTTAAAAAGATGCTATTCACATTATAAGACAATCGTTAAGTTTAACAACTTAGAGCTAAAATTTTTGATAGTTTCCTTACATCTGAATTATTTTGATAGCAGTTAACAATAGCAGTAATGAAACCTAAAAATGACAATTTTTTATTATTGTACCAAAACTGATACTTCTTACCTGGCAGTAGAATTACTAAGCAGCAGCACCAACGCTGCAGAAACTTGGTCAACCAGGATATTCAATTGCAGTTTATCCAAGCCATTCAGAAAATTAACAAATGAATTGCTTACAATCATGACTAAATTTTTAGGCTTACTGAACTCAGTGGTGAACTGAAGTAATGTACAATTCAGAAAAATTAATAACAAAAGTTCAAGTAGTTTGGACTTAGGAATTGTAAATAATTTAATCAAGATACAAAGTTTACCATGATGAAGATCAGAGAAGAGAGAACAAGTTTGAAAATCACATGACACATAACATGTGACTTAATTGTGTTGGTATAATTTTCAATCTAGTACAACTACAACAAACTGATTACCTACATTACAGCTACCTATTACACGATTATATGACAATTGCAAATAGGGTAAACGCGGTATATTCCGACACTTTAAGGACGCATCAAGAAATGAAAAACTATAAAAAAACGTATGCGTTACGTAAGTTCTGTTGCCTTCACATGACTCTCAAAACACTTCACTACGCGTCAGCAACGATGAAAAGTCACAAAATGTTGCCATATTTAAATTTGACACATTTTTTGATGATCTCACCACGTGGCATGCATTGTCTCTCTTTGGATCTCAATATTTTCCCGCTAGATGGCCAAGACCTAGTGTTTTTGCAGTATTTCGACACGCAAATGTATGACGTCACCATTTCAACCATCAATGAACGCATAGTGACAAACCAGAGATTTTTTAGAATCAGTTCATTTTCAATTTTCTCATTTAATCAAAATTTAAACCACTTTGTTATGTATGATAATGCTGGTATCCAGGATACTTTGCTAGTCTACTTATAGGACTCAAAAATGAACTTGAGGGAGAGTCTAAAAAACTCTCTGCTTTGCCACTATGCATGAACGCATGCGGCATGGAACTAAAACAAAGCTTAATATAAAGAAAAAACTAGAGAAGTGACGGAATTACCTACGATGTCAGAATATACCGCGTTTACCCTAGCACTTCTTCTTGTGTGGTGATTATTGAAGCTCTGGAGACACGTCCATCACGGTCCATGTAGCTCCATGACTGAAAGGGTGGTATCACTGGAATGTAGAAGCAGCAGCCACAGCAACTGTGGACAGATGAAAAAAGTCATCAGCACAGAGCACTGTAAACTTGGCAATGATAGTTAACCAAAGGACAAAGGTATCATGTATAGGGAGTATGTTTCAGTATCGAGACCGGAGACAGGGAATATTTTGCTGAGGGCAATACAGGGGGCAAAATATTTCAAGGTCACATAGTAAAGACAATTCTGTTACATTTTACTAGGACTAATAAGTATAAGGTGAGCATGCAATTGAGCTATGATACCCCAGTTAGTATCTAAGGAATGCCCTACCTTGTGCCACATACGAGAACCTAACCGTTAAGGCCAGTCGTCACAGTGCGGCGAAGTCCGTGAGCGAGAAATTCGCGACAAGGATGTAGAATCTTTGTTCTGTGTTCAGATCGGCAAGTTGCTGCGCTCGAGCTTGTTGCCTTTGTAATATGATACCTGAGCCAGCACCCATCTTAGGGCTGCGGCCGTCTCATAGGTGGCCTAGGAATGTCCTGCAGTCGGCTAGAACTAACTGGCCTTGGCCGACCACTGGCCATCCATTATTACTCGCCCCTCATTGTGCTCCCCTTCACCGCAAGAGTGACAGGCAGGTAATTTACGAGGTGTGTTTCCCCTCATTTTTCCCCAACTCCTTCATGAGAACTGCTGCTTCCAAAGAAAATGTGAAATCTCCGATTTAGCAGTAATGAAAAAATACTTTGTTAGAAAATATCTACACAATAGAGGTTGATTCAGATATGTCTCTAATATCGATCAATATTCAATAGAGAATAAATAGTACTACATCCCTATGTCTCACAAAATTACGTAAGTCGCATATAGTATAATGAACATTGATTGATTGATCTACAACATTTTCCTCTATCATAACTAATGTTAGACAAAATTTACATATTTTTTGCTACTGTAGAGAAATTGTAAATAAATAGCTGAATAAGCATGACAAAATTCAGATTGATATTTTATTTACGAGCGGAGTTATAATGACTATACCTAGTGATAGATTCCCATAGGGATCCAGCCAAGCCTGCCTGAGGGCTCGCGGCTCTCAAGCACCACCTTAAAGGAGGGTCTAGCCTGGGGGGGGCCACTTGGTATTTGGCACTTCACTTACAAGGTTTTTCTAAGGGGGAGGTTATTGCGGATGGTGATAAACAATCTTCCTCATCCGGAGTAATGGAAAAAAATGCAAGCTGGTATATAAAACATCTGTCAGAGGGTTTTCATTCTAATTACATGAGCCGCCATAAAAAATTGTCTATTCAACTTAGATTATTCAACAGACCTGTTTTAACGTATGCATGGGAACTTTTTCTAAAGCATCACAAATGCAGGAAGTAATTTGCGAATGAAATAAGTTTCATCTTCAAATAATAATTGAAACATTTTAGTAAATTAAAATGAAGCACTAAGTTTTACAACGAATTAGGACTTTATTAAAAAAAAAATAGCTTTCAAGAAGAATGGGCGATGTTCAAGCTCATATCAACATTTTATCAAAATACACTTGATAGATCAGGTCAAGTAGACGCTATCTATTGATATCGCGACGTGCTGCTGATGAAGAAGCACTAGGTAATGGTATTTTGTGACATTCATGCTCTGAAAGCTATCAACCAAAGGCCTGTTGCATAACTCATCTACAGTATAACGTTGATCAGCAATAATGCAGTTAGCTCTGACAATTCTGATAATTTTCGCATCATGTCAAGCGGCAGTTCATTCTGCCACTCATTCTCCTGAAAATGTGGGACCAGAGCAAGCAGACCTTAACGAATTTGCAACCCAGTTACATGCCCTAAAGTCCGTTGTCGAAAGTTCTCAGAAAGAGCAATGGGAGGCACTGCAAAGTTTGAGGTTCTACCTTCTCTCAACGAGAACAGCCATCAAAGAATTATTGTCGCAAGTAAAGGAATTGAAGGAACAATCATCTGTGTGTAAAGCTGACAAGGAAGACACGTCTGCAGAAGAAGACAAAGAAAATGAGAAAATTCCTGCAGGTCCATCCGCAGCAGGTAAAGAACTAAATTAATTTTGAGTACTCAAGTACGATGAAGTACCAGTCAGTACTGAATGATTATGTTGAGTTAAGTTATCTTCCCGTTGAGTATTTACCATTGATTCTACAATCCATTAGTGACATAATATTCTAGGCATAAAAAAAACTGTTCTGCCTAATTTTCAACTAACACAATGAAAGTTTGTGGGACAGCATAGTATCGTAGTTTTAGTTATATAGAACGAACCATGCTTGGCTTGTCGTCTATTCAAATGTGATGATTCTGACTTGTGTTCCGAAGCAATAAAAACGGGATTTTAAACATTCAAATCAAGATTTTTCCATAACTGATGTTAAAGCTAAGTAGCTCCTGAACATTTACAATGTTTGTGAGGCGTGAGGTTCGTCACCGTTCTTCTGGGAGAGAAAAATACACCTGCATAACTTGGACTAATTTTTTCCTGAAATCGTTCTAAACCTGGCGCGTCAACGATGCTATTAGGTAGTTTCGCAAACCATGGCATCACATGTCAAGGATGCGAAGCGATAAGCCATCGTATCTCATTGATAACTTATCCCGAAGTTTTTAAGGCTTTATCCGAGGCTCATGGTTCATTCTATTCCATATTCCAGTAATTCTTTTGGATTCTCATGTAAACTATGCATATACTTGTAAAGATCTGTGAATAAATTATTTGACGCTTCCCATAATCTTTTTTGCGTGCGTCAGATCTAGATGATGAATTTATCAAATTAGAATTGTATTTATGCCATGAAATAGAAAGAGCATAAAATGTTTGTTTGTCACCTGAATGCTGCAGTATCCCATAGAACTTTAAATTGGATTTGATAAGTCTACGGTAAATACTGCAAATATTTAACTTACAATATCACACAAAATAATTTCACCACAAGAATTCTCAATTATGAATGAACTAGGTTGAATAACTATGATCGCAAGTTTCAATCATTTTTAATTGATATAAATTGAAGCAATCCAGCTGAAAAATGATTCCAAATTTTGAGAGAATTAACCTATGAACTTAAAATGACTTTAAAAAATTCTACGTAAGACAATTTGGAGCAGAATATTTTATACAAAAATAACTTATAAGGACTAAACGCCTCATTTATAAGTCCTGCTGGTACTAAACACCCCATGTGCTGCTAGCAAAGTTTTATAGCTCACAAGCGCTGATTTTTGCAGCGTCAAATGGTCAGATAATTTTTGTTAAAAAAACATTTTGAATAACGAGATATTGGACAAAATTAATCATCCTAGAAATAACTTGAACCTGATTTTAAAGGAGGTTTGGTTCCTTGTGAAGCGAAGTTTGGTTCCTTGTGAAGCGCTTCCTTTCAAGATTTTGTATTAATATAATAAAAATATTTAAAAATTTAGTATTAGATTTAATTGTAAAAATAAGACTTTTTATATATGAACGTCACCACAATGAATACGACAATAGTTAACTTCATTCCAGGTTTTAGTATTTTGATTCATTCAACAGGAACCTCTTAGAGTAAGTACTTGGGTGTTGCAACGGTCATCCCATATTAATTACTTTGTTTAATAGATGAATTGATTTATATTCTTTATAACCGTTTTTATGTACTTGTATTTGTGTAACAATTGTAGCAATCTGTTATACAGGTTTTTATACTTAGACTGAAAAAAAGTGTCTCGTTTCCCCCCAAATTAAATGTGAGATGCTTTGCTTGCAGGAGGCTGTGTGTGGCCGGGAGAGGTCGTGGCGGGCCGATGCCTTGCCTTCATCACGGACAGCTTGATGACCTGGACGGACGCTCAGAAACACTGCAGGCTAGTAAATTATTTTAATTTTTGCAAATATAAACTCCCTGATTAAATTATTTGGTTTCAACGCTTAATGAGGTTCTTCCTGGTTTGCTCCAAAGCAGCAAAGTTATGCTGTAGCATAACTAATAGGGTTAAATTAATTACAGGATCTGTATGCTCAGAAGTACATGTAAGGCTCTAACCCAGTCCAATGGCCAAGGGGGCGATGATGCAGATTAGTGTGGGTTGGAGTTGATAAATGCAAAACTCTGGAAACGAGCTTTTGGATGCTATTTATTTGAAAGGAAATCGTGAATGCGTAGCGATGGATGAATGTATGATGCGTTCACCGCATGTGCGCCACTGATAAAAATTTAATTGATTTGACAACGGTGCTATCTTCGCCGCATCGGTCTCTAGTTCTCGTTAGTGGATGCAGAAAAACAAACATTGCTCTTTTTGACCGATCAGGGCTTGTTTTACTGGGAGGTTAGGAAGGATGATTCCGTTATAAATACTAAATTTTTAAGTAATAAAATTTCATAGATCTTGTCGTCAGAAGCAAGGGATCCATTGTTTGTCGAATTGTTCGCTAAAGATTTCTTTAATGAAATGTAAAATTTATTGAAATTCATCCTTCTTCGAAAACAGCAAAATGTATTCAATAGGCAAAAGTATCTACCTTCACTCAGATTTTTCTTATTTATTAGCGCATTTTTCAAGTTTAGAATTATTCGTGTGTATTATTGCAGGTCTTTGGGAGGCACTCTGGCAGGCGAAGCAGATCTGGCGACCCTCAGCCGACACCTCACCAGCATATACGGGATTAATGCCTCGCGTAAGAGATAGCAGTTTGCATATTCAAAAGTTATAGAAGCTCTTCTTTTTTATCTGTAATCTATGTAATCGATATTCTATGAAATTTTCCATCCATAAGGGTGGCTGAGGATCAGCATCAAATTTTCCGAACAAATATATTTTAATCTATTTTCAACATGTTAACTCCACTATGTAATTTGTTTTCTTCAAAACCTTTTAATTATTGACGATACGTTACGAAACTAAATGGTTAACCTCACCATGCATGTAACACTAGGAGTGCGTTGGTCGGTGTGGGCGGGAGCTCGCCAGACCCTCGACGGGTGGCGGTGGGCGAACAGCTCGTGCTCTGAAGGTGCTGTAGGGGACTCGGTGTGGAGTGCCGGCCAGCCCCCGGCACCTGCAGTGCCAGGAGCAGAGGCACTCTGCATGGCACTGGACGGCTTCGACGAATACAAAGGCACCGCCGTGCCGTGTTCCGCTCTGCGCAGGTTTGTGTGTGATCTTGCCTGAGCTGCGACCACGATACTACTTCGTCGCGAGAGGTGTGGAGATGCGAGTTCTGTTTTACAGATAATTGTAAGGCATCTTACTATGGTCTTCAAATTTAATGTTGTACTAAATTTAAATTATAAAAGGATATGTGCAACGATTCTAATGTTTCAAAATTATGCTGTTGGTTTGTATCTATCATTAGGGTTATCATTGGATTCTATTAAACGCCGTACGGTCTTAGTTGAGAAAAAATAGGAAGATGTTAAAAATGTGAAGAAATTATTTTCATCTGCAACTACTTATAGTCATGCTACTCATTCACCTGCTTTTCAAGTTCTTAACTTAAAGGAGCAATGTGCTGTTTTAGAAAACGATTGCAAAAAAGTGGATATCGAGTAAAATATATTTGTTTACCCCAAAAATTGTGCGTCTATCACAAAGAAAGTTTCTGGAGTAACTTTTATAAATTTACGCATCACCGGAATGGCTCGAGAGACCGAGGTACAACATACTGAGTTGCTTACGATCAGTACCCAGGGTAGGTGAATTTATTCTGCCTTCGTCACTTCTCACAGTTCAGGCGAGTAGAAAGTGAGAGCAAAGTTACAGGTGTTCGGTCAGAGGCAGCTACGGCTGGCTAGAAATATCATGCAGTTGGAATGAAGTTACAACACACCCGTCACACCGTATTGTTCACTCCACACTTGCACAAACAAATGGAGATTTTAAGGAGATAATGGAACATTAATCCCTTAATAGTTGATGGCGAACTTAGAAGATTAAATTTTAATTTCCTGAATAGTTTATGTACTTATGACGTTGTGATTTAACTTTGTACCAGTTTATCATCGGATAATATATTATCAGCACAACATAAAAGTATGAAAGTGCATTTTGGGCGAATTTCATTATTGTTTGTATTGACTCACGTACACATATTTTTCCCTCAAGATGAGATATCAATAGACCGGTTTTCTATGATTTTTTTATTTTCTCGGAGCAGTTTACCTCACATGCTATGAAATTAGATGTTCGTTCTCTCAAAATTTCTATTAAAACCTGTAGAGTGCATAAACATTGACTCACCCTCAATAAAGGCATTCTATTCCTGCAAAGCATTTATATTTTAAAATAAGTTTTTAGAAGCTAACAATAGAATTATGCCATAACTAACTATTATTCTGCAACAATAATTAGAGAACAAATTTTAACCACGTCTCAACCATAACGTAATCAAATGCTTGATGTATAAACGATATACATACAAAACAAGTCCAGTGTCCAGTCAACAAGGTTAACTTTGCACAAAGATCTTATTCTTTAATGTACAACGACAACATCGTTGCTAAACAACAACACAACAAAATTTGTCGCGGCGGCTGCCGTGCAGCGTTGCCGGTCATTGACCCCACGGGCCAGGGCGCCCTCGAACGTGTGAGCTGAACTTACCTGCCATGCCAAGCTTATTAAGCAATATCGTACGCCTCTGAATAATAAAAATTGGAAATGTTTGGCATAATACTTGAAACACTGCAACTTTCCTGAAGGGGTTGAAGGTAAACTGAACTTGACATCGAGGAGGTCAACTGCCCTGTCAGGTCGCTGGGCAAACATTACTTTCATTTAAGATTTTTAGGGAAGCCATCAAAAGGATTCGCAGTTAAAAAGTCTTCATACTAGCCTGAGTTTACAGCAACGGTCCATTTGCTGCACATGGTCAGTATATAACGGGAGATAAAGTATGCCATCGTAAATGCAGTTATACTTCAACTTGTGCTTTGGCGCGCCTCTTCTTCTCATTGAACTCTGCCAGTCGAGCGATCGAATTCCTTACAATTTGAGTATTCAAAAAACTCCATTCAGACATATAATATTATTTAAAAAGAGTCACAAAATTTTCTCACGCATTTAAAAGTTTTGGAAATAAGTCAGAATAATATAGGTATGTGTTTTTTTAGTGTTGGTGTTCCGTTGTTCTTACATGGCTGAGAATACTGAAACAGTTCATATAAATAATTTCTGTGAGAGCAGAATTCATCGTTAAAAGTTCAGGTTTTTATATACAGTAAAACCTCGGTGTCATGAATTTCATATTTGAAATTTATAGAAAAAAAAATCAATGAATTAACACGTTGTGTTAATTAGGTGTAACATTAACTCTTACACCTATGTTCTGAATATATCTTTTAATTGGAACTGAAGTGCGAATGGTGAAAGTTGTGGAAATCTGTTGCATTCATGGCTTGAGATTCTAAAATTTTGGTTGACATGAACGATTTAGAAGGTTGGCAGGAATTAATGAGCTTGGTTCAAAATTGTTATTTCTGTTAATAAAAGTGATGATTGCACACGCTAAAACAATCCCTATACACGGCTGAAAAGTTGCGCACGTGTAGTCTATTGAAAAAAGCTCAAACTGTACACACATAGTTTTACATCAATACTTATCTCAGATAGTGAAACAGTTGTTATCCACAAAATAAGGAAACACTTTATCACTAAAGCACTCAATCACTTTAATTACCTGAAAAATGACGTCAAACTGAAGCAATACCGTCCATCGTGGCACTTTCAAGCGACAGTGCTGGCGTGGCCCCCTCAGCCGCGCCGCTCTCAGGTTATTCACCCCGTCGGCACAGCCACGGTTCACATTGGCCGCAAACTTAACAGAAAAAACAATAATTGTCCTACGCCGAAAATGATTAACTTAGAAATTGATTTATTAAAATAGGTGTGAATAGAAGTATTCATTTCCCTGCTGACTTGGTTGAAGATCTCCTGAACAATTTGTACGTTCGTAGAGTTTAAATCAGAGAAGATATGAAATGAACTGGATGTTGACACCCAAGCATGAATGTAATGCGTGGTCATTTGAAACATGTAGATAAAATAAAGATAATTAAAGGCATTTTATCGTGATACTTTATAAGTAGGAGGTATAATAATTATGAATATACAGTGAAGAGAACGATGTGCATACAGCGCTGGCTAGTCCAGAGTGCATTGACCCCAACCGGTCCAGGGTGACTGACCGCAGGTACGCGTGTCCTGGCCGCACCTGCTGCTATATCGAACAATAAATAATTGAATTAAAACCACGTAACTGGAAGTTAATATTTTACGTCGAGTTCATGAAATATTACTGATGAAGAACCAGGAACCGACATTTAAAGCCAAGTATTTTAATAGCCCGGTATTATATTAAAGCCCGACTTCAGAATAATCGTTAAAATAATTTGGTTGGTTTCTCAAGCCACAGTAGACATAGAGAACAGCTTCATCAGAGCAATTTTGGGCCCATGAACAATATAACTAATATTTCATTCAGCATTCAATTTACAATGACAGTTAATTTTTTGATCACCCAATGATTTCCCTTCTATTCGGGAATAGAATCTCTAAATTCGCATGCAGTTCAGAGTGAAATTCTAATCATCCTTGACTTCAATAAGTGAGGTGCATGAACCTTTTGGTGACGTGTGGGTCATTTGCAGCTATTCATGAATACCATATGCCGGCATTGATTAAAATGTCTATTAATGAGACGGAATTTCTCTGCAGAGAATGAAATGAGCTTATATTATGTATTTGTTATGATTTTTTTATTTATACTGCAAATTAAATTTTTAAAGCAAGATTCGGTTGGCTTGTGGCATCCTCGTTCCCTTTTTGAGCTCTCACTTTTGCTCAGCCGCAGTGAAGGGCGGAAAATAGCAACTGAAACGTTCATCGCAGACCTTGGACAATTCTACGTATTCATTTCGATGACATTAGCAACAAGGTTTCTATTACTGGGTATGAAGTCAGACATTATGAAGCCTAACAGTATGAAGCCTAACAGTATTAAGCCCAAAAGTATGAAGCCCAATAGTTTGAAGTAGAACAGTATGAAGCCCAACAGTATGAAGCCTAACAGTATCAAGCCTACAGTCTGAAGCCTAACGGTATGAAGCCTAACAGTATTAAGCCCAAAAGTATGAAACCCAATAGTTTGAAGTCCAACAGTATGAAGCCCAACAGTATGAAGCCCAATAGTATGAAGCCCAACATTATGAAGCCTAACAGTATGAAGCCTAACAGTATTAAGCCCAAAAGTATGAAGCCCAATAGTTTGAAGTCCAACAGTGTGAAGCCCAACAGTATGAAGCCTAACAGTACGAAGCCCAAAAGTATGAAGCCCAATAGTATGAAGTCAAACAGTATGAAGCCTAATAGTACGAAGCCCAAAAGTATGAAGCCCAATAGTTTGAAGTCCAACAGTGTGAAGCCCAATAGTACGAAGTCCAACACTATGAAACCAAACACTATAAAGCCCAACGGTACGAAGATTAACAGGATCGAGGAAGCCGAACAGTATGAAGCTCAATATTAGGAAGTCCAACAGTATGAAGCTCAACGCTTTGAAGTCCAACAGTATGAAGCCCAGGTGAATGAAGTCCAACAGTATGAAGTCCAACATTATGAAGCTCAACAGTATGAAGCCCGACAGTATGAAGCTGAACAGTATGAAGCCCAACAGTATGAAGCCCGACAGTATGAAGTCCAACATTATGACGCTCAACAGTATGAAGCCCGGCAGTATGAAGCTCAACAGTATGAAGCCCGACAGTATGAAGCTCAACAATATGAAGCCCAATAGTTTGATGCTCAATAGTACATATGAAGTCCAACAGTACGAAACGGAGAATCTTCATAGACCTTACAACGCCATTAAATGAGGCTGATGTTTCATCTATTCAACGATTGCATCGGCGATCTAATAGAACAGACAATGAATCAAGGATTTCTTGAATACTAAGATCATTTGATTGATCGAATTAAAAATTCATCAAGAACTTAATAGAGAAAAAAATTACACTAAAATTCACCATATCTTCATGGAAGAAAGTGTTTGAACTGGCGATTGAACTGGACTCAGTGACGTTTCTTCTAAAATGATTCTTCGATTGCAGGCTAATTTGTTCAAATATAAGTTTTCAATGCAATCTGTGACTGGAATCCAGATTGAGTACAAACCTAAATGAGACCAGCAAGGCAAATAAACTTGATGATTCACCGTGTTAATGCAAGTCAAAGCGCTGATCATTACCTTAGACGCGTCGATATAAATATAAAATATTTCTGCAGCTCTACTGCGTCACAAATTTGGCGCCAGAACGTTCGAGTTGGCACCGACACATGTGTGCCAAATAATCACTTATTGTTTCCATAAATTGAGTCAACCATGACCCTTAAGTTTTCGATATGGCACTCGATTATACGTACAAAATAAAATTCGTATGACTAAATTAGTTGTTTATTAGATAACGTCTTGAATATAAGGTGAACATAAGAAGACCAGGTGCACAGATTATGTTGCGATATCCACAGTGAAAGGTTACTTGCTCAGTGGCATGATTGCGTCTCATAATATCATCGAACTGTTTTGAGCCTATATGAGACAAGAGAATCTTAGTAATGAAAAAAAACTTAAATGCGAACTTGAAATAAAATTTTCATTATCATAAATGATTAGGAAACTTTTTTGGTCCAATTTCAGCTGAGATATGTATAACAGGTGCTCTAAGCGGTGCAATGCCGTTGAGGATTCTTTACTTCATCTGTTTTTCTAGAATTGAATTCTCGTTTACTTTAAAATGCATTATTCAACCTCTGGTTAGACCAGCGCTTCAGAAGCGTTTGCGTACGCAAGATTCAACAGCAACACAGCGCGGGTGAACGATCTCTGCACCATCCCGGCCTTGACTGTCCGCTTACGATCGTTGCTGAATTTCAAAGCCTAATACCGAATGTTTACTGAATGTAAACATGATCTGTCGGACGTTGATTGGTTTTTTGTTTAATTCATCAATTGGTTATTTAATATAAACATGATCTGTTGGACGTTGATTGGTTTTTTGTTTAATTCATCAATTGGTTATTTAATACAAACATGATCCGTTGGACGTTGATTGGTTTTGAGTTTAATTCATTAATTGGTTGCTGAATGTAAACATGATCTGTTGGACGTTCAATGGCTTGGAGTTGAATTCATCAATTGATTACTTAATGTTAACATGATCTGTTGGAGATTCCTTGGTTTTAAGTTTAATATTCATCAATAGGTTACTTAATGTAAACATGATCTGTTGGACATTCATTGGTTTTAAGTTTAATATTCATCAATAGGTTACTTAATGGTTTTGGTTAGAATTGGTTTTGGTTTTTGGTTTTGAATTCGATTCAAATGGTTAACTAATAAAATCATAATTTTTTCGAAGTTCATTGATTTGCAAAATGTTTCATCAATTAGTAACTTAATAAAATGATGATTTTGTACTTCCATTATTTTTGAGATATGTTCATAAATATGTTGCTTAACGGAATCATTATTTGTTGGACATTTTTTGTTTTCAAATTTGATTCCATTGGTTATTTAAACAACTTATCTTTTGTTTGACGTTAATTAGTTATAAATGTGATTCAACCGGTAACATCATGTTCTGTTGGACCTTCACTAGTTTTGAATTTGATTCATCAATGCTTATTTAATATTTTCATGATCAGTCGGACATATATTGGTTTCGAACGTTAGTCCTGAAGGAAATGGTATTGTAAGGACGTAACGAAGCGGAGATCTTCGTGAAATTAGTTTTTCGAGTACCAGTGGTATGAACTTCAGAGGACACTAACTTACGTGTTTATCCAGCTAGAAAGCTGTTCAGCGTATTTTTAGCTCGCTTGAACTTTTAGCAAGTTGTTAATCGGGTAGGAAGTGAACGTTCATCACGCAAGTGGGGGGGCAGTAACAAGCTTCTTCCTACATCAATAGATCTCGACAATCCTTGAACGGCGGCGCAAAAACACACCTGAGATGTGGTGTGAATGACCCATGTTGATATTTGCCTTGCTGCACTTCATCCTGGCTTGGCATTCAGCAGTCATGAGCTTATCAGTGACGCCTGCATTAAGCATCGCTGCAGCATCGACGAGGATGATGGATGCCCACACGGCCTTGCGCTGCGAGATGTGATGGGGTGGCGCCCCTCGAGCTGACTTTGTTTGTTCGTACGGGTGATCAAAACTCCGAGGTGGCTGTCTTCCTGAACTCAATGGCCACATTCAAGGTTACTGCTGGCTCAGGCATCAACGAGTTATTTGAATCACCAATAGAGATAGCTACTTGGAAGAAGCTTATAAAATAGCTGTGTAGTTCTTTGGCCACGCCGTACCAGATGCCTTCAGGGTCTGGTGTTGTAGGAGAACTTGGAGGTTGACGGAGTTCAAGTTACTCTGTGGCTCATAAAATATGAAGATCACGTATTACATTACATCGGAATTTTTAGCTCTAGGATTTACAGAGGAGTTGTTATATGAGTTGTGAATATTTTTTATAAGGTAATTGAAGGCCACTAAAAAAAGTCTAATAGAGCGCTTTGTAAGAAGTAAAAAAATCCATAAATTACTGCATTAAATAATATCGGATTTGAATTCAAGCAGGACGGACATTGAAGGACGGAAACTTGCCAGACAACTTAACGTAGTTAGTCTCAAAATGGCGGCGCTTTCTTGAACGCGAGCATGCAAAGTCACTGAATATCAATTTATTGAAATATAAATCGAAGACAAGCAATTAATTTAATTAATTGGTTAAGTTTATAGAATAGGTTACCGAAACAGTGCAATAATCGTTTTCTCGTTATAACAATAATCGTTGAATATCTATATAAATATACACTTAATTTAAGGAGACAAGGTCTTGAGTACGTTTCCTAACAGGCGATATATCATGCTGCGAGAACAGTCAAATTCAGCCCACATGTTTTAACATCAGAGTGACTATTTAGAAATAAAACAGCAAAAAGTAACGCAATACACTATGAAAAAAATATAAAAAGCATGTTGACAATGCGATGCTTCAAATTTCAAACGAAAATAAAACTCTAAGGTTTCGAGACATTTCAGTTTTTTCCGAACACTTCAACAATGTAATTTGTAAAGTTTCACATACAAGTCAATATTCTCATGTACGAGCTCAATTGGAAAAATAGATTTATCAATAAAATTTTTTTACTTTACAAATAATACGTCTGAATTTTAAGATTTATTGATCCTGAAAAATATTCGTCTAGAAATGTATGGAAAAAATGATTATTGCGATCCAATGAATTTACTTCCTTACATATATAAACTGATTGAACTTTTATTGAAAAGTTATTTAGCGAAATTTGGACCTGCTGCCTCTCGTTAATTTCGCAGATCTAAAACTTAAATCGTTGACCTGATCGTCGGAACTGAGAAATTTATTTAACTTCGTAGTTTTTAATTTCACGGCGACTTTTGGGATGTCTCAATGCATGAAGTCGTGCAGCTAATTCATGACAAGGGGAGAAAAAAGGATTACTCGAATTCTTAAACGAGAATCTGAGCCAAATATCGAAGTCAGAAACTCACGCAAAGAATACATTGTTTTCATATGGCTACCGTTTTTGGTTAATCTAATTTTGATAAGATATAATTATTTACAGGCTAAATCCTTGGAATACTGATATAGAAGATCAACCTTCATATAATTAGAATAATTATAAGAATTGAATCAAGTTCAATAAAAAGTACTCAAATAAATCTCTCAAACTCTAAGATGGGAGAGATTAAAATCTATGAAGGATCAAAACAACTACTCGTACGTGGTTCTAAGCAATTCAGTGGTTCTAAGTAGGTTAATATGCTGCTTTCTAAGAGGATCAAAACATTCTTCCTCGACAATTCTTCAATGCAAAATGAAAATAATTTATTGTAGAATATATATCGGTTGGGTTTTATAGTTTCATTTATAGAAACTAACTTTTATCATGCGGTACGAGATAAGAAAATTGCTACAATTGGAAAATTCAATGGATACTTAATGTTGGTGTTTTCATAATGCAAATGTCGTTTATACCAATTCACATTTCTAAATTATGGGATGTTTTTTGATTTAGGGTGAAACCTGCGTCAGTTTTTATTATTATTATTTTCAGCATTATTGTGTTAATATCTGTGAAAAAAATATTTGTGTAAAAAATGCATTAATGCAAATAATAATACCCTGCAGATCAGCATTACAAAGGGGGGGAAGCTTAAATTCTTTCATGCTAACGAGTGCGTGACAATTTACTACTGATTCATTTACCTTACCTTTTCTAAACGAATTTTAGTGATAGTCTTCGAGATCGCTTATTTATGTATTCATAGACGAAGTTTAACAAAAAAAGCTGGTAGAGGTCAAGAAAAAGAGGCAGTAGTTGCCACCATGTGTCCAGCAGCCATGAGAGCAACCTTGACCTGACGCTGTTGTTGCTGCGCACTTAAGCTCACGTTGCCTCACTTACTCTCAACCCTGGTTATCCATCATGAACCTTTTAGTGTAATAAAAAACGTGATAATGTCTTTCTATAAATCGTTATGTTTAAAAGTTACCGAATAATGGTTTATCTGGCAGCAGTCATGTCGCAACACTTCAATCGAAGACAGAAGCATCACTGGCATGAATAAGTTAATTGCTGGTTACCATTAATATCAAGAATCTAAATATACCAATAACTTGCTCTGTTTTTAGAATGTTACTGAACAATTTAGGAAGTGATGACATAAGAAAGTGGTCCATGTGAAGAATTTATCCATTGACTCTTGGCAAGAACTGATCGAGCTCATATAAGACTTCCAAAAAAGCGTATGAAACAAAAAATGTTGACGATGAATTTCATACTTTTCGTTTTTGTTTAAAATTTAAAAGACGGTGATCATTTTCGTATTTTTCTTAGTTTTTGAAACTTGAGAAATTACGATAACTTTTGTAATTTTCATAGTTATTTCAAACTAGCGAAGACGTTATAAATTTTAGGTTCTGCGTAGTTGTTGAAATTTTTGACGAAAGCGACTGATTTTCTATAGCGTTGATATCTGAATTACCTCGCTCTTGTAAGCTTACGATAATCGCATTGATTTACCGCTTGTTTTCTTATACAGCTTTTTGCTTAGCGAAGAAACTGCATCAATTTGCCGGACGCCCAACGTCTGCTCCACCATTATTTTTGAATGCCGACACGCGCTAATTAAATACTTCTTCCGATAGAGATAAAGAACATAGCTCACTCTGTTGCAAATCTTTGTGTCCAGCCGTCCATTAGTATTAATGGTCAGACTCACCGTCAGCATCCAGAGTCAGAGTAATTATTAGCATCCAGAGTCAGAATCATTATCAGCATTTCATCACCATCAGTCGAAATCACCATCCAGCATCAGAGATTTGAATTTGTTTCGTAACAACTCGTTGTTGGTCTAATGCGCGTTGTGAGTCAATTCAGATTTCAACAAATATTGCTCTAGTTAATTTATCCACTACTTTAATACTTCAGGCATTTTCTAAATGCTCAAATTTCTTCGGCAGAATGTCAACTAACGAATAAGTTTTTTCGTAGAACTCTAAAACTCTTTCACTGTGACCAACGTTTGTCGTAATGTAGGTAGGAGCAAAACAAATAGATTGAAATGCTATTTATTTAACTTGGACTTGACTTCTCGCGTATACAAAAGTTGTCTGAACATAATGCCATTCAGAGATGAGCGTAAGATAAAATCTTAAACGTACGTAGCATACATATCACATGAGCTTCTCTACATAATACATTACATTAAAGCGCGTACATTACGTTAAAGCGCGCATCGGCTGGCTACATTTGAGAGAAATAAAATTCACGGTTGACCATGGTGCCGTACCATCAAAAATAGCTAAGAAATAAACTTTTCATCCACCAATCAACGACCGCTTTTCCTGTTGAACCCACCAATGACATACGAGATTTTGGCCGCGAGTTTTGCGATATCTTAAGCGAGTTTTGATTGTACGGCCCAAGGTAATCAAGCAGTATCGTAGTTACTTCAAAATATAACAACACAATTGATCAAAAAACTAAAGTTCTTTCCAAATATAGTTCAGTTTGTAAGCAGCACTAATTTACTGTAATTTTGCGCCACTGCCTAGAACAACGAATGCTTGTTTCAGGAATGGTGTGCAAAAACGGCTGGAAATTATTGGATACCATGAAGTTGATATGAAAATTTTGAATTTCTGAGACGGATAAAAGCTTTTACGTGCGCTGTTTATAATTAACTTGGTCAATATAAGGTAGCCGATTGCGTAGTTATGAAATTCCATAACTTGCTACGATAATATGATTATTACTTAACAAAGAGTACCCGTAACATATTTAAATTTAGCCATGATAGTATTTACTTCACCGAGCTTGCGTTGACGATATAGTCTTCACATTGTTATTAAAAATATAATACTTAGATAAACTATTTACAATATAGTTGGTAACTTACACAATTGGGAATTTTTACTCGTCGAAGCTACATTGGCACTTATTTATAATTTGTGGGATTAGTCATTATCTAGCTTGAACTAGCGCTAGATGTAGCGTGATTATGGTACATCTTAAAGCGGACTCAAAAATGTAATCAAACGAAATGTAATACCATAAGCAAGATAAAATGTGATTCTCAACAACACTGATTTGCACCTCTTGTTTTCCGACACAAATTTCTAGCAACACAAATGCATAAGCAAACGATCAAGAACTTTAATACGTCACGAAACTATTCAAAACACAACATAAAGTCTCGAAGCTCACGGCCTATAGTGAGGTGTTCCGGACGCTCAGTGTATTCGTAATGTTCGGTGTGTTCGAGAGCTTGCATGTGATCACCATCATCAACATTGTGAGCTGACTATGATGCCCAAGTTGATTTAATTGTATCACTGAAAGCCATAATCTTTTCTTCGGCTATGGGCTTGCCTGATTTCATTTCCCCGCATGGGTTTGGTCATCTTTACAATATTGGTCTCAGCTTATATTATAGATTAGAGAATTAAACTGACATAGTCCAATAGCCGTACAAACATTTTTTTTATAAATAGATGAGCTTCTAATTGAAGAGTATTTGTCCTCGACGATAACACATCTCAACAATTTGATTCAGTTGATAATAACACAATGTGCCTCATTTGGTCGCCACAACGCGAGCCGCACGTGATGGCGACGAAAAGGGATTCTCTTTCAAGGGTTTCAACAAAATCAACAATTAAACTTCTAAAAAATGAAGATAACAGAATTAATGCTACGATCAAAATGTTTCTTGAAAGCAATGAACAGGTAATGAGCTGACATAATCAGGTAATTAGTAGTTGGCATTATGAACGTGTGACGATCATTTAACCATGCATGAGAATTGTGGTCGCGGGCGGAGGCCGCGGATCGCTGGTGACAGTTTTACTTGAACGCGATTTCATGCTTACCTGGAGACAAGAGAAAACAAGGACTTTAATTTAAATACTACTTACACAAACAAAGTTCGAGATAAATAAATCAATCCTCTATAGCTATATAAGTGATATGATATAATGCTACACAATAATCATTCGTTTAATATGCATAAGTTGAAAATCAATGTTCTAATTATTTGATAGAATGAAGGTAGTAAGCGTTGATATTATCATTTATGCTGTCAAGAAATACTGATAAATAATGCTTAGTGATAGTTTCCGTGGTGCGATAATTTCCTAAGTTCTTAAATCTCACCTTGAAGTCCTGAGGACACAATGTTGCGCCTTGGACGCCCTCCAATGAAGGCAAAGGACAACCAATAGGGTTTTCTAGAGTAAAATTTTGAATGAGGGCCGTGAGAAGAAGGAATATTTCCGACTGAGCTATAGTGTCACCCAAACAATTCCGTTGTCCTTTCCCGAAAGGTATGAAAGCCTGAGGGCACGTTAGCCGCCCTTGCTCGTTGATGAATCTTTCAGGCCGAAATTCTTGCGGTTCATCCCAATACTTCGGGCTCATGTGACAGGCATAGAGAAGAGCCACGACAGAACTTCCTTTTGGGATAAAATATCCATGTAAATTGAAATCAGCTTCCGCTGCGTGGTTCGGAGCAATAGGGACAACGTTGGCAATGCGCATGACTTCGTTTATAACGGCCTGGCAATAAATTAGTCGGGTTTGGTCGGCCATATTTGGGAGCCGATCCCTGCCGACGTGTTCGTCGATCTCGCAGCGCATCTTGTGGACGACGTGGTCGTGGTGGAGGAGGTAAGCGAGCACCCAACTTGCGGTCGTCTTGACGCTCTCGCTGCCTGCGCTCACCAAGTCGCAGAGCACCTGAGCGACTTGCTCATCTGAGCGCAGAGAGATTAACCAATTTATTAGCGATTTTCATAGATTTTCATTGTTTTACTAGTTGACGGACATCAATAAATAAATTGCAATCAGTCAATAATATAATTTAATAAAATAGAATGTAATATAAAATAATATAATATGGTATAATATAATAACATTATATTACGTTAAAATTAAGTTAAATCGACAAGTTGAGTCTCACCGAAATTGAGGATGGGCGTCTCTCGCTCGTACTCGACGGACAAGTAATAGTCCAGTACGTCCTTGTCGTCCCCGGGTATGTAAGTTTTCCTGCGCTCCTGGATCAAGTTTCGGAAGAAATCCATCGACTCGGCGTGATTGGCGCACAGCTTCTTCATGTCCTTCACGACCCCAGGCAGGAACTTCAAAGCCCAGATATAGTTCACCATGTCCAACTTAGCAAAGAGTTTGAATCCTTCTCCGTTGATTTCTTTGTGTTTCAGGAAGATAGGATCGTAGGCATCATACCGAGTTGATAATAAGAAAGATGTGATGACGTTCGTGGAGAGGGCCGTCAGGAACTGATCCATGCTGACCGCTTCCCCTCCCGTCTTGTGGACGCAGTCCAGCAAATGGCGAACTTCCGTCTGGGCGAGAAGAATAAACGATATGAACCAGTGAAGCAAATTTCTCATAGATGATTGGAAAATCTACTTCCAGTCCATGAAAAAATGATTACTAGCGTAAAACACTGCACATTTGTTATTATAAATAGGATTTGTGTCTTGTTTGATATAACTTTGGATAAATTACCTGGATTCTTTGCTCCATCTGCTCACGACCGGAGCCGAATTTCTTCATGCCGAGCTTGATGAGTTTCTGGTGGATGAACCTGCGCTCGTCCTTCCACATCTTGCCGCGCGTGTTGAGCACACCTGGCACCACACGACATTGTCAACGCGAACACAATACGGTAGCAAGGATAAAGTTCACTCAAACAAATAATAGGGTTATAATAAATAAATAATAAATAAATATAAAAATAATAATAAATAAGAAGAAGCCTATAATAAGAATAAGAAGAATCTAATCACGATAACGAGCATAGATGAAAATTATAGTAGAATTTTCCAAAACACAATAGAATACAAAGCGCAACAAGGAAAAAGCGAAAATATCACAGAAGCAAATGATGAATGATGGAATGAAATTTTGCATCACTGTGATAGCAGTTCTAGCCAAAATTGTTATTTCACGTTAAAGATGCGGCGTAAATTTGAGTGCAGATGTTGAACCGTGTTCGATCAATTTTTACTAATATAATATTTCTTGTAATTTCCCTAATGCGCCTCTATTCTGCCAACATAATAAATTCGACCTGTTTCTGACGCTTAACTTGAAGTTCGTCAACTCAAAAAACATGTCAAAACAGCAGAATAAACGCATAGTTATTAAAAGATGAAACTACACTCGAAACGTTAGAAAATTATCAAAGCTGGTCAACGATAAATAAACTTCGTACACGATGCTTCAAGAACCATGCTCTTTGATCGTAGAAACCACTGCATAAATACAGCCACATAAATGCACCTGCAGTTACTGAGCGATACAAGTACTAGGTGCGTAGACAAGGTCAGTCTCAGATCTGCAGGTCACCGGAGGCGACAGTAAGCATAGTAAGTCTACCGTATGCTGTTCCAACTTTCACTGACCCTCGAATGAGTAGTGACCCTGCTTCTATATGGTTGTTTTTTCTTTACCTACTCGCACTTCTGTTCAGATCAAACCCTAATATTTTAGGCTTTGGCTTTCACATTACTATTAATTAATTCCGTCATCAGCCTTTTAGAATACGGTTAGCCTCCTGACGGAAGTCTGTGATGTCCCTCGAGTTGTTAACCGTGTTGCTAAAATTATTATTATGCGCGGAAGAAGAAAGATTCACTGGAAATTTGTTGCTTCGTTTAAACTATTAATCTGCTTCGGTGTTTATCCGATCGAGATGTGCACGTTTATATTGGCAGTATTAGATGGCGGAATAAACTTGTTTAAACACGCGTGGTTTACGAACAGAGAATTTATCGACTTAAATTTTCAGGATCGAACAATATTTTTCAGAAGACGCTGGTTGATAAAGATGTAGGCTAACAGAAGAAATTTTGATTTATTAACGATCTTCTGTATGTGCTCAAAGAAAAGAAATTTCGCTGTGATTTTTCTCAAAAAGTACATAGATATATGAATATGAGAGATGATTTAATGCATGAATGTCTCCAGTAGTTTTGTTTGAACTCACCGAATCCCTTGAACATTCCGTAGAGAGGAGTCATGGGTCTGCCCGTGAACGCCGACTGATTGAACGCTTCTCTGATCACCATCGGGTCTGATAGAACGATCATGACGCGCTGTCCCAAAGCAATGCTATAAATGTCGCCAAACTTTTTCGATAGTTCGTACATGGCAATGTAGGTGTTGGGCCCCAAAAAGGGCAAGTAACCGAAGAACGGGATTCCCCACGGTCCGGGCGGGAGATTCATTCTTAGTTTCCTCACTCCGGACACCATAAAAAAAACTATTAAAAGGATGAGGGTACATTGCAGTAGGTGGGAAGCCTCGTATATTAAGAAGTGCAGAAGCATCTTGAATAACTACGAGCGTTGGACTTCGCGGACGCTTATATAGGCGCAAGTTGCGTGCTCTATCGGTGCAGGGCGGAGTTTGCGCGAAGAATGCAAGTTCCCGTTCCCGTTGAAGGAGGAGCGATCCTCGCTGCTGCAGTGACAGGAGTCCTAAAAGAGTCCTGAAGGAGGCGCTTGGGTGAGAGATGACGCACACCTGTACGGCCACTAAATCCTTCGCAGGGTGCCCGCGCTGTCCACCACCTTAGGGCCCTAGGGGGAATCTGCTTGGAAGCGAACGCGTCGATCTGTATTTGTTGCCACTAGAGGCTCGTGATACGGCGAGCAGGTCCAGAAATCTTAAGATTAAGATTAAATTAAATCTTAAAGAATTTCAAACATGTTTCGTTTAGTTCCCGATGAAATTTCCAAAAATGCTGATTTATTCAACGCTCATGCGCTCAGATGTGTAGAGCATATCTATGATGATAAGTTTGATGAAAAGCAATAGTTACACAAATCTATTTTTTATAATAAAGGATTTTACTATTGTCAACTAAATTTCTTGTCACACGCGGGATTAATTTCTCGTCCGCAGCCTCTAGCTGTGACGTTGTGCACAGACGTCCGCATCGTACCATACGTGGAATAGAATAATTAATAATCTGTATCTGTTATTTTATAATTCTTACCAAAAACCATTCAATCCTAGAACTATAGGAGCCCGATTTATGATCATCAATACGCATCTTAATACCCGAAAAATTACATAGAATACAACTGTTCACATTCGAGCATCGTACTAGTATTATATTATTCATCGTACTGTATTATACAGTAAGTAACATTAATTACGGTTGTGAGCAGCACAAACCTAGCGGCTGCATCACCAACATCTATTTTGATGGTGAGACACCAATCGTTGCCTGTTTTTGAATAAATTATTTTGATAAATATAAATCCGGCTGAACCATGTATGATTTGGAGGTCTAAACGGGAACTTGATAGATACTTGCATAAAAAATATACGAGGTAGCTTTTTCTTTCGAGTACTTAGCTCTTCTAAGTACTCGAACTAAGCTCTTCTAAGTACTAAGCCTTCGTGCTGCCTTCCAGCTCCGAAGGTCATGAGGTAAAACTCCTCTGTTCCTCCATGCTGCCTTCATTCCTGTGGTGCGATTCTATTCCTTAGGATCTCTTAGCTGCTTCGGTGGTGACGTGTTATTTTCCTCAGCCTCCGCGCTGCCTTCGAACCCTGGCGGGCGGTGAAGACATCAACAGACCAAGTCGCAAAGGGAAGGGGAGGGCGCAGTACCATTCCATTTAGAATGAAATGGCTCTGCCGAAATCAGCTTTCGCGATCATGTCGCTGTGAAAATATCTGCAATCTAATGTGTTAAATTTATTTGGATGAAAAATCCGGCCAAAATTCAAACACAATTTGATGAGTGATTACAATAGTACAAACACGGTATTTATAAAAATAATTTTACGGTGTTCGAGGTTGACAAGCCGCACCAGTATATATTCTCAAAAACATTTTAAAAGTCTATAATCAAGTAATAAGCATCCAGGTCTTGAAAATAATAATAAATTAGTATAAGTGATTAATAATCAAGAAAATAAACGGCCATGACATCGGCCGAACTGAACATCCGTCTCGTGATGCTCCACAGGACGTCGCTTTAGCCCTTAACAGCAACTGGAGGTTAGGCATAACTTCGCCCTGAGGGCTTCTTACGTTTTTTTCTTGCTTTCCTCTGTGGTTATTGCGTCCCCTACTTATTATTTCTTATATTCAACACAGTGAGCAATACGCATATTTTGTGATATCGTGTTGAACATTCCAAACCCAACGCTCACCATCTATTATAACGAAACCTGAGCCGTATCAAATCCAATAGTATATTTTGTTGACATTAAATTTTAATTTTAAACCAAGTTAAATCTTTTCTTCGTTTCAAATTCTTGCTGGCATGGATGATTTAAATAAAATAATGACATAACTGATTGTTTAAACTGCGAGTTTATTCAGCAACAAATTCGATAACATCGTTTTCATTAGCGCCTTCTTATGATAATTTAATGATGCGCTGAATAATTCATATTAAGAAACCCGAATTCGGGAGTCAACATTCCAAAACCCTTAATAGATCAACCGCATCGAGATCACTCGTGCGAGCAATCTTCATTACGACAGCGTTAATACATCAGCCACACCCCGTCTTGTCACCCCCACGATCGCGTTAAAAAATCCGCCACATCATTTCATCGTACTTGTGATCGCGTTAATAAATCCGCCACATCATTTCATCGTACTTGTGATCACGTTAATATACATCAGCCATACCATCTCATCGTCCTCACGACGGCGTTCACACATCCGCCACATCATTTCATCGTCCTCACGACCGCGTTCCCACATCCGCCACATAATTTCATCGTCATTACGAAAGCTTCAACAGAAAAGGTAAACTAATCTATGAGGATATTTCAATGTATCGAATTGTCTGAGGACGTTGAACTGCCCCGGCGCTCAGCTCAGCGGGGTCATGCCCTGCGTCTTGCCGGCATTTCACTCCCTCATTCCTGGCGCTGATCTAAATCCCAGATCAATATGAAATAATTGTAAGAAAATCGATAATAGGTTAGCCTGCAATACTTCTGTGGAGGTTGAACGTATAACGTGGGCTGGAAATTGTAAAGAAAATTATTTCTTTATCGTTCTTGTAGCAACTTGTCGTGGCTGTGAAACCCTAAGATGTGAATACCCAGAGGCTGGGTGTAGGGGGAAACTATGGTCGCTACGCCAGTGAAAGTCGTCTTCTGCTGGGCTGAGTTCAAAGGCCGGAAAATTTTGTACCAGGCTGCTGAATTAGGTATTTAAGATGGCGAATCTATTATTATCTTCTATTACCATATTCTGATATAAATAAATTTTCCATTGTAGGACGAACACTAAAAATATGTATGTACTAATCGACAATAATAATAATTTTGTTCTTTAGTTTTGATACCGAGAAATTGACGGCAGTCTACTGGCCATTAACCCTAAGCATATGTTGCTACCGTGATACCGAATTGTTTAGTCACTCCCGACATCTCAGCTTCGTTGTTCGCTCAGTTGAATTGTATTGAAAATTCGTTTTTCCTTTTCGTTAAGCGACAACATCAAACCACAATTCCGAACATTTGATATAAATAAATTGTACAATCTTCACTCAAGCATCACCTTGAGTATGAAGTCGGAAAAGTTATAATGAGAATTATACAAACGTTCTCTAAAATCCTGTGTGAAACAGATTTTATCTTTGCACGGCTCAATGAAGTGGTTGGTATCTTTGATAAAACGATGCAATTTTTTTACAACCCTTCTCTTTAACTTCACTTCTTGTTTGTCTGTCTGTCTGTCTGTCTGCTACAAATCTTGTAATAGAAATTTAACACACTTCAACTTATCCTATCGATCTGAAATTTTGCAAACTAGCGTAAAGTTGCAGACAATGCATGAATCAAATGACAAAATAAATAATTTTAATAATAACAATAAATTTTTTTTCAATATTGAAAAAACTGAAAAAATAATTTTGTCAGCTACAAATCTTATAATTGATATTTGACACACTTCTACCTGTCCAATTGATATGAAATTTTGCACACATGTGTGAAGTCGGAGGCAATGCATGAATCAATTGACAGAATAAATAATTTTGAAAAAATTTATACATTAAAAAAATTGAAAAATTATTTTTTCTAATATTCGAAAATTAAATGAGAAATTCATTGTACATCTGTAAGATTGGAGACACTGGATTCTTTGGAAGTGTTGTCTTTAAAAAGTAATTTTTAAACGTATATTATTATTACAACACTTCTCATGAACTTCACTTCTTGTTTGTCTGTCTGTCTCTCTGCTACAAATCTTATAATCGAAATTTAACACACTTCTACTTGAACTATCGATCTGAAATTTTGCACACTTGCGTAAAGGTGGAGACAATGCATGAATCAAATGGCAAAATAAATGATTTTGAAAATTATTTTTTTTTCAATGTTAAAAAAATTGAAAAAATAATTTTGTCAGCTACAAATCTTAAAACTGATATTTGACACACTTTTACCTGTCCAATTGATCTGAAAATTTACACACTTGTATGAAGTCTGAGACAATTCATGAATTAATTGACAGAATAATCAATTGACAATGAATTCTTTAGAAGTGTTGTCTTTAAAAAGTAAATATAAACGTATATTATTTATATTAATTACGGTACGGGTGCAGGGAGTGGTATCTTGGCTACAACGATCTCAGTGCTACGATTTAAAGCATTGTACGGCTGGATGGAATGGTATCTTGGATACAACGATCTCAGTGCTACGATTTAAAGCAATGTACGGGTGATGGGAGTGGTAGCTTGGTGTTTTTTTGTGATAATTAGATTAGAGCGCAATGTTTTTTTCAAAAACAAATATCAATTTTAAGTTATAATTATTTTGAAATGAACGAATCAATTTGTCCTCCACGACTTTCGAAAGCTGAAGTTGAACTCAACTCACTACAACTGAATCCCTATGAATATCTCAGGATAAAGAAAGGATGCAGGCCAATGTTGACGGCAGAGTTCGCTCCAGAGTTTACCCCAGGTTCATGCAAGAGTTCACACCAGGGCTCATTAAAGGGTTTACTCCAAGATTCACGCCAAGGTTCACGGCAGGGTTCTTACCTATGTTCATGACAGGGTTCACTCCAGGGTTTAGGCCAGGGTTCACGTCAGAGCTCCTGCTCTAGTTCATACCAAGGTTGAAGCCTATGGTTCACGTCAGGGTTCACGCCAGGGTTCTCACCAGGTACCACGTCAGGGTTCACTCAGCCTGATGGCGCCCGAAATCAGGATGATGGCCATCGTAGAAGGAAAAGTGTTGGTCATTAAAACGGAGAAAGCGAAGCTGAAGGTTAGGTTACCCCATACGTGTTCGCTTGCTGCTTTTAGGGTGCCGGCCGGTCTGGTAAAACTTTGGTCTTGCTTTACTGCGGTTTTTCGATGCCTTTTGGGGTGTTACGGATTTGTTATAGCGAACCACATATGGAGTAAAATAAGCAGGTACTTACGGAAAGCAATCCTTGAAAACTATTCCGACGAGAAATTATTAGGGCTAGAAAAAAGGTTTCTTCGATGAAAAATATTTTTTATAAAATAAGGAGTGATTGTTTCGTGAAATCTATAGCTAGTGGTTAAAGCAAGATTTATATTTTCGATAGCAGGACAGAAATTTCGTAACTCATTGTGTTGAACAGTGTTAATAGTTCAGCTTCGATCTTGAGCTTCTGAGGAAAGCAATGATATTAAAAACCATTTGTACTAAACGTATTGAAGCGACCGGCCGGCGCTGAGGTCGTCGACCGGCACAGGTCCAGACGGCCTTGTGCGCGTCACGAGAGACCGACGCGTGGTGGCGAGGGGTGGACAGAGGCGGTATAAAGCAGAGTTAAATCACAATGTTGGCAACCGTCGAAATATTTCGTTGGAATATAAACTATGTCAAAATTGTATTCATTTATATTTTACGAACGTGTGTAACGGCTAAAAGTACTGAAAAAGTTACTCAAAAGGTATTTAAGTGTCTGACGATCTGAAAGCCACATTAGTCAAACGTCCAAGAATTTGTCCTCATTTATTTTTAACAAGCTTTATTAAATTAATTACTCGCACTTTCAGAATATTGTTTGAAGGTCTCAGTCATGTTGCAAGGAGCATTTTTATGAAGGATCGCTGCTTGACTAGCGTAGAGGTTATAGTTCTTTTCTCTTACCGTCTTCATTTTCCTATGCGTTTCAAATGATATGTGGGAGGTTGCTACTTAACCTGTGCTGAAATTAAATTTATTTACTCATATTGTCCCCATTTGTTAATAACTTAATAAGTTTAAAATATAATACAGATTGCAAATTGAAAAATAGCAATGTTGGTCAAGGAATTACGACACTAACATTACGTAACGAGAGTGCTTGCTCTCTAAGGAAGATAATTTCCCTGGCGTGCTATAGGCTGTGAAAAAGTTCAAGATTATATTTTAATTACTAATGTTTACTGATTATGTATGTATTAATTACTGAAGTTTACAGATTAAATGGTCATTCACTTTTATTACTTCAACTGTAGCTCTAAGTTTTGTTAATGATTGGCAAATTTATTCATATATTAACGGAGAAAATATTTATTACATTAGGACTGTGATTTTAGTTGCAAACACAAATTTTACACGAAAGACTGAAAAGATTGTTGGATGATTAATAACTATCCAAAGAGAGTTGTCGAAATATAAAGGATCGAAGAAATTATTTTCGGAGAATTAATTTTGAAATCTATTTATGCAGCATGATATCTAGGTTTGCATAATCTTTCATTTGGGTCTCTGTTGATCTGATACTATTGCTGGTATTTTGCAAGATTTTTTCTAATTGTAATTTTAATAGGATTTCACTACGAACCTTAATGCTCAACGCCGTCCACGTTGCGCAGTCATATAAATCTCCCGTGCAGCTGAATACGCTGCGTTCTCTGACTTAACATTCCTACGTATGGCAGCCAAAGCCAAGACGGGCATTGAACCCTATACAACAACGAAAAAAACGCAAGAAACCCAAACAAAGCGAATGAATTGCGGGTGAAAGTCGGTGCGAGCGAACTCGAGATGCTGCCAGGATGGGGTTTGCCCCGTCCGGCGATTAGGCCTAACCTAGTGACGCTGGCAGATCGCTGGTGTCGCTCCATTCCGGACCTGAGGTCACCGAGGAAAATTCCGCCTTCAGATTATTCAGAACAATTTTAGATGCTTTAAACACAGCCTATATTTACTAACTGTTTGAATCGATCTCTTCGCTGTGCGCAGGTATTTGACCAGGCGTTTGGTTCAGTGTTTTAGCCAGTATTTGGGCCGTCGTTGAGCCGTTGTTCAAGCCGCTGTTTGAACCGCAATCTGAGCCGGAATTTAGTCTAGTGTTAGAGAAGCTGTCTGAACAAGTGTTTGGGCCGGTGTTTGAACCGCTGTTCGAGACGCTATTTTGAGTGGCATTCTGAGCCGGAGTTACAGTATGTCTGATGTATGAGCCGCTGTTTGAGGCGGTTTTTGAGCAGTCTTTGAGCAGAGACGGTCGAATGATCAGGGCGGGTTTCCGTCTATCTGCGGTTGTCAGCAATAAATTAATTTTGATATACAATTAAAATTTGTTTTGTTGAAACTTTATCTTTCTTCATTAAAGTGATCTTTTGTGATTTTATCGATGCCCAATTATTAAATTACCGCAATAAAGTAAGACCCATCAAGTTTTTTTGACTCAATGAAGTTTTATTAAGCAAGAAATAAATTTTTGTGTATATGACAAAATCTTTCAATTTAAAGGTACGTCTTATAGAAACTTCAACCATGATTGTTTTGTAGTAGTTCGTTGTTGCTTATTTCCGTGAGAACCGTATTAATTATTACTCGTATCTTATTTTGCATAATTTAGTGATCTATTTATTTTTCACACTTTCATCAAATTAATTACATACAGATTAGCTTAAATTATTTCCCCTATAAGCAAAGATAAAATTTTACGCTGCTGTTCTGAGTACGTATTCACTTATTGCTTGCCATATTTTTTCAAACTTTTATAATATTTTTCTGATTATCTAAGCTTATGTTGCCGGTAGACAACTACTCCTATATATACCTCTTCTACATTCAAGCTCTTGGCTTTGGTGCTTGATTGGATCTATGGATGGAGAGCGACGAAAAATATATTTACAGTTACAGTTGTAAAGCCATGTATTTGGCTGAATGAGGATGCTCTTTATTATTAGGAAATCGATGCCCCGTGAGTGTCAGTCAATGACGGAACGATCCTCGATGAGACTCACAGCATGGGACCACTGACCTTCCCGACCAGAGTTACGCGAGCCTTTATTTGCATAAAAGGGCCTTGCAGGGGTAACGTGAACACTTTCTCGGTCATGAATGATTTTAATAAACATTTACTACAGAAAACTACTACTGGTAATGTAACCTTGCAACTTATTGTCCCACGCTCGTCTCAACGTGTCCTTGTTGGTACTCGGCGAGTTTGCAGGATCTCAAAGTGGTACTCGGTCACTAAAAAAATTTATTATGAATACTTCACTTATAATACTTATTGCTGGTTGTCCGTACAAGGCTACGATTCATTTCACCACTGAAGCGAGAATTTAATTCGTTCATGAAAACACTCCCCTCAAGATGTTATTTAGTATTTCTTGTCCGTCACCGAATTCTTCTCGTCACCAGAATTGACGAGATGTTGTGACGTGTTTGATGCTGTGACGATAAGTCACAACATCAAACACGAGGTGACAATAATATATGGAAATTTTCTAGGAGGCGACAATGCCAATAACTTGGATCTCAATCCATGAAGACAACAAGGATCAGAACAATATGATTAAATCAGTGGATCCTCTCGACCGAACGACAGACGTGGCTAAAAAAATTGTGGTTTGATAAAAGTATTATGTTTTCTTGGCATAAAAACAAGTTTGTAAGGCCTGGGGGAGGTTGTGAACCCACTGACAGGGTTCAGAAACGGATCGTCGTCCCAGCATTCATGCAGTTCATCCTGTCCTGAATATTTATTGTCGTTCTGAGGTTCTTGACGAGGAGAGACATGTTCATACTTGCCTTCGTTTCCATCAACGTCGTCGTCGCTGGTCGCATCTCCTAATGAAGCTGCCAGAGGATTTGGTTTCCGGCAAAGTTCATTTTTTTCGGAGTTGGTCTCGAACCGGTCGCCGTGTCCTTCTTGAAGCAAAGAAGATGGCGTCGTCTCTCCAGCCCCCTTTGTGGAGCCGCAAGCTTTTGGATTGCCACTTTTTGCTGGATAAGAATTATTATAATAATCTTTAGGAAGCACGAGGCGATAGCGCAACAAGATCTGCGTCACGTACAGCACCAGGACAAGACGAGCGAAATCTTCGCCGGGACACACACGGCGACCTACAAAAACATTATAAAGGTCATAACCTTTCATAGACGGGGAAGCCTCCGCGATTTTTTGTTATACATTTGCTTCTATCTCAGAGGTAGATATGTTCAATACAACGTTATTAGTATATAAACACATAATATTCAGTTCCTTCAAAGCACCTTCAAACCCGAAGTATGCGATTCAGTAAAAATTAATCTTTTTAGCAAGCACGAGTCGGGATTAAGAACAGAATAAATTAAAATGATAACAAAATTAATAAAACTTGTCGAACAAACCGGTTTGGAAGGGCATGAAGGCGGCGTGCCTGATGATCTGCATCTCGTTGTGGTCGATGAATCTTTCTGGCAGGAACTGCTCAGGGTTCGTCCAATGCACCTCGTCCTTATGTACCTCAGCCAGCAGCGGGATGAGCATAGTTCCTTTAGGCACGTGGTATCCTGCGATCTCCAGGTCCTGGAGTGTAGGTATTGCGGTTGATTAACCATTCATGATTAACGCTGTACAATGATAATTAGGTAAACGCAGAGAGTCGGATTTTTATTGATGCCCCAGGCTTAAAAACTTGATTAATCCGGTATTGAAGAATTTCTCAACTTGCTGTTCACAACAATAAGTGATTCACAACTACAATTATTCTTGACGCTATCTTTTATCAGTAAAATTTCACGAGATTTGACATTCAGGATTTCATTCAAAAACAAAATGATCACAAAAAGGCAGTAGGATTTGCAGTAACTTTTGGGCTTACAAAATTAACGAAGGAACGTAACGGATGGTGACGTATTCAATAGATATTGACAACGTGACTATTTACGATTGGGTTGAAACTAAAAAAAGTAATTGTTTTATTATTGGATACGCTAAAGATGACATAACCTAAGCCCATATGAAATGCTTTACATTTTATTCAAATCGAATCGACGGGTTATCTCTGTGCAATTTTATTTATAACCTTCAAGCAACGCATGCTGTCGCTACTTCACAATTAACGAAGGCTGGCTATTACTTTTGAGGAATGGCCTTGCCCCCCTTCATTCTTATTCTAAGTTTTAGGTGAATAAGTGGACGTACTCATGCATTATAATTTTTATTTTACTTACTTATTACGCCCTCGACGCAACATAAAAAAAACTAAAAACACGAGTGAGAGAATGAGAGAGAATATATGTATAATTCAAGCGGCTATAAGCGAGTATATGTATAATTTAAGCGGCTATAAGCGAGTATATGTATAATTCAAGCGGCTATATAAGCGAGTATATGTATAATTCAAGCAGATATAAGCGAGTACATGTATAATTTAAGCAGCTATAAGCGAGTATATGTATAATTCGAGCGGATATAGAAACAACTTCAAAGTTGTGACGCGAATAATTAAGATTTTTTCTCCTGATATTCGGCTGCCATCAATAAGCTCAAAAAATTACACTTCGAGTTGCAAGTTGAAAATCCTTTAATCTAAATCTTATTCTTTTATAGTATTTATTCCACCTGATGATGGATTTTATGTATATGACAAATATTTAGTAAACTTGCCACGTCACAGCATGCGTGCTGCGTGTACTAAAATAATAATTTTCAAATGAATATCTAAAATAACGATAGATTTGTAGATTAGATAAATGTCACTTTAAAATGTAAAATAATTAAGTAATCGCTGAATAGAAATAACATCTTTGCGCTCTACTCCTTAGACAAAAACTAAAAAGTATTTACAGTCCAAGTTATAGAAATACGAGAAATCAGTAAGTGAACGAGGATTAAATTTCTCTCTGAAACACAAGTAAAAAAATCAATCACACTCATTGGAAGAATTCGTTTTATAGAAATAAAATCGATATATAACATTTTTATAAAATACAATAACTGATAAGCCAAATAAAATTCGTAACTGACTTGCGTGGTGCCGTGCGGGACGCCGAGCGTGACGACAGGATGCAGCCGCTGGCTCTCCTGCAGCGCCGCCTGCGTCAGAAGGAGCTTCGGGATGTCCGAGAACTGAACGTATCCTTCTGAAGCCAGTGCTGATATCTCACTAAATATTCTCTCCTGTAGAGTGAAATATAATAATCAGTGAAACATGAATTATCAGTCAATCACTCTTGCTGTTAATATGACTGACAAGTAATGAAACAGTGTCCCAAACGCGCTGAACTGAGCACAGAATGGTAGTACTTCTTACGTTTAATTAATTAATGTCTTTTATGTTCAATGTCTGACCCATGTCGGTGAGTATAAATTCTAGACGAAGTTATAACATTGGCTTATATAATTAAAACATAAATATAAAAATAAGTTCTGCTCGCAGAATTTGATCATTAACAACAACCACTAAAAGAAAGAACTTACTAAAAGATATACATCCAAATGGGCCGCAATAATCTCGTCAACCGAAGATTTATAAACAAGAGTTAAGGGTAGCATGCAAGAGCACAATCATGCTCAGGATAGCTGGATTTGAAATCATACTCGGGATAGATGGATTTTAAATCGAGCTCAGGATAGATGGATGTACCATCCTGCTCATGATAGATAAAATTACAATCCTGCTCAGGAGAGCAGAACGGGTGAGTCGTGACCTGGTAGTGCTGGTGAGCAGCGAGGTCGAGCAGCAGCCAGCGCAGGGAGGTGACGGTGGTCTCCGTGCCTGCGCCGAAGAGATCAGCAGCGAGGTGATGAAGCTGGCGGGGGGTGAAGCTCCCCTCCATGCCTGCACCACGCGACCACACCTCCTGCACGTCACCACACGTCAGACCACATCTCGAATGTGTTTCTGGTACTCAGGCGACTGGTACTCAGACGACTGGTACTCAGACGACTGGTACTCAGACGACTGGTACTCAGGCGACTGGTAATCATATTCCAGGTACTCAAATAACCTGCATGTAAGCGTCAACGAAGTGCCGAACTTCCTTCGCATCTTCTTCAGTTTGTAGCGCCTTCTCCGCGACGAATTTGTCGATGATTCTTTGGTAGATTGCATGGGACTTGATCTGGTTCTCCTTGATGAACTTAAGAGTCCGGCGGTGTTGCGGCAAAAATCTGTTGGAAGATTATTGCTTTGCAATGAGTCATTCCGACATTTCATCAAACATTGCTGAAAAAAGTAGAACACATTTGCTATCTAGACATGAGGTACAAATAGCACACATACAAACTGACCAGTAAGACTCTCTGATTCCAGGAACATTAATCTTAATCCTATATGTATTATTCAATAAAAATTTAAATAACCAAAGTTAAAATATGAATTTGAAGAGAAGTATTTTTCTACCGGGATACCTGCCTGAGACCGGACCCATTCTCACCCCTTCCTCCCCACTCCACTCATCCCCCAGGAAGCCAATGAACTCAGCCGTGACGATATCAGAAATGCGTAACTGCGTCGTGCGGTTCTGGGAGCCGTGCGTCGTGCACGGCGTCGCTGACGTCATTAATGCCACCGACATAGCGCTCTATAATCGCCTTGCGCTGCATCATTGACGCCACCGACTTACAATTTGTATATATTATATAATATACATCAATATTACTTAAAATACAAGACCTGAGCCAGGGTAAGAAGTTGAGAGGCCCCGCGACTCCGATAAGCTTGCTGCCCTCATCGAGGAGGTAGAGCAGACGGGCCCACTCCGGGTCGTGCCTGTCGTAGCATGTCCCGAACACCAGCAGGTTCATGGTGTTGCCCAGACTGTGCAGCAGCTCTGAACTGGGGTCCCTGATGCTCACCTCGTCTCCGTTACCGAGATTCTGGGGAATTTATAGCAAACAATATTACTCTGCACAAGAACAGCGCCAATAAACTATACCAAATTAATGCAAAATTATATTTAGTTGTTTATTTAGTAAAAATTGTCTTACGTGATTCGGATCATTTTTTCTTCATAAGCTTACCAAATTTCAAAACGATTCAATATTGTGATATATTACGATTATATTAAATTCCTGGAAGAATGTAATAATATATATTATGATAAGCATAAAATTGTGAAATTATCATAATAATTATGTGCTACTGCACTATAATCGAGAGTTCTTACTACGGCAGTCTCTTGGGCGGTCTGGAGTATGCGCATGCGCAGAGCAGCCCGCGCCGCGCCGCTGCGCATGCCCAGCGCCCGCATCACGGACACCGTGAAGCGCCGCTGGTCGCGCCATAGCTCCCCCTCTGCGCATACGAGCCCTGTACCGCAACAAAAAACATTATAAATATAATTGATGTGAAACCCAGTACATTTTGAGTAATAATGACCTAAAGAAATCGATGAATCTTTGAAAAGTAGGAATTTATCTTACGTTGTATATGTATATCGGCCCCAATGCATAGGAAAAAATAAAACGGAACAATTGTTTTCTTGTATAAATTGTTCAGGATATCTTTCAAAACATAAAGTTTCTTTGGCCACGAAAATATTAGAAAAAAGAATATAAGAAAGTTCTTGCGCTTTCGGATTGCGGGGAGAGTAAGATCCACGATATAATTTTTTTGAGCAATATTCTCTATATTTTTTAGAGTAAATCTAGAAAAATTTGAGACCAATGATCTGGCTAATTTAATTCGATCAAAAGGTCCTGATAAAACACGCAAGAAAACTGCACGCTCTCTATACCCTCATAATACGCACGTATCTTCAGAATATTACCACGTTTTTCTTGACTTCGTTTCGTGTGTCTGTCATCAAAAATTCAAACCTTAATTTAGAGCACTTCTAAACATCCTAGTAAGTTGAAATTTGGCATGCATGCTTATGCGGCCTAACAATTCAAGATTTGATCATTAGAAATGATAATTTTGGAAAAAAATAAATTTTTTAATTAAAAAAACACTAAAAATTCACGGTTTGGAATTGAGTTTTTTCTCGAACATCCACACTTGCCAACCCTGGAAATTGAGTTGAATTGCTAAAATTGCTAACTAAAAAGTAGAAAATAAATAAATATAAAAATATTTTATAAACCACGTTTTTCTGGTTTTTACAAAACTAAAAATAGTGAAATAAAACAAATAAAAAACTTTTAAAAACCACGTTTTCTTAACGGACAAAAAAGAAAAACATTTGCTCTTACATAACATTACATAACATTTTACATAACTTAAATGTTATGTAGGAGTAAATGTTTTTCTTTTTTGTCCGTTAATTAAGAAAACGTGGTTTTTAAAAGTTTTTTTATTTGTTTTATTTTACAGATAATCACGTGCTCACATTATCCTCTGAACAAAAGCACACGCGTAAAATAAATAAATTTGAATGAGCACCCACGTGTTTACGAAGTTTCTACAATGTCGAGAATATAATCGTGATTTTAAAGGGTTATGTGAATTTTATAAAGTTTGTAAGACGTGCATAGAAAGTTAAGTAAAATCCCCTGATACATTCTCCTAGGAGGAAAAGAATTCTATACTCGGGCCGATGACGCGGCGGGCGTCAGCCTTGACTCGAGCTCCGCCGACGATAGACTCGAAAGCCTTGACATTGACGACAACATTTCTGGAAGGAATACTGAAGTTCAATGAACAACTCACTTGTTTATAATTTATATCGAAAACAATTAGTAGATCTCAATTTTGTATCTAGACGTATCGTTTCGAATTAAACTTATGGTCGCTTAAAATGAGAAACCTAAGTTTTAACAGTTTAATTAAAAGTGTTGTACAGCCGTTGTTTGCTCAACGAACATTTCAAGTTCAAAACGATAGTGTTATGCTGTTCGATTAATTGATTTCGTGGTCGAATCACATAAGATGCAATAATAATTTCAAGTTCTGCAGTCATCGCACGTTGTAAGATGATCGTAAGTTCTAGAAAGATCTTAGTTCTGGAATATTCAAAAGATTGGGAATGACAGTATATAGCTCCATGATAGACCTGCGTTATATCGTCTTCTTGAGTTAATTTTCTGTTCTGTGATGATCGCAATTTCTGGTCGATGTTTATTAATCAGTCATAACTCAATGGCGCTATGAGTTCACTCATGAACTTCAATGAAGACTATGTTGCAAGCGTAACTCTATCTGCATGATGTCTGCCATATTTCTTCATGAGTCTACATGATTCTGTATGAGTCTGCATGAATCTACACGAGTCTACATTAGTCTACATTAGGTAGTCGAGAGGATTGATGCGTCTGAACGTCTAATAGATAAGACTGCTTGTCTCCACGAGAGAATAGTAGAAAAACGGAAGTGAGATATCTAATCATGTCAAGGTCTGGTGTCAAGGGCAGATGCCAAGGCCTGTTCAGTAACTGCTACATCTGTCAAGAGTTATATATATCATGATCACCACAGCTCAGTACTGCTCGCAGGTGTGAACTGTAAGTTCTTGCGTCACGTAGAACGTAACTGTATGTTCGAGTAAGAAGTGGTAGTACCACAACGTCTAAGATTTTCACAGTCGTGAGTTGTAAGATGGTAAGATGCTATAGGCTAAAGGTGTACGCTTGCAACCTCACTGGTGAATAGAGCTTTATTTATTCATACAATATCTGGGAAACGTGTAAGGAATGAAAGTTTTGAGTCTTCGGCCATAATATCTTCGGCCATAATAAATTTTTATAAATACTGACCAGAAGCTGCTAAATATAATTATGCTAATAAGTGTTAATGAGATGTAAACAACACTTTTAGTATGAAGTACACAATATGCAAATATATGTGTTATGATGTTATATTATTCTATCAATTAGAAAAATATGTAATACCATACTGAACATTGTTGAAAACAGGTGCTAATCATGTAGTCCAATAAACAAATATTAATGTAAATAAATGAAAAATTATTTAATAATATGCAATAAAACAATTAATAGGGCAGGAAGCCAATGAATATATGCACAATACAGTAACGAATTTGGCGACAAAGACATGAATAAATATGATGCCAAAATGTGGAATTAGGATGAAAATTTAAATAGTGACAATTTTTTCGGAAAATAATGTCAGCGACTTGAGTAATCTTATGTTGGTGGTCAACCTTCCACTGTCCATAAATTTTCATTAAAAGCCTTGCTTTATCAATCAACTTTCAATCAATTTGCATTCAATTATCTGCATTAAATTCGAATCTTTCATTGAGTGTCAATCATGTCCGTCCACTATTAATTGTTTTTACATACATTTTCACACAAATTTTTACTCTCTTATAATGTTTTCCTGTTTGTTTTTTGTCACGTTATTGTTTTTACACATCCTCCCTACAGTTTTCTTATTTCAAGAGTAATCTTGCATTGTAATGAATTTCTCCCTTCACATGCATTCCTTCATGCATTCAATTGCCAAAAAATTGATTGCAAGATTTCGTAGTTGTGTGAACTCTGTTTTGGGATTACAAAAGTACGTTTTACCCAAAATAATAAATTTTGGTCATATGCAAATTTTTAAATTTGATTTGTAGAATTTAATTTTATCTGACAAGAATTAAATTGGCGTTGTATCATAATTTAAACGAACGATTTTTATTTTAATTCTCAATTATTTCTTATTGAATTCTGATGGCTACAAGGAAGACTTTTCTTTGTCACCTAGTTGATCTCAAATCGACCCTTCTTCAGGCTCACAATGAACATCAAATCATTATATGAAATCTTTCATTGAATTCATGTAGGAAATTCTTTACTATTCATAATATTTTTATTGAAATTGCAGGTAATATCCCCTGCTAGATGAATGCATTTACCTGCGTCGCTTGTAAAGTTTGAAATAAATAAATGGCATTTGTTTGTAAAATATAGTGATACACAATATTGTGGATCGTAATTCAGTTAATTACTATGTTTTAAGGAATTACTAGTTAATTACTCACTATAATACCTATTTACTTAAAAAGATGGCCACGGGCTATTCCGATATTCAGTGAGACGTTATAACCCATTATGCATCTAACGTTGAAATAACGCTAATAAAACGCTGTTTAAGTGGAATAAACATGTAGCCAACATTATTTCGGGGGAAAAAGATTTGTTTCGGGGGATTTTTGTTTTTAGCCCAGACGGTATGCATGGGTATTATTCATATATAACACGGCTAGCAGCTAATTCTGTATTCCTTCTGAAATTGCATTCGAGAATAGTTTCCTTATGGTGAGTTCCAACGAGCGGAATCCAAAACTGCAAAACTGCGGTGCTAATAATTAGTTGCGTCTAATGTTAGTTCACGGCATTAAAGATCATTGAAGAAATAATTTCGAAATTAAGGTTATTTGGAACAATCGGCCATTCGGGCCGTTATTTTCAGGTTAAAAATTCTGAAAAAATTTTCACAGTAATTGTTAGCCCTTCGGCCAAACACATTCACAGATCTTTATTTTGATTAGCCTGGGTGGTTCTAATCGTTGAAAATGTAAATTTTTAAACTTCGTCATTTTATTCGATGATTTTGTATGCGTACTGCGGAGACAGCCTGAGTGGTCAACTAGTCCACGGAAGTCGGCCTTCACACATCAGTTACTCAAGAGGCCGCTGTGCGCGACTCGGCGTCGTGTGGCTATGTTGGGCGGCGTACGGACTTTAAAGATATAACTCAGGACTCACTGCAGTGAGTGACAGAGAGCGCATTTTCTCGCCGACGAAAACTTGAGGTCACGGACGGACGGACAGACGGACAGACAGACGGACATGGCGAGCACAATAGTGCATTTTTTTCATAAATGAGAAAATGCGCTAAAAACGCAAGAAATCTCTGTACAGTCATGCAAAGAATTAAAACTGCTCCAATAAAATCAATCAAATCCCTTGCGTCTTAACATTATGCTTGCATAGTCATAATATACTACATAATTTTAAGGCCATCAGGTAATTTAGATCCATTATTGTAATTTTTGTTCAAATTAAGAAGACACACAGGTAAGCGGTCCAAATGAGTACGGATAATTTCCTGATCTTTTCGTCGCTTCGTTTCACGATCAAAAGTTCACGATTGAGCAAGTTTGAGTCCACAAACGGAAAGCGATATTTATTTATCAAAATCGAAACCAAAATTCATACTGACGATAAAAAATATAAAATCAGATCAGATTCAACGGCAGAATTTATTTAGACATCAACAAATGTCAGTTGAATGTAAAAGTTTCGAGCTATTGTCTCGCTGTTTCCTCGTGATAATGCAGCTTTAATATCCTACTAATTGATTAATTAATCATTGTTAGGCCTACATGTACTGCACATTTTTATGGGCCTCAGTATACTTTCTATGCACGTCTTCTAAAATTATCGTAAGTTCTGATACTATCATAGTACTGGAATACTCAAAATGTGGAAATGCAAGTATTTCCATGACAGTGGTTCCATGATAGACCTGATATAAAACTCTTAACAGTTGGAGTGGTTTCTGAACAGGCCTTGGCATCTGCCATTGACACCTGGCCTTTGCTTGAAATATTAGAGCTAACTACCCTGATTACATAAAAGATCAAATGATTTAAAGTTAAATTCAGTATCACAACTTTTTTGACAGCGCCTATCTAGCTCGTTAAAGTATCTCAATACATTATTCTTGCTTGTAATGTACACTCACATAACCTTCGTAAGTGAACTCTAGCGGCAGTTCCGAATGACCACTATAATATCTGTCAACATTTTTTCCGTATTCCGGATACAGTTTTCCAGTATCAATAAAAAATATACCGCCATCCCCACCTCCATGAGACAATCCTTATATTCCAGCGACTGAGGCTGAGTTCATTGAATCGCTTTATAGAGAACTACAACATTTAAATCCCTGAAGCAAGACCAAGGGAAAAACCCCGACGCTGGGTTCAAAGTGAAGAAAAATCTTGAGTTACAAGAGCTCACTAGATAACACCGCCAAGGTCGTAGTTTGCATAGCTGGCCCAGTTAAGGCAAGAGTTGAATGATCTCCCTCTTGTTCCGCCATATCCAACACTACCTGCAGCTCACGGCTACGGAAGCCACTCGATCCTGAAGACGAGGCTGTGTGGATATGAATATTTGAATGCGGAAGACCTCATGATTTACAAATTCTATATCGGATCCGCAAGGTAACCGCTATAAGCATAGTTCAGTGCCCTGTTGCAGAACACACTGATGTGTGAGTCCGGAAATATAAATATATACGAGGGGGTCGTGAGTTGAGCGATTACCATAATTTTTAATTCTGATTCCAACATCTATACGTTTTTAATTTGATAATTTAGTTGCAATCTATTGATATTGACGCATCAGTCTCACTCATAAGTCTGTCCCTGGTTTAAAAAAATAATGGCTTGATGGATTGTTGGTATAACTGCATCAATAATTTGCAAAATAAATATTACTATCAGCCATTTAACGTCACAATCAATTTCTTTAAAGATAATGAAGCGTACTGAACTAGATCTTGATTCAATCCAACCTTATGATTCAAAAAGATATAATCTTTTTGAAAGCTAAGATTGTTTAAATATTAGTTGGTAATGTATCCATTTGCTTGTTAAGTATATATTTGGTTTGTGCACTAGAAGCTCAAAATTTGATCCGTGAAAATTTCATGAAAAGCCTGTATGAATTCACGCTTTTTAGGAACATCTGCTTGACACACCAGTTGAATCGAAGCAAAACTTGAACGTTAAAAACGCTATCGCTTTTAATTAATCCGATAACTAAATTTGTGTTCCCCTGTATTTGTGTTGGCGCGTCTTCATTATTCTTGGCGTCAACGAACACTCGCTGCGTACCAGCGATTGGAACTTGTCTCGTCGTGCGCATAAACCATTCCACGTGAGCATAAACCATTGTGCGCATTTCCGAAATTATAATCAGAGATGTTTCAGAAATATAGGCATTGATTTTAAGAATGAAACTTTATAATTTACCTGTATTAAATTATCCAGTGGTCGTTTTCCAAATATCAAATGATATATTTTACTGGAGCAAATCCACGTTCAATTTGACAAGTACAGTTGTCCTGCTAAACATGAACTATGTTTACTTCAAATTCAGATCTTGCAATGAAGTACGACGTGTATAATATTGTACATTAGACTGTATCACGGGCCACATATCAATAGAAGAAGCAGCCACGGGAGCAGAATTCTAAGAGTGCATTGTACTGTAGTTAATCTCATTTAATTCTACGTACAATGCCGGGTTAACGTCAAGGATCGAATAATTCAAGCATGATAAGACGGGGTATCATATATACGGGGAGCTATCAACTCCTCAGGTACGTCAGGAAGTAAAAAGCTCAAAAATGGACCGAGGCTCTTAGGTGTACTGAGGCTCAAGAGCGTACCGAGGTTCAAAAGTGTACTGAGGCTCATAATTGTACCAAAGCTCAGAAGTGTATCGAGGCTCAAACGTGTACCAAGGCTAAAAAGTGTACGGAGATTATAAAAGTGTACAAGCTTCATAAGGGTACCGAGAATGATAGTTCCGCTCAGGACCGAGTCTCAAAAGTGTAACGAGGCCCCTAGTTCCGCAAGGCACTGTACGAGGATCAAAAATGTACCTTGGCATGTTAGTTCCGCGCAGGTAACATAATTCTCATGAGTGCACACAGATTTCACCATCAGAGGAGGTACGGAGCGCGTGCAGTCTAGAGGGGGCAGTAAGCCAGTGAGTTTTTGCGTTGCCATCGTTGGCGCCACTACCGCAGCCAAGGCCGACCTTACACACCGATGTCAACAACCTCGCTGCGCCTGCGCAGTGGACACTCGAACCTCCTTGGACTTCGATTCAATTGCGCACTGGAAGTCAAACTCGAATAGCCCCTAATTGCGCTGGTCTTAAATTGCGTCATAAATTTGTTAATTTGCAGGCTGTGCAGGTTGGTTACGGGCAAACTAAAAATTGTTTTAAATACCAAAGTATATGCCGGGTTGATCGGTGCGAAACGAGTGAGCAGAAATAAGTTTTTGCTTCAATCGTCGGATAATTGATTAAACTATACTAACAATACTTGCGACACTTCTTTCATAGCATGAAGCACACTAATCACTTAACTAATAAAATTCCCGACTTTATGCCGCACACAAATGTCGTCATGGAAGGGTCGTCGTACAGACGTGGAAGAGACCGTCGTCAAAGACCGCGCACCAAATGTGCAGCGAGGTCAGGAGCGCTCACGCCATCCAAGCGACTGCATTCCGCTGTATAACCGGTCCGCCCCGCGCGGTTGCCCATGCATCTCGGTGCATTATTTCCCAACAAGTTTATCTAGAGCTTCTCCGAATTCCAGGACCGGTGTGGGCGTTTCTTGGAAGTTGACGGTACAAGAACATCGTTCGAATTGTGATGCAATTGCTTGCTGTGCAGGTAAGTCGTTGACGTGCAAGCTTGCCAACAACATCCACGACCCTGAAATCTATCGAATGACGTAGAACTATAAGCCTCTCACCAGGTATTCGAAGTTGAAATTATGTTCATTGTACGTTTCTTTCAAAATCATTTACCCGGTGGATTAATTTATGTCGCCCTCCACTCATTTGGTATTTCTGATACCCTATTAAATTTTTAGCTAATTTTGCATAGTCAATGCTCTGCTTACTATGGGACGTTTATAGAAATCGACTCTCGACCTTCAAATGAGATTTTCCCCGCAATCTCCAATTTTCATGTTATTAATTAACATCTTAATATTCCTAATAACTAGATGGTAATTAAGCTTCTTCTTTCCTTAACATCCACCTCAGTGCAACTTTTTATTCAATACCAACAGGTTTTTGCACCCATTCTAACTTTTTTAATTTTTATTTCCATCTGCGCCCGACCTCCAAGATTAAAGACCATCATATAAACATTATTCTTGTTTTTACAGCTTGCGAATCAGTCTCCAAGGATACATTTTTTATGTTCTCCGGAAAATTCCCCCAGCTGAGATTTTTAAAATTCTCGAACTGTGTAGTCCCAGAATCGTTTGTATAAACTATTTTTTATTGAAGGGAAACTGCGTTTAAATCCATTTTTTATCATTATTTATTTTTTATTTCAATCTATCACCAGAAGAAAATAGATATAAACCTTGTGAGAAATGCGCAGAATTTTTTTTTTAATTTTGTTAAAACATAAATATAAAGTATATATATCATTAAATTGCGTTAGGCACAAATCTGTTTCAATATTTCAAGCAGATCATTCCTATTCGATGACATTAGTATCCTCAATACGAGAGGATATTTTATGAATATACCTTATATCCTAACGCATGACATTGAGGGTACGCTATAAGAAGCAAATAATCTAACCTGCGTTTATTGCCGGTCCATAAAAAATTAAGGCCCACAAGAGACCGAGACAAATGCCTGCCTCCTGGACTCGGTTGCTTGACTTGCAGAGCGCGGACTGCTGAAGGTCAGCAGCACATGATCGATGCTTGATAATACCTCATCAATTACAAGCCAAATAATCATCATAATCATCATCATCAGGTCTTCTCTAGCACACCCAAGGTGGATGTAACTTTTACCTTTTCGTTTTCTAAAGCTAAATACTCAGAATAAGTATTCTTTAGTGCATCTTGCGGCCGGCCACTATTCAGGTTTCAAAGAATATCAGCCGATTGCTCTGGTAGGATATGAGTTTACGATGATCGTATTAAGTTACGATGGTGGCTTGTGGACGGCATGTAATTAAAGCGAGGCGTACACCTCGTATCCGAACAAACCTCGTCCCAGGAACGAGTTTCATGTCAGAACGAGCCTCGAGCTCAAACGAGCCTCGTACCCTAACAAGTTTGAACGAGCCTCGTGCCGAGAACGAGTCTCGTGCACAAGCGAGCATCGTACCCAAACGAGGCTTGTGCACAAGCGAGACTCGTACTCGAGCGAGTCTCGTGCCGAGAACGAGCCTCGTACCTTAGTGAGCCTCGTATCCTAGTGAGCCTCGTACTCAAACGACCATCGTGCTCAAGCGAGCCTCGTGCCAGCCACGTGGAGCCGGAGAGGTGATGGAGTGCGAGTGCCTTGCCAGGGTATAGGTTGCTCGCTCATGCATGCCAGAGCGCATACAGGCGCCGACACAAAAGTGATGCAATAAGATTGCAATCTTTGCCTCGAATAAAAGCTGAATTATTTCAATGTTCACTTGGCTGGAAACTTCATACGTCAATCAGACGTGGTTGATTGTTTTTATTAAACAAGTGAGTGGGGTAATTCAGCGGTGTAAAGTCATTAATAAGGAGACAGTAATTAATGAGATATTCGCAATCAAGAGGACGATGAGCGTGATAAGTATATGAAGTATAATTGACTAGCCTGCAGGATCCTGATATGAAAGAATTTTAGAGCTTCTATCCCAGATCCGAGTTCTAGTTTCCACCCATTGAAATTCGCAGCAAATTAAATCGTTTCTCTATTGGAGAGAACTGCTACCCTGCCAACATCATAGCGGCATAATATGATATTATTCAAGTATTTTCTGAAACTGCATTAAATGATAGTCTTATAAATCGGTGAATTCAAAGTTAAATGATATTGTTGCCGCAACATTTGGTTAACACGTTGACTGCGAAGTGGTACATATGCGTACCACGAAATGTATTTTTCCAGGACGTAGTGGTACATAATTCAGGTTGCCTTAAATCGGCCAAATCCGAGAACAAAAAAGGCCAAAAAAGGCCGAGCCCTTAATATATACTAATTTATTTGTAGGTTCCGCTATTAAAATTCCATTTATTTTCTTTTTGCAGTATTTAAAATTTAATTAAGAAGTACCCCTATATAAATTTTAGCTGGCCAACGCAATTGAGAAAAACTAAATCACGGAATTTGTCCGGAAAAAATGACCGTCTGGCAACCCTGTTTAAAAACAGTACAAAAATGAAATAATAATACAAGATGAAGCAATCGTAGTCAACGTGTTAAACATTGTAGTTACCTCAAGCCCTGTAAAAACTCTCAGCCACCCTACTTCGCACATCACTCTACTTGGACTCTATAGACATCTTACTTGGACCCTGGTCACATCGTACTTGGTCCCTGTCACAACGTACTTGGACCCTGACCATATCATACATGGACCCTGGTCACATCATACTTGGACCCTGGTCACATCATACTTGGACCCTGGTCACATCGTACTTGGAACCTGTACACATCATACTTGGACCCTGACCACATCATACATGGACCCTGGTCACATCATACTTGGACCCTGGTCATATCGTACTTGGTCCCTGGTCACATCATACTTGGACCCTGGTCAAATCGTACTTGGTCCCTGTCACATCATACTTGGACCCTGACCACATCATACATGGACCCTGGTCACATCATACTTGGACCCTGGTCATATCGTATTTGGTCCATGGTCACATCGTACTTGGACCCTGGTCACATCGTACTTGGAACCTGGTCACATCGTTCTTGGACCCTGGTCACATCATACTTGGACCCTGGTCACATCATACTTGGAACCTGGTCACATCGTTCTTGGACCCTGGTCACATCATACTTGGACCCTGGTCGCATCCTACTTGGACCGTGGTCACATCATACATGGTCCCTAGTCACATCATACTTGGACCCTGGTCACATCATACTTGGACCCTGGTCGCATCCTACTTGGACCCTGGTCACATCATACTTGGACCCTGGTCACATCGTACCTGGACCCTGATCACATCATACATGGACCCTGGTCCCTGTTCACATCGTACTTGGACCCTGATCTCATCATACATAGACCCTGGTCACATCGTACTTGGACCCTGGTCACATCATACATGGACCTTGGTCACATTGTACTTGGACCCTGGTCACATCATACTTGGACCCTGGTCGCATCATATTTGGGCCCTGGTCACATTATACTTGGACCCTGATCGTATCATATTTGGGCCCTGGTCACATCATACTTAGACCCTGGTCGCATCATATTTGGACCCTGGTCCCATCGTACTTGAACCCTGGACAAATCATACTTGGACCCTGGTCACATCGTACCTGTACCCTGGTCATATCATACTTGGTTCCTGAACAAATCATACTTGAACCCTGATCTCATCATACATGGACCCTGGTCACATCGTACATGGACCCTGGTCACACCATACTTGGACCCTGGTCACATCATACTTGGACCCTGGTCACATCATACTTGGACCCTGGTCACATCGTACTTGGACCCTGGTCACATCATACTTGGACCCTGGTCACATCGTACTTGGACCCTGGTCACATCATATTTGGACCCTGGTCACATCATACTTGGACCCTGGTCACATCATACATGGACCCTGGTTGCATCATATTTGGACCTTGGTCCCATCGTTCTTGAACCCTGGACAAATCATACTTGGACTCTGGTCACATCGTACTTGAACCCTGGACAAATCATACTTGGACCCTGGTCAGATCGTACATGGACCCTGGTCACATCATACTTGGACCCTGGACAAATCATACTTGAACCCTGGTCATATCATACTTGGATTCTGGTCACAAATCCACAAACATTCACCCTGGCAAATCATACATGGACTCTGGAAACTTTATAATTGCTAATGGACACATTATACATGGACTCTGCACACATCACACATGCATATATACATAGGACGGATTATACTTGCTCCCCAGGATATACATTATACTTATACTTGGGACTCATCACACGCGGACTCGGATGTTTGAGATCCACTTTTTACGGTACTAAGGCCCTCTGAATAAAACCTATACAGTTTTCGATAACACAGTTCGGGAATTTTATATAATTTTGGCTTAGGTATGAACTATCTTATTGTTAGTCCTTGAACTGAACGTGTATGTTAGCAAGGAGTACAATTTAGCTTATCCTAAGGGAATACGCTGTTATTTTTCACTCATCAAGCGGCAAGGACTTGATAGTGTTTCCATTTGCATATAATGATATTCAGATTATACTTCCATCACGCTTTGAATGTCGAAAAAAACTAAATACATTATTGTTGATTGTCCTTTAGTATCGCGAAAATCATATAAAATCACTAATATTCAATCATTGAGATAAAAGAGATTTCTGATAATTGATGGCATCAGCCAAATAAATGATAAATGAAAAAATGCCGGCATTCGTACTGATTCTCCTCCAAAAATTGTGTCCGTACATTTTTTAAAGAGGAGATAAAATGGCTGCCTTCCACTCTTGAAAACTTGAATAGCAGTTGAGATATTATTAAAAAATTTCCGCATTTGCTAGTCAAAATTTTTAATAATGATAAATCGAAACCGGACTGGCCGGGCAACATAATTTGCTTGAGTCTCAAGACAATTATTTGGAAGTATGCAATACGAGCATGAAGGGCGTATGCATCGTTAACAGCTACCATACAACTGTTAAAATTTAATTCAATATTCGTTTAGTTCAATTTTAAAGATTTGCTTTTGTATGTCAAAATCTCAAATAATTGTCGATACGTCAAGTTTTCTACTCGTTAAATTTTGTAAAATTTTACAAATGATGGAAAAAAGAAAGCAGTTCTAATATTTGCGCAAGTCTGTGTTTCAACTGCTAGCGTTGCAAACAATCAAGCGCCATCAATGCATAAAACCAAGTCAACACCAAAATAGGTCTGAAGCCTTGCGAGGAGCTCAGCGTGAAGCGTTTTTTATCACGTTAAATTCGAGCACGACGCTTTGCCCGTCAATAATTTTAGAATTGCACCCTTTGCCTTTGGTATTCACTGATATCTAGTGCCGTCTATTTTTTCTGCCTTATTTAAGACATAAGGCGTGCTTGTCCAGGTGGCCTTGGAGCAGACGAAGGTGGGGCGAGAACATAAGTCTTCCGGGAGTCAATTTTCTCTGGCAGGAGTGAAGAAGTCCGTTCTAGGCAGAAAATCATTCACGAAGTTTCAGTCATTTACTTTGCAATGGATTAATTACTTTATAGAGCTTCGTTAACGTCACAAAAAAAAAAACAGGGCCAAAATTTCAGATGAATATGTATTCTTAAATTCCTGCCCTCCACTTGCGTTGAAAATGCAAAACTAAGACTTGGTTCAATTCAGTATCGTAACAAATAGCTCACTCTTGCTTATAAAACGAACACAAAAGAATTTGTATATACACGCGTTTGATCTATACTTTATACAGGGATTACATATATTATCTCCTTTTCTGCATCAATTGAGCATCTTTTTCATTTGACTTGTCTCACTACGTACTATGGAGAAAAACTTGCGTGTCTTGTCTGAAAGAACCTTTCTGCCAAGGCCAGTGAACAGTTTTCGAAACATTTCACATGGTTAAAAGGACCACTGCACTCCAGACTTTGCCGGATCGGTCCAGTTGCGCTGTTTACCTTGTTGAACGCCCATCCATGGGTGAGAGGATGCAAGGCCATTTCACTCATGGCAGTCGGTTTACTGAGATCCTGGTATAACTCAATAGAATCGAGTTGTAATCGGTTTTAAGAGAGAATGCTATGTGTATCTAAATGCAAAATAGACTATGAGGTATTGCATAAAAATGTCGACATGGAAATTCGACACGTTTTAATATATCGTTGCTCGGCAACAGTTAGTTGGGTGGGCAATTGAATTGTGCATTTAAATGGAACCTATGATATTTTGTACATGCTATACGTTTGAATGGCTTTAATTTATTGTTTCTCGGTTATATTGATTTTTTGATATTTCAGATTTTAATCTTTTGACCGTTAACTTTCTGCTAGCTGATCGCAAAAATATTTTCCCTTCCTGATAACTTAGAAGTCAGACATTTGGTGTTAGAAAATTTCATCTATTTCTCTACATTCTTCGTTCGGTCTGATCGATTCTTTAAATATAATTGAGTTTTAGGGTTGTTAAATTTCTGAACTGATCATATCTATATCTCCTTATCATCCACGCAAAATAATTTTTAATGAATTTCTATTGACAACCTGTGGCTGCATAGTTCCACCCTATTAATCCATGCACATAACACAGCTAGCGAACTATTCTTTTGCACCTCAGAAGATCAATCACTTGAATTACATGAAAGACGCTCACTAGGTTTCGACTCGCAGTGATGATGGTGATCTGGCACAATAACACAAAATCTTACAGTGCTTTAATTTTTTAAATGATATTGCCTTCATTGAAATAAAAATATGAATTTATGAATTCTACTACGATTATAAGTCAATATGAATAGTAAAGTTGATTTGATATGTATTAAGTAATCACTGGGTGTCTTTGGAAAAATAAGTTAGAGCCAACATGAAGCAGCTTTGGCATATACATATACGGTTGGCACAAACTATGTTTTGCCAACCGCTCAAGATTTCATGTTCAAAAATGAAGAAACATCAGTCAATGTTTGAGTGAACCACTAGGACTCTTGTATAGCATTCATTCGATGTTCATGATGTATCGATTTAATGACGAGAAACAAGTCAATTAATAGGATGCACGCATCGCGCGACCAGATTAGGGAAGAGTGTTGTTTAATTATTTTCTTTATCCATTTTCTGATTTCTTAACAGAAAATAATTCGAACGTAAACTAATCTATATTCAGCACTCCACAGCGCTGGGCGATTCGCCTTGCTATCTACAGTCGGAGCCATAAACTTCGCCGCAGCACTTGTATCGCCGGCCTTTAAAAGAAGCGATCTATTTTGCTAAAAACTAACAACAGTTTTCTAGAGCAATTAAAAATGCTTCTTAGTTATAGTATGGCAATGGAACCCAATAGATTGTAATTCCGACCTGTATTATTCTCTTTTTATAGATGAGATGCGCGTTCAGTGCAGTAGATACCAATGGACGATTTATTTGTCATTAAGTTTCACAAATTGCCATGTCCTAATCCATATTACTGTCTTGTAACCCACCCATGTCCTTCTGATTTGCTTCCTGTCCTCGCCTTTTCCTCGTCCTGAGTTATTCACTCACCCATGCCCTCCATGATGCCGTGTGTGAGGTACAGCGGTGCTCGGCCTGACGCGGCCTCCTTGGCGAAGGTGGTGCGTATAAGGTCCTCCCTCGCGAGCACCACAGCACGCACCTCGCCCAGCTGCAGCTGCACCACCGGACCGTACCGACGCACCAGCGACCGAAGGCTCTCATGAGGCTGTTTGGGGTCGAGCAGCAGCAGTGATCCGATCTGGTTTGGGTTTAAGTTTATAATAAATTATATTAGTCCTTTGTTTATTAAAATTTATTATATTCATTAAATGCGATTTCATTATATGAAGTATTATTTAGGAATAGCAAAGCATGGATATAAGTAAGTGTGCGTTTCAAAAGAAACGAGTTGATTAATAAATAATAATGATTAATTTTGCTAGCGTTGATATAGCTGGCAGGGTCAGACGCTACTTAATTGCAGGATAACTGAATGCAATCCAGGCAGCTGTGGACACTCACTTTATTAACTTGAGTGCCTAATTATACAGCTGTAATAATGTACGTTTTCAGCATAATTTTACAGGAGAATTTATCATGGTTTTTTTAAAGTTTTAAATCCGATCGCGCTTGGTAGGAATTTAATTTTTCGTTTACAATAATCATAAAAAATTTATTTGGCACACCGCAACAGCCACGAACGTCGGGCTTATGACAGTTGTAGTGAGGCCAAGATGGTCATAATAAGGGCCAAGATGGTCATAATATGTATTTTCACAGCTTCACGCAATTCAGATATCGTGACAATGTCTCACTTACGACAGGCCAGCCCCATGGGCCGGGGGGCGATGGTTTGCGATGGTAGTTCCTGTTGAGGATCAGGAGGACGACGGCCACCGCCGCGCCACCTGCTGCCGCCACAGCCGCAGCCTCCCAACTCCACATCGACATATATATATATATATAGTCAGAGTTGACCAAATGCAACGTATTTTCAGCACAACAAATTATTGTTTAGCAAGTGATTAGAAATGATTTTGTTTTATATTTAGAGACTGCTATACGCAAGGCAGAGACGTTAAGTAAAGAAATAAGGGACAAATTAGCTTATATGAAAAATTTAAGTATGTGCCAAACTCGCGAGAGAACATGATAGCATTTCTTTACATTTTAGGGCATTTTCTCATTTATGGAAAAAAATGCACTATTGTGCTCGCAATGTCCGTCTGTCTATCTGTCCGTCCGTCTGTCCGTGCGTCCGTGACCTCAAGTTTTCGTCGACGAGAAAATGCGCTCTCTGTCACTCACTGCAGTGAGTACTGAGTTATATTTTTTACTTCTGAGAAGTTTAGGTACTTTCTCAGCGCAATTTTATTCTTCACGTTATTCCGAGAAGATGATCAACAATTTGGGAATGCTAGTTACCGTTGATCAATTAAATACAATTAATGAATCTAAATCCCTCTGCGATACACACGTAGAAGATATCCACAAGCTCACACAAACTCGACTGTTCACCAATACAGGCGCTAAGCTCCAACTCTGCTCATATTCTCTCAGATCTGCATGTATCATCAGCATAACCTCGATGTCAGCATTGTGTGGAAATTGCGGTGATGACATTCGATGCGCCGAGTTTGCCAACACTGTGGTGTCTGGACTCTCTTATCGAGCCTGGCCGATCTTTTTCATTATTTATCAGTTCTTGTCGCATGGAAAAAAGTCAGTGACGGAAGAAGGACAAAAGAAAATGGAAGGACAGAAAAGAATGGAAGGACATAAGATTATTTCTTGGAACGCGGTGATGCTAGAAGGTTCTATCGACAAGAATATTTGAGATTTTAACTTACGAATCCAATGATTATATTGATATTTAAATTTTCAACAGGGCTGCTAATTAGTAAATAAGTGCAAAGGGTAGAATTAATTATTTTTATACCTTCTTTAGCCTATATAGCCCCCTATCTAACATGAGTTTTCATCACAGAAGTCCCTAAGTATTTTAATCTTGCTAAGCTAAATAATAACTTTTGCACATTTCCATTATTAAATAAAAAAATTAATTGCAGGAAATTTTTCTGGACCGGCAAAACTTCAGTGAGGCTGTGAGTTGCACTTTATTTATAGCTTTTAACTTCTGTCTTTTACGGCGCAGCAAATGTCCTTTGTAGCAAAATATTGACCTCATCGATGGTGTCGTATCTATATATTAACGTGCCCGGCTACGATACGAACTCGATTGATTCTCGGCGTCAAAGCTCGAATCCTATGGTTGATGGCGGTGAATACAAACGGTGCGGTACTCATATTTCGAATGCATGTACGTTGCTGGTTGTGCGATTTACGTCTATTGTTCTTCATTTCAACGAAGCTCAAAGTAATGAAAAGATAAATTATTAAGTAATGTTGAGTAGCTTCTTCTCCTTTATTGTAAACCTCGGTCCATCCCAAAGTCGTAGTATCGGCGCAGATAATTGCAGCTTCGGCTCGACGCGTTCTGCACCCCTAAACTATACAGCCCTACACGTCGCCGTCCAATCCGAGACTGTCCTACCTGCCGAGCCTACCGCCTTATATACCGTGGCAAACCACCTCCATTTCGTAGCAAAACTAATTTTACCCTTGATTATGCTTTCTGCATATATACACTACAATCAAAAATATATAATATTTAGTACGTTATTTTTAAGCTCTATATGATACAACACTACACTGTACCACACTACACCATGCTACACTACAAGATTATGCGATAGTAAAGTCCCCGCTAGAGATGATGGTAGAGGCGATTAACTGCTGGTCATTAGGAGCCGTGTCAGTGTGTACCGCAGTTGTTTATTGCGTACGCTGAAGCACATAAAATAAACGGCTCATGCCACGCGTCTCAAATGGCGTTAAATTCGATAATTCAAAAAAGACGCGACATTTCAAGAAAAAACACGCAAAAGCTAACGTTTTTGAGCTCGGTTGCTCTTATGGCTAGGGAATGATAATTAAGGGGAGCGTCTGGTCAAAAATCGAAAATTTTGACTTTTTCATTTTCTTTGCTCATTTTGTAGCTCTACGCAGCAAGCCGCATGTATGTGCGGGCTCTAGATTTTGCGTAAAACAATTTCAAAAATATATAAAATGAACATTTTTTAACAATATCTACTAAGATTTCCTTAAATTAAATTTGTATTTATCGAACATTTTTCTTGTTAATTTCAAAGTGTTTGCAATCATTTGGGAGCTACAAACAAGACGCGTTCAACAATGCTAATTCCATGGATCTATATGCAATAATTTTTGCGTAAGGCGGTTTGAAACCTTTATAAAATGACCATTTTATCAAAATATATATACAAATTTTCATATAAAATTTTTTATTTATAGATCATTCATTATTCGCGGAAATTGAAAAGTGTTTGCCATCGTTCGAAAGCTACAAACGACTCGCGTTCAAGAAAGCAAATACCACTGATGTACATGCAATGCTTTTGGCGTTAGGCCGTTGCAAACTTATTTAAAATGAACATTTTTCATACATATAAATAAATAAAAAGCTAAATTTATAGCTTATTATTAACGGTAAACTGGTCAAAAGTAAGTCAAAAGACTCTTGCTGGTACCCTAAATGCAACTAATTTACCATGGAAAAGCTTTGACTACAATATCAAGCAATTTACTAGGCATATTCTTCTTTTTAAAATAAATTTCACTTATTTGGCTCCCCTGAACAATTAATATTTCCAGAATAAGCCACCTTAAAAATCTATCTCCTCCTATGATTTCGAAGCTCCAGCATTGAGAAATATGCTATTCGATTTTTTAAGAAAAGGTCTAGAGAATGGTCGTAGGTTTTTTGTAATTTCGTTTTAGTTTGGAAATATTTTGTAAAAAATATAACTCAGTACTCACTGCAGTGAGTGACAGAGAGGGCATTTTGTCGTGGACGAAAACTTGAGGTCACGGACAGACGGACGGACAGACAGACAGACAGACGGACGGACGGATATGGCGAGCACAATAGTGCATTTTTTCCATAAATGAGAAAATGCGCTAAAAAGGGAAGGAGAGCGGGGCATAAATCGAAACACGGACGAAAAATCCCCCCACCCACATAAATAAAAATTTGGAAAAAAGCTGCGACGAATCGCTAGATACGATTTTTACGAATCGAATGATATGTATCTCGATGTTATAGCACGTTAATTGAATGAGTTGCTAGATTTTGTAAAGACCCCCTTTTTCCGTTTCTATGAATTTCACGTTTCTGTTGTTTTTTTTCGAAAAGTTTACACGTTCAAAAAATTCTTGGATTTCTGTTTTACTTATGCGTATCAAGTTTCAAAGTGATCCGTTCATAAATAAAAAGTTTTTATGTGACCGAGACGCTCCCCTTAACATTGCAGTGTTACATTGATCATAAGGTTTAGAAGACAATGATCCCTCATTTTTATACGGCTTTATTTTCTGATCAGACTCTTCTGGTAAAATTGTTGCAGCCTTGCTTTGAGAGAGTCATCCATAAAAATATTATATACGCATTTTCTCTCGAAGAAATCTACGGACTTTGCATACCTTTTTTTATCAGCACGATTTCTGTCTACTTAATTAAGCAATAACGTCAACCCATCATATCGTTACACCCGCAACTTCAGAACTATTGCGACATCATTGTGAGTATTCAGAACCACAATCACTATAGGATCGTTTCCACATCGTCATTAAAGTTCGGAATCACAATTACTACAGAAACATTACCATATCAGAATGAGTATTCAGAACTACTATAAGCTTCAGAAACGTTACCATTACTCTATGGTGTCCGTAGTCTCGACGAAAACAATGCTTAACACTACTGAAAATTTAATTAAATAGAAAACAAATCGATAAAACAATCGAAGAAGCCAGTCGCGGAGCACTGCTCCATCGGCACCGGTGATCTCAGCACTCGTACGTATCATCCTTGCTATGCTGGCCCTGAACAATGTGCGTGTCTTCCAATGACCGACACTTTTGTCTGTATTTATTTGAAGACAGCTAAATAAGAGATGTGATTTAACTCAAGGATCTTTTTCCTATTTACCATTATTGGACTTGCGAATAGATAAACGTCTAGTTTATGATACTTCTAGGGGTATATTCGTATATTCTAATTATAAGGTCGTCATTGCTCAAAAATTTCATTGTTGTTGCTGGCAGGGACAAGTATTTTTTTGCCTGAAACTCGAAATAAATCAGAAAAAGGTGTGTTTTCATCTAAAGTTTATATTCGTAAGATTTGGTGCCTCATTGCCGTCATGGTGAGGCGGAAACTAAAAGTCTGTTTACCATACGGGACTCGCGCTCTTCAGGGGTGCATCTTCCTAACAAAACATCCGTGAATACATATATACACTTAGAGGAAAGATAGACCTTTCATGCTCTATATTTTTCGACTTAAATAAATACACAGCCAAGTGCCTAGATAAAATTACTAGTCCAAAACTATGAAGATCCAAATAAACTATGAAGATCCAATTTATTTTTTCTTCTATAAACATACAAATTTGTTAGATAGACATGTATAATCTTTTTGGTTTCAAATACACTTGCTGAAAGCCACATATGCAATTAAAGAGCTCATCAATAACCAAGTGAGCGACTCCACCCAAGATGCATGTCCATATTAGAAAGATACAAATTAACAGTGTATCATCAATTGCACAATTGAACACTTTGAATACGATTGCATACACTGAGGCCATGCACTCCTCCAAGAGACACACACCCTAAACGGTAGACCCCTGCGTCTCGAAATAATTTTCTCGAAATGAACCGGGACAGACGAAACGAGACGAGAAAATTCCGGGAAAAAAATAACGGGACAGAGGGTAAAATTTGTCCCGGAATAAACGTATGAACCGAGACAAGACTTCTGTCCCGGACTTTAAAACTTGTGTCCCGGTAAATTATGAACCGGGACGAGACAGACAGATTTGAAACGAGACATAACGAGACGAGACGAGATTTGTCTTAATTATTTAAGACAAAACAAGTTTTTCGATTACGATTCGAATTATTTCGATGACATGGGTTGAAGAATGACAAGTTAGCCCTTTATTGCTAATAGGGCCATAGACGGTTACCAGTTAAATTGAGTTAATTGCAGATTTAGTAAAATTTGTCTGACTAACTGACATGGCAGTTAATTAGTGGTCCGACAAACACCGCAAACCTGTCGATGTATGCATGGCTGAGTATTGAGTCAAAAATGTTACTCTTAAGTCTTAACTAAGGCTTCGATGGCACTTATGGGAATCGTACGAATATGAGTCGAGTTTATTACGCGTTCGGAACGAGTTCAGGCGCCGTGGAGCGCATGGGGAGTAGGGACGCAGTGTCTAGATTAGTCGGGCAATTATTAGACAGTGGAGTGGAGTCCTGGTAAGATATTCCTAATAATAAAGATATTCCTAATAATACTAAAGCTAGTTTTAGATTATCTCTGCCTCTAGTAAAATTTTGTGCTACGCCTCCAGGAAATCTTCACAATTGCGCAGTTTCCTAAATTGTTATCAAACACTTGGGTTTGTTTAACGTTATTTAGAAAGGATACACATGGATATTTCGAGTTCTTTTTTGAAGATCAAACTATTATATTTTTCCAACTTAAACTTTGTTGTATTTTAAAATGTTGTTGATATTTCTTTCCAAACTTTTTGTTGAAAGAGATTGCTTAAGGCAAGATCGATGAATCTGATTCTGTGATTGAGCTGGAGGCAAATCAAAGTCTGTCCAGTCAGCCGATGTCACCAGCTACAGCTAGTATGGCCTCCTCCAAACCATCATAGAACACAATTTTTGAAAAAAAAAACATGTTTTTTATTTGTATTTGCCTGTCAAGATTAGGTACCGTAATAAACCACAACATGTATTCGTAGCAAAATTCATTTCAATTGCCGAGCTCCAATCAGAATAGTAAAAGGATACGTCTCAAGTTATTATATAAATGCAGAAGTGGGCAGTAGCGCGCTACATGTAGCGGCCGCTAAATTTTCAGTAACGGTAGCGGCGCTACATTTAAGCAATTGTAGCGGTAGCGGTAGCGCCCGCCGCTACAGCGCTACCGCTACATTTATAGATGAAGCCTTTAGGTTTTACTTAATAGTATTAAATATTATTTAAAAACCAGCATGATACATACATAATATAAATTACAGAATAAAATTGTACGAAAGTCATCAATAATTGATTCGTCTCATTATGTCTCGTTAAAATGGCTATAAATTCCGGGAAATTTTAAGGTGCCTATTTTAACCGGGATGTCTCGTCTCGTCTCGGTATCGTCCCGGAATTCCTACGGAGGGCTGAAAATTGTCCCGGTTTTTATTGCGAACCAAGACAGAGCCTGTTGTCTCGTCTCGTCTCGTCTCGGAATAAACAAAATGCCAAACGCAGGAGTCTACTAAACGGCCGACATATGTGCCTCCTCAAGAGGCTTACATACCCTAAAAGGCTAATGTGTACTCCTCAAAAGCTCGAGTAAATGTAAGTGTGTTGGCCTAGAAGGCCAACATATACGAAGAAGCATGCACGGTTCACATCCTGATGGTCATGCATGTACTTCTCGAAGTAGCATGCAAGCCTAATAGTAATTCTTTTAGGCATGCAGCTTATCATTCTATTTAGCTTGCATGCTCCAAACGGCATCCTCAAGAATTAATATGCAATTTTTAGTAGGCTCTTTATGCGTCTCTTCTTTCATGTTACTCAACGACGGCATCGTCATAGACCAGCACGGCGATGATTCAAACTTGCTTCATGGCCAACTCGATTACGTGTCTGTATTGTGAAAATTGTAGGATTTTACAATAAAAACTTTACTTTCCACGGACATGGGGGCATGACGGATAATTTTCTGAATTAATTGACTATTACTTCATTATTTCTGTAAATTAATACAATGAAGGAGATTCGGTATTAATCCACCACTGCCATGGTAAGGTGGAACCACTGTTTATGCACACCCTAACAAGATTAGTTTGAGGTAAGTAAATGCGATTAATTGCACAGCGGTACTCCAATGACGAGAACCTTTCTATACAGCAGAAATTTTAACCCTTCTATCAGAGCCTACGATCAGTCTACTGTCAGAGTGAACAATCACTGAATTTTTAAGCATTTTTAATGAGCAACAGTGTCCTCAAATACAGGAGATGCTATATTAAACATTTCTATAGAAAATGTGCAGGATTCCGGCCGGAATTCTTATCTTGTGTTCAGTCGAAGGCATCTATAACCTGAAACTTAATAAATCGATGAATTTTTCCCATACTTTTTCATGAGTTCAGTTTAATTCCGTATAATAGATAATAGAATAACTCAACCTTTACTCAGATCAATATAATGCTGAGGTCGCAAATTTACTAGGAATATAATCGGATAAGCAATAATGACGGCAGGAAAATTCGGCAACATTTATTTGATAAATTCTTTGCTAAAATTCCTTGTAAATTTAAAATATTTGATAGGCAGAAGATTAAGATAATGATACCCCGAGTAATTCTGACCAGAAGCAAGACGGTTCCGCAAGCACAAGACGTCGATGAGTTCATTTCTGCCGAGCCTGGAGCAGGCAACCTTGACCATGAGCGTCGCGCGCGTGATGAACCGCGTGATCCTGCCACACCAACCCCGCTTGTGGAGGTCAACTGCGTGCAATCTTTTATTTTACGTGTTAGATCTCACGCAGTGCGTGATCTCATGTACTGCGTGTACTTGCATTTACTTATGCACTGCATGAACTTATGCACTGCATGTACTAATGCACTGCATGTACTTACGTACTGCATGAACTTATGCACAGCATGAACTTATGCACTGCATGAACTTATGCACTGCATGCTCTTATGCACTGCATGAACATATGCACTGCATGCTCTTATGCCTGCATGAACTTATGCTCTGCATGAACTTATGCACTGCATGCTCTTATGCTCTGCATGAACTTATGCTCTGCATGAACTTATGCACTGCATGCTCTTATGCACTGCATGCTCTTATGCACTGCATGCTCTTATGCACTGCATGCTCTTATGCACTGCATGTACTAATGCACTGCATGTACTTACGTACTGCATGAACTTATGCACTGCATGTACTTACGTACTACATGTACTTATGCACTGCATGAACTTATGCACTTCATGTACTTATGCACTGCATGAACTTATGCACTGCATGCTCTTATGCACTGCATGCTCTTATGCACTGCATGAACTTATGCACTGCATGAACTTATGCACTGCATGCTCATATGCACTGCATGAACTTATGCACTGTATGCTCTCAATTTCTGCGTGAACACGACGAGTATTAATAAGGGTGTACATAAATCGTGTTATATTCCAGTTTCAGATGTAAACGCAATTTAGTGGTACTGAGTTGACTGAGATTTTCCCGCCCGAAATTAGCAGTGAGAGCGCATTAAAGATTTCTTCAACAAAAAAAAGTACAACGTTAACAACTATTATAGCGCTTATTTGAAATAGCCTGTGTATTAACTTGCACGAGCAACTGAGTGTCATCGTCATCTTCCTCATCGTCAAAGTTTCTAATCCATAAGAAAAACAGGATTAGGAAGCTAGCAGTTCAGAAAAGTTCACACAAATACTATTCATGAAGTGGCAGGGTTTGAATACATACTCACCGACTGTCGCTACAACGTGATGACTAACAACTCTCCTAAGACCAACTATCCTCCTAAGTCAACCATTATAGAAAGTATGAAGATCGGAATACAAGAAGTTGCTTATTATGACTGCACATATCTGTAACCACCTGTTCACATTAATTAAATGTTTCATTTTTGCTGAAAGCTTCATTCAGTCTTCTCGTCTATCTGACGTTACTCTCTCGTTCAGTTCATGGTCAATCTTTTTACGCATGCAAAACACGAAATATTGCTGCAAAAATTGCTATCACAAATGAATCCAGCTAATAATAGAATTCCGAAGCTTGTGTAATCCAATTCTACATTTAACTCAATCCTAATCCAAAAGATGTTCTGTTCATTTTCATAAACTCGTATTCTTTACTCTGAAAATAAAACCTATTCGAAATACAGGCTCCGTACATTACACAACAGACCTGGTTTACCTCCATATACTCCTGATATTTTGGAAAATTTCTTAGGCATTTATTCGAGGCAAGGTGGACGTTTTCGGTCGGAAATGCAATCATTCAATCTGTACGTGTTGACTTCAGGACGTATTTACGTGTTTCGTTCATAAGAAACTGAGCAGTGAGCAGTGAGCAGCGAGCAGGCGTGAGCATTTCCGGGAGTGACGAGCCGAACTGCTGAGCGGAGGCGCATCTTAGCGCCGCGGATGACACGGCGGCTTATAAGAAGAAAGAAAAGTAAACTGACGACTTCCCGCCAGCGACCTTCACACGAGCCTTTTATGCCTGCAGTCAGCCTACATCAGCCTGCCTGCAGTCAGCCTACACAAGCCTGCCTGCAGTCAGCCTACACCAGCCTGCCTGCTCAGCCTACACATGTACGTGTGTCTGGAGTCAGCTTGCATCGGTGTGTATGCATTCAGCGTACTCCAGTGTGTGCAGTCAGCCTACATCATGCAATGTGCCTGCAGTCAGAATACACCAGCCTGTCTGCAGTCAGAATACACCAGCTTACACCAGCCTGTCTGCAGTCAGAATACACCAACCTGTCTGCACTCAGCCTACACCAGCCTACCTGGATTCAGCCTACTCCAGGCTGCCTGCAGTTAGCCTACACACGTGTGTCTGAAGTCAGCCTACATCATGCCATGTGCCTGCAGTCAGAATACACCAGCCTGCGTGCATTAAGCCTCCGCCAGCCTGCTTGCAAACTACCCGGGCCTTCCCGCGCCATATGTGCGGTGGCTGATGTGGAGGCGTCACAGAGACAGCAGCTTCCAATGTCCATTTTTCTTTTGCTATTTATTGAATCGAAACTCCTGTGATGGAATCTGATTGAATCTGAAAATAATCACTCAATAATTATGACTCTTTGCACACGAAGACGAAATGATATTTTGTCTTCTAATCGTTTCAATCGAATTGTGTTCCAGCAAATTTCTGATGCGGGTAAATAATATGCGGAAGTTGTAGCATTTCATCACACAATGAAGTTAGAGTTTTCTTCAAATAAATTTTACACATTAGGATACGAACGTAGAAAAGCCATTGGGGAAACCTTATGAACAGAAAATTCTTATTGGAATGTATAAATAATCTATATCAGCGCTATTTCTGAATTAAATTGCTACTCGTGATCCAGATTTAAAGTTAACTTCCTGATATTTTTCATGCCGAAATCAGATAGGAATAAACACTCCATGTTATGCGACGACATAAACAGAACACTAAATGAAATCGATTCGGTTCCAGAGTGTTTCCAAGTCTTAACAAAAATCTGAATCTTAAATAATGAGCCTGTCATGTTTTCTGGATGATGATGCTTTCATGATGAACAGCAAAGAGAAATAAAGCAAATCCAGCGAGCTTGTTGTTGCTGATTTAGCTGTTTGCCGATCTAGCTGATCGCTGCATGTTGCTGATCTAAAATCTTTTTGAAAGCTGTAAAGTATCACAAATAATATACAATGATGAAATTTGAGCATTGGAATTGAAGAAAAGTAAAAAATCATATTGAATCATTATGTTATAACGGCAAACCATGCCGGTAATCTGTTGAGTTTTACGAATATGATCTTGAGTACAGCTCATGCCCGCTTTGTTTGCAGTGCACAATTATTCTACTAGACACTTCTAACGACTGCTCGCTAAACTATGATTTAGCCAATCTTGTTAGCATAATAAATACATGTATGCTTGTTAAGGAAATGGAACGCTTAAAAGCTACGATTTCTGAGGTCTTTTGTCTGTGACAGGACCGCGCCAGGTCCGTGAGTCTCACCGAACACTCCAGCCCAAAAGTCCAGAAAAGACCGCTGAGATAACACGTCTCTGAGCAACACTCAGGCTCAGCGCCAAGGACAAAGAAATGCAAAACAATCCTCTGAGCCATGGATATAAAAAAAGGATCGATGATTCAATTGATTTGCCTTTGACTGCCAAGCCAAATTCCCGATCGCTAATGGAATTGAATGTAATTGATTCATTGTAATTATTTTAGAGATGACTTCCCAGTATAAACAGCTATACTTAATTGAACCTACAACTGAACGTTTTAGAATCTACCTGCCTGATTGTTTTATTTCTACTTAAGAAATAGTTTACTAAATTCAATATATAAAATTATTCGAGGCTATCCTCGGTTTACAGGTTTAGTCTTTTCTATTTTGCACACGGCGCAGCCTCACGCAGCGGAGTAATTAATCTTCAAGCACAAGGCCACAGCCAGCAGACCACCCGCCAAAATGGCAGGTAATCTTCTGCCAGGAATGAGAATCTATCGTCTTTCTTCCACCTTACAATCAGGATAACTTCTTTATATTCTCTTTCTTTCTCACTCTTCCTCTTTCTCACTCTCCCTAAGCTCGTTCGATGACGGGAAATTTTATTTTGCTTCCACCATTAGGCGCTTTATCTCACGAATCTTGATCGACGAACGCCGGCAGTGCACAGGCTTGGTTCTGCACCGCCAAGCGGTACTGGCTGAGGACGGGCGCCGGTGGTGCACAGGCTTGGTTCTGCACCGCCAAGCGGTACACTCTGAGGACGAACGCCGGTGGTGCACAGGATTGGTTCTGCACCGCCAAGCGGTACACGCTGAGAACGAACGCCGGTGGTGCACAGGCTTGATTCTGCACCGCCAAGCGGGACACGCTTAGGACGAACACCGGTGGTGGACAGGCTGGGTTCTGCACCGCCATGGGCGCCTGCTGCCGCGGCCGATGATGTCATCGCGCCAGAAGACCTGTTTGCCCGCCATAAGCAGCACTATACATTCACGGGGGCAGTTTCTTGACAATACTCGAGATGATAGTAATTTTATTGGTTGGTTAAATAGTAATTTTGAGTTTTACGTCTAAATAAACACGATTTTATTTAGCTTTGTGGTCCAAGTCATAAATTTATCAGGATTCGGTAAAAGCAATGAGATTTCAATTTTACGATATGTGAATAAGGTACAAGCCGATATTAGATTATGTTGGCAGCAGGTACTAGGTTTCAGCCAGTTACTAAGAATTTTTAGATTTTTTGCACCGAGATTCGACAAAAGTTTAAATCTAGATTCGTTGATCGCAATATAATAAAAATAACGAATCTAGCATACTATTTTTAGTGAGACTTTTTTATTATTAGAAACTAAATAGACTGAAGCCATGACAAATTCAAGGTTTGTATACTCAAAGTGCGAAAGAATGTTCCATCATCATCAGGTTTTACATTCGTCCCGAGATTCTTACTCTGGAAGACCAATTAAAGCGACTGGAGCTGTCAGCTTAGCCTGGTGATTTATAACGACGTGTTGACTATATGGCACCGTCTTCTTTGCGTCGTCCGTAGGCTACTGACACGTCATCTTGAGCATTCAAACTGAGGTCATAGATACTTTGTTCATTGTTTACATTGTTTGGCAATAACATTTGTCACTTCTACTTTTTGCACCTTGAAATGAATCGATTTATATCGTTGTTATGCAAATGGCGTATAAAATGCTGGAAACCGAAATCGTTGGAGCTCCGAAACCAACAAAATATGTATTATGGAGTCTCAGCTCATTTGTCTGTTTTTATTCGAAAAAAATTTGGAGCTAACAGTGTCTAGACTTTGTTGGCATTGAATTTTTATCAGATAATTTAACACGAATACTTCTAAATAATTTCTTATGATTATTTTCCTGTTTACTTTCCATATCGCGAAAAGGAAAAGAATCGGCGACAGGCCACATCAGGCCTACTCTTTAGCGCCGACATCACTATGTTATGTTATGTTATTTAGTCTGTAACGTCGACCCTCGAGGTAAGTTACCTCATCTTCATGTATAGTCTGTAAAGTGTTCCCTGATGCAGACTTGTTGAACGCAATAGTCCTCTTCCGAAGGAGAGTCCTCAAGTGTAACCTATTTCTTCATGGCTCACAATTTCACAGCGTTTGTAATCATCCGACTTCTCACATTTTAAATATTAGGGACGTTTTGATCATACGGGGCTCTACATATCAGATGAACAACGCTACAAATCTGTCTCAAAGCGGTAGAATTCACTACGGTAAAATTTACCTGCGCTGAACGGTTCCCAGAACGACCTCTCACTATGCCAGTAAAGCCATCAATTTTGCGTGAAGCTAACAAATTAACGTCAACGATGCGTTGGCGTGTGATATTTGTTCCTAGAAAGGATTCTCCTAGACTGTGAGGTCGTGTGCTCGAAAAAAGCTTAAGAACACAAAAAAACACAAGATTTCGAATAGTAAAATTAATTACAACATATCGATTTTTACGTATATTATACACATCTGGAGGTCTAATTTCCTGTATACAACGAATTAATTAGTGAGAATGCACTAACAGAGTATAACTCTGCAGAAGCTACCCTGGCTCGAAGTGACCTCGCTTAGCTATTATGAGTTCCATTTGATAATGGCTTCTCTTTGATAGCTCTAGATATGTTTGCCCATCAATTTAAATGTAGTCTTGATTGGAAAAAATCATCATGAACCTCTTCTTGGTGAATATTATATACCTTCATCGACAACCTCCGTGATGAGTTCAACATCTACTTTCTTCCTATATATAGCAACCATACTGGACCAGTGTAAATTGGCCGCACTTTCTCAGCAAACTCGTCAAGGGAGAGAATGCGGCGCGGTACATCCGAGCTGTGCGCTGTAAGACAAGAAACACTTGCATGCCTCTGTAGAGAAGTTGATCTTATGCGTCGTCTTGTGTCTCATGAGTAGCTTTTTGTTGTTAAATGATGGGAGCTCAATCAGTATCCGGTTACAACGACGGGCGAGTTAAACGAACATTTGACTTTATTTGCGTATTCGTAGGACAGTTTCACTTTGTTTGATAGTACATTTCCAGTTTTGAGTGATGTTTAAAATATTATTGTACAAACAAATTCAATTCTTGAGATCCAATGTCATTGTTTTCAGATACAAAAATAAATTGATGTGATTTCGAACTACTCAAAACAGTCGTTCTTCTGATGCCAGGAGGTTTTGAAGCAATTTATTAAACTGATTTATCTTCAAATAATTTGCAACATTTCACAACATTCCGTATTTTTCATTTGAGATCATTCTTAACGAGGAATCAAAAATGCTGTGAATTCTGTATTGCGGGACGTCGAAACCATTAAATCCACGGCGTTTGCACACTAAATTTGAATTTGTATGATTTGGAAAGTTTTCTTTCATTATATTATTATACATTTATTCTTTTTTTTTTGTTTCAACTGGTAATAGTATTCCTAAATATATTAGTGACATTGCATCGGTTGAAAATTGCACCAGCAGATACAATGTTAGTATTTTTGTACTAAGCGAGTTTTTCAAAGAGCAGAGATAACCGCACAGTCTCTTAACTAATGAGGGATATAAATAATAGCAAAAGCCTGAATAACAGCAAACCAATGATTTACTCATATATATGAGACGCTCGACAGGTTTAGACGTAAATCAATTAAAAAGTTCATGATGATGACTGATTTATGATAATTCCAGTTTTCCAAAATCAATTTTGGGTAATTAATTTTATAATCGTTGTAGATTCTTGCCTGGATAGGGGAAATTGAGATAACTTAAATACTGGGAGAATGTAAAATTAGTCTCATATCCTTAACAGTACTTTCTATTAATTTTATTATTATTATTCAGTATAAATATGAATTGTACTTCACTATAAACCTGATCAAACACTTGCGCTCCAAACAACAACCGAACGTGACAACAGAAGCGCATCAGGCTGCAGTAGGACAAGATCTTATTAACTATTACCTCATTAGCTGCAGTCAGGCTGCAATACGACCAGATCCCACGACTTACTGCCTCATTAGCTGCAGTGAGGCTGCAGTAAGACTATATATCATCGATTGCTGCCTCATTAGCTGCAGTCAGGCTGCAGTAAGACTACATGTCATCAATTGCAGCCTCATTAGCTGCAGTCAGGCCGCAGTAAGACTACATGTCATCAATTGCAGCCTCATTAGCTGGTATCGAGGCCCTCGGTCCAGCAGACATGCCTGGTCGGCTGCTGGAGGTCAGTGTTTCACTATGAGCTGAGTACATTCTATACAAATTTCCTTTAATAGCAGGTGATAGTGACTACTACGTCAAACTTCATCGTTGATTAAAACACAACGAATGATCCAGCTTGAGCAACGAATATCCACCAATATAAATGGCACGAGCTCCGAATCCAATTATTTAATCTCAATTATGATTTTAACCATAATACATCTCGTAAAGTGAGTCACATTTAAATGATTGGTTATTTTAGTAACGTTAGTTATTATTTTACTGAATAACTTCTTATTTGGGCAACGTTAGGGTCTTTGGCTATTCATTTCAAGATCCGGCCTGGTGCCGGATCTGAAATTCGATTGCACATTAAATGTTGAAGGATTAACTTGGAAAATTTAACTTAAAAAAATTACTTCTGAACGAAACGGACAGTTGCGTTAAGTACATCTGAGTTTCTCAGTCATTTGTGTTAGTCTCCCTACTAAGTTTTATCAAACCGGTGCATTCCAATGTTAATATTGCCTGCATTACGAATCGCAGTGTCGACGTAAAGGCAGGTAAATCGCATGCAAACATCCTGTTATGTCTACGCAGATCGGGCAAGTTTTCTCATGCCCCGCTGGACGGTCCCATTTACGGGCACGTTGCTGGGCTGGACGGTCCCGGCAACGGGCGCGTGGCTGCGCTGGACAATGCCAGGTACGGGCACGTTGCTACGTGCTACGTCCCGGGACGTTGCTAAGTCCCGACCCAATATCTAGTGGGGCATTAAGTCCCGACTCAAACTGTCCAGCAAGACATTAAGTCTTCCACATACTGTCCAGCTCGGGACATCAAGTCCCGACACAAACTGTACAGTGAGATATTAAGTCCCAATACACACTGGCCATCAGGACACTAAGTCATGATTCAAAACAAAAGAGCTCAATGAGCGTGGTGGGAATATAGCTTGGTAAGCGAAAGGAGAGTGAGTAGCTTGGCAAACGCCCGGTCGGTCGGGGTTAAAAAGGCGAGAACATCTGAGATGGGAATGTAGCTAGACAAGCGACAGGTGGAAATGTTGTTTGACAAGCGAAAGGTGGATATGCAATTTGGCAAGGGAATGGTGGTATTATATCTTGGCAGGCGAGATGTGGGAATGTAGCTTGGCCAGCGAAAGGTGGGATTGTATATTGGCAAGCACCCTGTCGGTTGGCCATATGAGGCGAGAGCAGCTGAGGCGGGAATGTAGCTTGGCAAGCGAAGGATAAGGTCACTCAGCTCTGCCCTTAACGCCATTCCTGAGAGAACGACTCAGCCACACATACGAAATTACAGTATTTCAACATATGACTTGGTTAAGGCTCTGTAAAAGTCTCAAATATCACTACAAAATAATTTAAGCTGTCCAATTTTTGCTTCCTTGGTTACCTAGAGTTTTTGAGCAATAAAGCTGCAACGAGCAAAATTGATTTCATTTCTTCTACCTATAATGTTCATTTTATCCTACAAATAAATAATATTTTAATTTAAATATTTTTATAATAAAAACACTTTCAAAATCACATAGATGACAGATGAACAATAAGTAAATAATTTGTGAAATCCTTATCTCGACCAGACCGAGAAATTTTAAATTCTATTAAACTGATATAGTAATGACACCAAGACGTTCCTAGTTCGCTTATTATTTCACCACAATCAGCTAGGATATTTGTCTAGGAAGTCCAAGAGCCTCATGTTGGCGCGGTGATCTCACCGCCGACAGCAGGAAATGCTTCGTCTGCCCAGCTCCGTTTTCCAGACACCAAAGACGGCCTTGCGAGCTGAGGAGGTCAACATCTTCGCTCCACGACACGCAATTGGCATTCATCATTGGCGCCAGGTCACGTCTTTCATATTCATAATTGGTCAATCAGGAGCAGGGGTTGATATCCCATGGCTGGTGCTCGTTAACGAAGATAATCAAAGCGATGAAGGTGAATGTCATCTGGGGAGTGTAATTGGGAGATGCTAAGCAAATTAAGTTTCACGGTGCGCTGGGGTGCGCATGTTTCGTCCAGTATTAATGCCCGAAGAAATCAAAGAACTCGAGTTGCGGTTCGTACGACTAAGTGACGTAGAAAGTCGGGGTGATTGTGTTCAATAAAGTATAATTGACCCGAGGTCGCAGCGGCCGACCGTTTGGCCATTTATAAACGCCTTGTTCACTGGCGATATATTTAATAACTGGAGCCCAATCGGAGTTACGACTGTTAATGCATCAGAAGACAAGGGGTTACGTGAATCTGAGCGCTGACCTAGCAATTCAGGGTACCGGTGATGGGTTAGTGATGGTGAATCCAAGCATCGCGGTACTCGTGTATCTTGCGGTGCAGGCGCCCAACCAAGCTTAACTTCTCCCAACAACTGGCTGCATGAGGAGACCAGCTGGTTGGCTATGTCGTGACATTGACTCTGACATGACCGAGCGTGACCTCAGTCAGGTCACAAATGCTTCAATGATTCGGAAATGTGAACCTGCTATAGAAGTCCTCACGACAAGCGTGATCATCGGGCTACGTCGTCCAGTAATTGCCCTTCAATCATGTATAAATTGCCCATAAAAATAGAAAGAATTGAAAACCTTCCGCGTTATCTTGTCTTCTCAGTGACTCGATATAAAAGCCATTAGCGAAGCAAGATACCTGTCCCGTAATGTCTTGTAACATTTTTAAGTCGTACTGCATTACTGGTGACAGCACCTCCTGGCGAGCTTCGACCGTATTTTTGTAACAGGTTTCACTGGCGCTATTACAAGCCTTCAAACACTCGAAATTTCCAGGTATAAACTAATGCAAACATTATGCTCAGGAAGTATATTGCTAATTATAATATATACATATATTCACAGAACTCACGTTCCATTTATATCTTAAATTTTTAAGGAATTGAGATACATCCCTAGAGATGAACGAAAATGATGCGTATAGAATCCTGAGTAAGTGGTGAACGTAAATGAGGTGTAGGGTCCTGAGTAAGTGGAGGACGTAAGTGAGGTGTAGGGTCCTGAGTAAGTGGTGGACGTAAGTGAGGTGTAGGGTCCTGAGTAAGCGATGGACGTAAATGAGGTGTAGAGTCTTGAGTAAGTGGTAGACGTAAATGAGGTGTAGAGTCTTGAGTAAGTGGTAGACGTAAATGAGGTGTAGGGTCCTGAGTAAGCGATGCACTTTAATGAGGTGTGAAGACAAGAGTTAGTGGTCGACGTGACTGCAGAACCTGTGCGCGGGGTATGAGACCGAGAGTCGACGCGGAGCTAATGGGCGTTATTGCCGAGCAGGTCAAGGAAAATTTAACTTGCGGCGCTAACAATAAATCATTTCATTCTTTATTAGAAATTCATCAAAATTTTCACTGAATAATTTTCTGGTTATCTTCTACGCGTGGATTCATCTTCTTTCCATGTTGCCATCTACATTGAAATTGTCGTAAAACATCAAGTTTCAGTATATTCATTCGGATAGTGACATGACTAGAAAGTGCGAAATGAAATTGAAGCTCTCGGAACAATAAATTTTCCATGTATGTTTCAGGTCTTCAATTTTTATCACATTTTTTTCAATGTGCGTTGTTTTTGTCGCACATACGCGCAGCTCAACGCGCCCCTGAGCTCGTTCGTTGCTCATATGTTTTCCTGTGAACCTGGAGAAATTTTACTCGTAAATAAGAAGCGTGACCTCTAGCACCAAGTCACACTTTTTGTCTGGAGATGGAGACAATATTTGGCTGCGGCATTTGAATAAACGTCTTGCTGGACAAAGAAACTCTGACTCCTGATCGCTGGTGATAGAATAGAATAGAATAGAAGTGTCGGCGTTGAAGAAATAGGCCCATGGCCTGTTGCCGATTCTTGAACTTTTCGTGACTTGATTCACAAGGGATCCGGCCTTTGGAACCCGATCTTTCCATAACTGACGATTGATTGAGNTTATTTCAGATGGAAACACTTTTACTATAGGCTTTTTTTTCTATTTGCACTCTCTTTTACTGACTTCACTGAAAATTCAGTCATTCACTGACACGGATCATAAAAACAATGCAAAAAGAGTTCCGAAAACGGCACAGTTAAAGTTAAAAGTTGAAAATCTGGGACCGCAAAACACGAGCGTCCGCTCTCGACCACAGCTGAAACTTGACTTGACTAGTCGACTATCTGTCTGCTGTGCACGGAAAGACTGCTCGACAAGTATAAGAAGATTAAATATTGTATTATTTTTATGCAAGAATTCATAGCACATGCCTATATATCGAATTAATTAGGTTATTATGAGAGAAATTTATTACTTACGAGCAGTGGCTATCCTGTCATGAAAAATTATTCTAATGGAAGCGCCGTTATTTAGCTGCCATGATCACGCTGCTATATATGAGTTGCTATTCTTGAAGTACAAAAATTTGAATGCGTTGGGCGCGCTGACACGACAAACAATTGCAGGAAGGAGTTCCAATTTCGATATCGGAGTTAAATTATACCTTTTTTGTACGTTCTTTCCAAACCTTTCAAATGCTCCGATTATCTTCAATACGTAATATGACAATAAGATGTGCTCTGTCACAGTAAGATATGACAATTTATGCCATGGATGTGCTCTTGAAACTCTAAGTTATGGGAATGGCAAATTATAGGAATGGCAAATTACTTCATTCACTGACATGGAATAATTTCATTACTATTTAAATCGGACTAAAACGGTATTCACCTAGCTGAATTTATGTGAGGTGAGGATCGTCCAGTTTATTCTTTTTGAACTCATATACAATAAAAAAATATTTTCTCGATGCGAATAAATTGAGTGCATAATGATAGGGAAATTGAAATAATTGTACCTAAAACACTTAACGTCTGGGCAATATATATTGAACTTAATAGAAAGTGAACGTCAAATAAATTAAAACGGTATAAAAATAAGGTAAAAATGTAAAGAGATCTATTAAAAACTTTAAATAATAAAATAATGATGAATTTATCACCATGAAGCCTCATTTCTGATATTCAGCAGACAACGAATTGGTCTAACAAAGATGGCTTTTAACAAACACTCATACACAAACGCACTAATACTGAAACACACAAAAACAATAGAACTATGAAACAAACATCGATATTTCAAGAATACCAGGGACGTCGTTGTTCAGTAGATTTACCGTTAACCAAACCTGCTTCACCATGTAATAGTGATCAGTGATGGTGATTACTGATCAGTAATGGTGATCAGTAATGGTGATCAGTAATGGTGATCAGTAATGGCGATCAGTAATGGTGATCAGTAATGGCGATCAGTAATGGCGATCAGTGATGGTGATCAGTCACAACCGCTCGGTGTGGTGGTAGCTCGGCAAGCTGGTTATGGGTACGCCAAGCGTCACGTTACGGCGGGGGGGTCATGGCAATAGAGGGCATCACGAGGGCACGGTGACCTGGGCGCCGCCCCTGCAAGCAGAACAACTATATATAGACATTGTCACTGCAGCCAGATCACTGCCACTGCAGATAGAGCTCTGCCACAGCAACCAAAACAGTGCCAAAACAGTCAAATAATACACTGCCACTACAGTCAAAACACTGCCACTACAGTCAGAACACTGCCACTGCAACCAAAGCACTGCCACTACAGTCAAAGCACTGCAAACACATGCAACAGCCAGGAAATTTAGCACTGTAATCAGATAGTGCGCAGTCATCGCTCACACCGAGGCATCACGCTGAGATCTCGGAAATAGAAAGATTGAACAAATGCCTTTCCCTGCAACGCTGTGCTGTGGGTTGTGTCAGCAAACACCCGAGATGGTGAGCTTTTCGATGGCATGTCGTGCGGCGGTAATATTTTCTTCAAAGCGCATGTTGATGACACATGAAATGTGTATGATTATTTTAAACGATTCTATTCAGAATCAGGTGATAGGGTTGAAAATAACCTGATACATTTTAAGGTATTGGGAATAAACACATTAATCAATGACAAATAACGGAAATATTAGTCACGCATTCAACAACAGATTAGATTCCTTGCATTTTTAAACTGCGACACTTGCAGCGACGAAGACTCGCGCGACATCAGTCAAGCTGTGTACCCACAACTGCTGCTTTGTTGGCAGCGTGAACAAAAGAAGTGCGGCCATCATAGCAGCACAGCACTCCACTAACGGCCTCGTGAAGTGATCACCTCTACACAGTTGTCGTGGGTGCCAGCCTTGACACTTGAATATTGTCCGCAGAGGTCAGCTGAGTGCCTCCGGCCGCCCCACTGGTGCCAGAGGGGGAGGTTGTTTGTGCCACTGAAGACACTGACATTCTTGCGGTCACGGCGTTTCCGTCAGTGACAAGGAAGACCTAGTTTACATGGGCCTGCTTACAATTTTTGTTTGTTGCTAGGAATACATTTGACTTCAGTGTCCTACATTATAACCACTTGAAATCCGTTTTTTTTTTTTTTTTGAAATCCACTGTGCGCATACTTAACATAAGTTGCGAGTTTCCCATGTAAATAAATCGCAATATTATTGTGTTTGTAATTATAAAAATCGCTGTACAAATTATTTTCCAATACTAGAGGAATATTATTGTTCAAATTTACCTTTAAATAGGCTAATACCTGAGGCAGGTAAATTTCCTCCTCGATCGGGGAGTCCAAAAACATGCATTGTATACCATCTTCATTAAAACTTGTAACGCTTCCATCTTGAATGAAATAAAAGTACGATAAATTTGATCTCATCTTGTCAAATAATTTCATCCGTTCAAGAGAGCACTTTATTCCAATGTACTTGTTTGGTGGTTGTCACAATTTAATAAAAAAAAGGTAAAGTAATTCAGTCATGAATTGCAAATGCTGAAATTTTTCCAATGCCAAGATACTAGGTCAGTATTTATATACATATAATACTCTCATTAAAAGTGCTAATATTTATCTTAAAATCCCTCAAAAATATGGACCGTATTAATCGTTCGAATATTTTTTAAAAAGGGCCGGCATTAATTTTTAAACCTTCCTTGCACGACGAAGAATGATTAAATATCACCATTGGAGCAACATTAACGCCTCACGTTTCCAACGATATTTTTTAAATAGGTAGAACTGAATGTCTCAGATATGATTGTGTAGACGCACACCCAGCTTTATAGCATTCAGTCATGTTACGGACTCCACAACCTTCGCATCACCTGGTCAAACTCTGAACCCAGACAGCCACTCCACAATTTGCGCATCACCTGGTCAAATTCTGGTTCCAAGCAGGCACTCCACAACCTGCACATCATCTCGACGACTCTCGGAGGGAAGTTAGAGGGCAGTTGAGAAAGTGAGAAGTGCTTGTGCTTGATTACTTAGTGGGAATTAGAATCTGGGGTGAAGAGATTATCGGCAAGTTGATTGTTTGAATAAGTGTTCATTACAAGAACTTTCATTTTCAGTGCAGGTCATTTATCTAAAATAATTGTCTGAATCGAGTCTCTAATAATGCTTCTAACTAGTTTTCGATGTCCCTGTAATGGACTAGTATCGTAGAAAAGTTATTTAATATGGTATGCCTTAACTTATGTCGTGCCAGCTCCTGATAATTAACGCTAGCGTTGCGCATGCACTATATACGGTCGAGAGGCTCAAATGAGGCTACATATTTATATATAGAGGCTTATTGAAAAACTTTTACCACCTCACATAGAAGGCTCACTGGAGGTTTCATGAGTGGCTTGGTGCACACCAGTTATTCAGGTAATTTGTAAAAAAGCTCAAATTTAATTCAATAAAAAGTGAATTGAAATCAGTTAAAAGGTAATGATCCATATAATGGCGATTTCAAATATTATTGCGCTTGTTTACTTCAAAAACCGGTAATTATCTGAAATACCATTCATTTCAGCGAAAGAAGGAAGAAAAACTCAATCCCACAACGATATAAAGATTGAAAATTCAGGGACATTCAATACCGCAATTGAACTTTGCTGACAAATACAGCAACGTTCGAGGCCTAACTTGAACTGCGTCATTTTAAAAACGTTAAAGTTAGCAAGTTTATCAGCTGAATTTCTAGACTATATACAGTTGAGAAATAAGAATGGAGTAAAGGAAAATTGCGTTGGGCTTGGGATATTACTTGTGCTTAGCTTAAATGCAGATTGCGTCTAGGCATTGGGAAGTTAAAGTTTATTTAGATCCTAGAATGGTCATCTTACTTTCACCAATTTTATTCTGTTTTGGCCGGAACAAAACTCAGAAACAAGAATTTTCTGTTCTAAAAGCAGTTTAATCAGCGTACAGCCTACCCCGCCAGGCGCAGCATGGCAGCGCCCCACCGCGAAGTCATCAGAGGTTGTCATAGCAAGGCACCGACTTTGTTTTTTTTAATAATTTCGACGTTTCGAGTACACCCGTTAGTTTAACCCAGTGTTGCTTGCAGTACTTGATGGGTTATCAACCAGATTAATTCGGTGCTGTAGTTAAACCTGGGGGAGCGCAGCCGTGCACCACCAATTTTATGCACCAATAAGCCCTGTATCGAACGCCTTGGATTTCTCCGGACATCCACCAATCAGCCGTGAACCACTCGGCTTTGTCCTCCTCCGGCCTTGCATAGAACCTGCCATGCACCACCAGGCCGCGGATCGAAAATGACTTCCGAGCATCGTTAAATTACGTAATTTTACGTTCACCGCATCTGAGGTTAAGTTTCAGATAGCATAGTTCTGTTCCAAAATTTATCGTCCTTCGACGAGTGGCCGTTCGACCGAGGGCTGGTTCGACGCACGGCCTAGATACGGACGGCTTGAAGTGTTGAAGGCTACGTTCCGGAAGGCAGGAATCATGACGATCCATTACATCCAGGGCACTGGTGGTCTTCGGCAGGCGACCCAAACCTGGTAGGTTCTCCCGGAAGACTAACCGACGTTGCAATGTCGTCCGGATTTAAAAGAATACAGGACCGGTTTAGCGCTCGTGGGATGAACAAGTGAAAGGAACTTGAATCTTTTCTGTGAAATCAGAAGACAAATTTCTTCACTCGAGCGCTATTCCAGCGTTGCTGATACATATTGCCATATGAGAACTGTCTATTCTGATACTTGCCTTATCCAGGATATCCTCAGTGAAGATATCCTGAGCCCCTCATGATATCTTCACTAAGATTTGAATTTCCCTTCCAGAAAGAGTCAAATACCATATAGTTATAGTGAATAATTGTGAATATGCGAGCGAATGAATGAACCTTAAATATTTCTCGTGCTATTGATCAAACATAAAACAAACAAATAAATATTCGAGCATCTATTGCAGATTATTTACGGTGTGTTCGATGGCACGGGCAGGACTTGCGTGTTAACGATGACAGGACGTACATGACGTGCAAGGCTGCAGTCTACGTCATCGTGACTGTCACTGCATGGTCGTCTGACGATGAGTATATATAAAACCAGCAGTGCAGGACGAAGGAAGCGCCAAAACTTGGCAATTATGGCGCCAGCATTTGTTCTGGTTTGGATTTTACAACGTTATTTTAATTTGGGACGGTTATCAATCCATGCAGTTATGAATAATCATCGCCATCATGATTAAATTATAAGTAGTGAGTAATATTGATATACTAATTCTTGTGTCACTACCAGCCACTAGGGTTTCTACTATAATGTTCTGATGTATTTGTTGCAGTTTCCGTTCGCTTAATCTCCAAATATTTGTAGAGCCTGTTTGAATGTTTTTATATACAGCTTGAATAAGCGACAGCATGAGAGAGCGAGAGAGTGATGTCCATGATGATGACAGCAAAAGCATCATTGCTATGCTGCGTCTAAACAAACTCAATAGAAGGACAGCGCATTACTTCCTCCAAGTCCAGTTCTTACAGCACCGCGCGCGCCATCTCGTGTACACGCAGGAGACTTGTTCACACCTCATGTGTAAGCAGCACACTTCATTTATATAATGTTGTTGAAAAAAAGAAATCATAAATAAAAAGTAAAATAAAAATGATGACAAAATAACTCTAGGACATTTAGTGTTTATTGCATTAATGAAAGCAATTTTATGATAGTACTGCATTTCTTTCATTTCTTTCATAAAAATTCATATAATATATAATCTTAATCGCAATTTTCGATTAATTCTGATTATTTAACACTTTAACGGACCTCTTCTCATTGTCCTACACCTGACACAGCTATCGTCATTGTTTTGAGGATATCATCTAAAGATGATCAAATATTACGTAACATTTTCCGAGGTCACGGGCTTGAAATTTTAAAAGGATTTGCGTTAATTGGCGTACACTTCTGGAATGCAGGACACCACGAAGGCCCTCGAGGCGCAGTTGGGCTTGCCACTTCGGCTACCGCAGCTCCTCTGAACTTACACGCAGCAAAATTAATGGATTAAATTATCCTATTATCCTTTGTAACAAACCTTCTGCAAGCAGCCCAGATTCGCCTTTCTGTCGAGCCAGACTTGGCCAGATAACCCACACAATAACTATAATGGCATCGCCATTTGAACAATGTCTCACACGTTTCGCTGAGTGTTGCACTCCGAATGCCCACAAATTCTTCACGACGAAGTAAACGTCAATGGCATGGAAATGGAACGAGCGACGGTGAAATCCTTGGGTCTGTTGCTAATTACTGTTAGAAGTCTTGAAACAATTTCCTCAGAATTGCACATGACGTAATTGCTTTAAACATTTTGAAAAATTCTTCTAGAACCAATCTCTTTTAATGGAATATTTATTAATATTGATGGGAGAAGTATCGATTAGCTGGTGTCATTATATCAATGTTTTGAAGGTTTGATAAATTAACTTCCGCGTATCAATGGTGCTTAGTACCTGCCATATTTTTAAAAAAGATGGTTTACTATCAAGTATTAATAAATTATCTTCGACTGTGCTTAGTCACTTCTATAGTTTGCACAGATGACGGAAGTGAGTTCAGGTAGCGCGTGGGAGTGCCAGCTGGATTTGACTGCGCGCTCCTGAGACTAGAGATTAAATCTACCGTCAGAATCTACCGTCAACTGTCTCACTCGGCTTGACTGGTCGAGAGATGGTCGTCAGAATCTCCCGTCAACTGTCTGCCTCGGCTTGACTGGTCAAAAGATGGTCGTCAGAATCTACCGTCTACTGTCTGCCTCGGCTTGTCTGCAAGAGATTGTCGTCAGAATCTACCGTCTACAGTCTGCCTCGGCTTGACTGGGCAAGAGATGGTCTTCAGAATCTACCGTCAAATGTCTGCCTCGCGGCACTGGGCAAGAGACGGTCTTCAGAATCTACCTTCAACTGTCTGCCTCGGCTTGACTGGGCAAGAGATGGTATTCAGAATCTACCGTCAACTGTTTCACTTGACTTGACTGGGCAGGAGACGGTCTTCAGAATATACCGTCAACTGTCTGCCTTCGCTTTTCACTTCGATAGTCGAGCATTTGACTGTCTAGCATACAACAGGTCACACAAGATGGTCACACAAGAAAGGGATGGTTATTCAAGTGTACCTCGAACTGACTGTGGGCATGGACACACAGCAATACAAGTGAAAGGCTCCGTAGGAAGCATCACTTCGGTGCGACATTTTAGCCGCTGGAAAAGACCATCTCTCGCTTGTGCAATGGCCGCGGTGTTTGCAAGGAACGAGCATTCCACGAGTTTAGAATGGACGTAAGCTTTTCTTCAGCAGCAAATTCGTCAAGGCCTATTTATCTATTCGAAATTATTTATCTAACATTCTCCTGTAGCTTCGGCTGATGATTGACTATTTTTTCAAGTGAAAAATAACGAATTTTTACCATTTTTTATTATGTGCTTACCTTGGAATGATATTTATAAGGAATCATTTTTACTTTTACGAATTTTTTTCCAGTGTTGGTGAGAATAAACTAGGAAATTGATAGATACACATTTTTAATTTCATCTAAGACATACGTTTCAATTAGAATAATTTTCGACATCGATTTAACTCACGCATATAATTTTGGTACAATAACTATGGATAGTCAGGATTTATGATGATTAGGAAGAGCAATCGTTTAAAAAATTACGATTGAATTTCTCGACCACTAGATTAAGCCTGCAGTATTGCAGAGAAATCTTTAATAATTCAACCAACAGCAGTTCTTGCATACACTGGTCTGAACCCTGAAGCATAATACTGAACTGCCATTCTATGCCTACATAAATATTACATTAAAAACAATATTGTACATTATCGTAAAACTATCATACATTAAATTAATCAATGTTGGAAGCTTCAGTGCCGGAAGCAGGTAGAACGCCGATGTAAAATTTTTGAGACCTGAATATTCTTCTTCTTTTATCTCTACGCCATTCAATCATTACACAAGTGTCCCCAAATCCATTATTTTACTATCTCTACTGGGAAAAATTTCAAAGGAATTATATCAGTGTACAAATCTTGTTTTTATTTTCATTGCGCTGCCTCTGAGTGCGCGAGCTTGTTGATGCTTGTTGTAAACACTTCTATGGATCTTTGACACGGTTATTATTTTAATGATGTTCCAATCAAAGATTTATGAGCGGTTATTTGGCCACTGTTCTCAGGGGCGCATAACCTTGCACTAACGCTTTCTCTGCGAGTGATGAATGCAATGCAATGTCATTACATCGATGTGGTGCTCTGCAATCTGCGGGATGAGGAATGCGAGTCTTATTCACCGTGTTCATTTTGATAACCCATTCATTAAACTATCCATTCATTCCACCATGTTTATTTTAATAGCTATAGCAGAATTTAAATAGAGTCTGCATGCAGTCTTTTAAATTATATTATAGTGGACTGCACTCTTGTATAGGCTACGAATGAAGATTCTGTGCATTTTCTTTGTTTTCTCTAAAACAAATCAATACTTAAATAAAACTTGGTTGTTTCGAATGAGTTCCACGTTTTACCACAGAGAAGTGTGGCTAAAGCATTAAAGGTTAACTAACGAAAGTTCAGACAAAGCAAAGATGAAGAACGTGAACTTTATTGGTTAAATTTGTGTGGCATTTACACCCACGCTTGGCCCTTCACGCCTCCCACGGTCGCTGGGTCCTGTAATCAGCACGAAATTCTGCCCCAAATAAAATAAATAAGAAGAGATCTCAGGCATGTAAGTTTCATTTTTTGACTGCAATTTGTCTGTGGTTGTTCTTAAAAAAAACTAAAAAAAATACTAGGAATTGAACGTGCTTCTACTGAGGCTGGTCAGATGATTTGAATGACGTGGCGGAGTTGGAAAAATCGTGTAAATGCAATTCAAAATACATGACGTAATCTTTGCCAGCAGTTATTGTTAACGGAAGTAAATTTGGTGTTTTATTTACTTTATTATATCTTTGGTTACACATGAAACATGCTGAGAATATTTTACTTCCGATAAGCTTACTTTACACATTCCCCTGTTATATTCGCTTAATTTCCTGTGTCGAAAGTAAAAGTGATCAGACGAGAAATAATCTAAAATATCAAGTCAAAACTCGTCCGTTATAAGCTGTATTTATAAGTGCTTGTTCGAGTAAGTCACAGGTTACTCGAGAAACTAAAATTGTTGGAAACCTCAAGTAAATCCACAATTTCTTCACTGAAAGATTGTTGTCTTTCGACGAGGATATAAGGTGAATTTCCATGGCCTTTTTTTTGTTCGTTTCCTATTCATAAAAGGTAATCGCATATAAAGCAACAGTAAATTGTCTGAAATAAGTCACTGATTATAGGATTATCAGGAGCAGTTCGACTAGTTCGAGCAAGAAACAGCTTTTATTCAAGTTTCAATCCCCTACTTCAAAGTCTTGCATCGCGTGGGAGTTCCAAAAGGTTTCAAGCTCACATTCTATTACAAGAAACTTGCACTTCATCTGATCTCCCGCGCCAACATATTGCTCCTGTATGACTCAGCGCCTGTCCGTGTTTGTCTTCTTAAGCGTTTCAAATCTTAAAATTTGTCAATGTTTACTCCTTCAGTCACCGCCGTAAAATCTGTAATTGTTAATTTCCGCCTTTACGTAGGCATCCAATCCAAAGCCAATTAGCGCGAGTCACTTAATTTGGCAAAGATTCCTGGAATATCGACACAGTGACAAAGACTCCTCGCATCGACACAGTGACAAAGACTTTTTGTATCGACACAGTGGCAAAGACTCTTCGTATCGACACAGTGGCAAAGACTCCTCGCATCGACACAGTGGCAAACACTCTTCGTATCGACACAGTGGCAAAGACTGCTCGTATCAGACACAGTGACAAAGACTTTTCGCATCGACACAGTGGCAAAGACTCTTCGAATCGACACAGTGGCAAGGACTCTTCGTATAGACACAGTGACAAAGACTCCTCGTATCGACACAGTGGCAAAGACTCCTCGCATCGACACAGTGGCAAAGACTCCTCGTATCGACACAGTGGCAAAGACTCCTCGCATCGACACAGTGACAAAGACTCCTCGCATCGACACAGTGGCAAAGACTCCTCGCATCGACACAGTGGCAAAGACTCTTCACATCGACACAGTTTGCAAAGACTCTTCACGTCGACACAGTGGCATGGACTCTTCGTATAGACACAGTGACAAAGACTCTTCACATCTACACAGTGGCAAAGACTCCTCCTATATCGACACAGTGTGGCAAAGACTCCTCGCATCGACACAGTGGCAAAGACTCCTCGCATCGACGCAGTGGCAAAGACTCTTCATATTGACACAGTGGCAAAGACTCCTCTAGCCCAACTGGCTCCCATTATATTGTCCGGAGTAAACGAAGATTGAGCGAGTCTGCAGCTTGCCCAAAAATGCGGATGCTACTGGTGCTGCTGCGTCTGGCTATGTTGCTCTGCGAATACATTGAAAATATATGAACTGTTTAACATATAAATATTGTAAATATATTTTAACGATAGAAATTTTAGTTAAATTTTGATTAAAAAAATGAATGTGCCTTCAATTGGCAACAACATTAGGGAGGAGTGGTGCAGCTGATGTTACTGTGATGCGAATGGTGATGGCAAGAATACTGCCGCTGTGATGATTATAATGGTGGCGATGAAACTGATGCTGTAATGCTTATAATGGTGATGATGATACTACCGCTGTGATGATTATAATGTTGGCGATGATACTGATGCTGCTAGTGATGATGACGTCAGGAATGAGTCACACACACGTGAAGGAGGCTCCCGAGGTGCAGGATGCGCTGCACATGTTCCAGGCAATACGTGAAAAAAACGTTCGTTTCCTGCCCGATGAAACACACACATTGACGGAACTATATTAACGTTCATACCACTTGTTTATCAAGTACCAGTGAACAATTTTTCCATGATTACGAACTTACATTATCCGAATATAAATTCTGATCCCTTTCTATGATATTGGGATGAATAAGGCGTAATTATCAGAAATATGCTTTAAAAATTTATACCTGGCATTATCTCGTACAAATATCACTCAGGAATTATCACGAAGCCTGACCAGCGGAATGCTTCATGTGTTTAAGCAAGACGGCCTTCACCTTACAATGCAGCACCATACGCTAGTCATCGTATAGGAGCGGTTATCTTCTGACTTCTCATTATAACAAATTTCTATTGCTTTTGCACAGAAGCGCTATTCCTTGGCATCCCCTAATGAGCAATTCTCGTCTCACATCTCCACCGCCACATTTTTGTCTATAATTGTCAACTGAACGCTTTATTTTTAAGTCTTTCTTGAATGCAGTTACAGTAGATTTCTTCATCTCGATCAGTACGAACGCAAGCAGTTTCTCCATAGATTTCCCGCCATTTCCAATTTGCATTTAAAGTCTTGAGCTTGAGAATCCTGACCCGCTGTTCTAAGCTGATTTATCACCACCGGGACACCCGAGGATGAAGGCTATCACGCGTCGCAAGTCAATTGCAATCTTAACCTATGGTGTGTTATAGTTCTTCGAAGGTTAAAATTCTTCAAGTTAAAGTTGCAGAAAATCTCTTTCGATTCGTTTTGCCATCAGATTAAGTCGGAATTTGAAAGTTTATTATGAGGAAGTAAACCAAATTAATCCTCGTACATCCTAAATTTCCTATAATCTTGAGGGTATTTCACATTAATTACGATTGAAGGTTCGAAATGATTCCTAGAAACTCAGCAGCGGAGGCACCAGAACACGCGCGTGTCGCCGCCCTGTGATCATCTGCCCACAGCCTGGTCGAAATCCCCTTAGCTCGCCCATGGATTTACTCAATACAGATCAAAGATCAAACAGTGACTTCATGTTAACAGATTTTTTTCTCAAATTGACTTACTCACTCTAGTTCGCAGCTAAATAGTGACTTCATAAAATATTTTCTTCAAATTTTGAAGAACTAGTCAATTTTTGGAAATTTCGCACTCGGCCCACTTACATTTATTTGGAGGCGGTAAATTGATAAGTCACTGAATGAGCTCATCTTAAATCATCTTGCAGTCACAAAGATCATATAACCGCTCTCTCCCACTCGGTTTCCTGGGTCAGAGTCACAGACACTACCGCCCTTAAGTCCTCGTCAGCTAAGGCCATCACCTGACGGAGATCTGACTCGTTCCTCACGCCAGTCGCGTAGAATATGAGTGTCCAGGATTGTTATGGCGCTTACAGGGAACATTCCGATATTAAGATCAGCGTAGGGAGTCTGAAGCTCTTAACTGTGGTGTTTATTAGGTGCAGAACTACCACGCAGGATTTCGAAGGATCAACATCCTGCATTGTCCGGCGCGAGGGGCTGGCTCTGCGTAGGCGTAATGAGGGCTGCAAGCCCTGATGCGTTTGGTTCAAAGGTGCCTAACCTGCAGGTTGAATAAAAGCCTCAGGGCAAGTCTTTGTGTTGGCTCTGTCTTTACCCTGACGGTAATTGAAGCTTTTGTGGTGGGTGAATTAGGGCTTCAGTGAACCCGCCATGTGAAAAGGATCAATCACAAGGAAAATCTTTTGTTGTGTCATGTTCAGTTAAATGCTTTAATTTACTCACTCCTAAGCACGCCAAATAACCATCGTACGATCAGCAAAAATTTAATAACATTACATTTAAGAACCTGGAATAACTACGCAGAAATTGAGACAGTATATGAAACGTTTTTTACCATTAATTGCTAATCATGCCAAACCATACGATCTTCAAATTTGGCTACAGCGCAAGCGATAGACTCCTCCTTCATTTGACCGCGTGCACCTAAGAGTTGCGACGATGAGTAAAACATTAATATGACCTCCAAATGACTTCCCTTCAACAAAAATCCATGGAAGTCAGCCTCTTAAGTCTCAAAGTCCGCCCACTCTTAAGTCGGTAGTAAGATCTGAGACTCAAACGTAATTTTTTCTTTGCTAATAACGTGACTGGCACCGCTGCGAAGTCGGTTTTCGCTAACTGAATTTACATGTGCCGTTGAATATTCATTTCGATTTCTAGAGTACGCGACTTGGCTTGACAGAGTAAATCTATCGATCCTATAAATATTTTGATTTTCATTCACTTTCGTTGTATCATATGTTAACTAAAGTAACGTTACTAATTAGGAACGGCGAATTTTTGCGATTGTAATGTGAATTGTCGGAAATTTATTTAATGCATGCGGTGAATATCAATTAGCAAAATTGTTGCAATAATTCTAGCTGAGCGTGCCTGCAGGACAACAGAAAAGAACTGGATGATTAAATCCCATGATATTCACGTCGGGAGGCTATACTACTGATGCTCACCAACGAAATAAATTACATTTGCCAAAGTTGTTGGACCATCATAAATAGTTATGATATTGTTGGATTATGAACTCACTAATTAACATATTAACATTTTTATACAATCGAAGCATATGTGTTCGTAAAGTCGTAAATTTTTCCAGCGGACGCTCTTAATCGTGTGAATTTAATGTCTCTGGATAAACTTTTTAAAAAACGGCATTTTTAGAATTCATTGTGACATCTTGAAGCTTCTAGTTGTTAAGTTTCATTAAAAAAGTGTTTTAGAAATAAACTGCACTTTATCGAATCATCAGGTTGACCGGACTAGATTTTTCCAGTCTCGACATCGAGTCAAGGTGGAGCTCCACATCTTGATCTACGTCTGGCCTTCAAATGACGATATTCAAGAGTTATTAGTTACACACACCTTCAACCTAATGAAACCAATTTCAAATGCTCTGCAAATCTAAAATGGGCCTTAAATGATGCCGTATATATATACGGTAAAGTTTCGACACATACAACAAAGTCCATCACATCTACTCCTCCTTATGGTGCTTTCACCTCTTCTTGTCAAGCTTAAGTCAAAGCAAACAAGAACCTGCGTGTCAACACCTTTTCCGTTGTTTTCCTTTAATGGTGGAACAAGCATCACGCCTTTCCGTAACCTCAGGTTGGAACTTTCCTTCAACCTTGATACTGAGAAGGAAAAGAAGCTCTTCAATCCTATAAAAAATGCAACTTTCACTGTGCCAGTAGTTGGCTTGGCCCTGAAAATTATAGCTATGGGGGACAAGTGCCTAACCTCACAGAAAATATCGTCTGTATAGAATTTCATCTGGCAAAGGTTTTGATATTTCCGACAACTTTCATTTAATCATTTAAAATGGGTTTGAAAAAAATATTCGTACAATTACTGAGATTTGCAGGAATTTAGGATATCAATGTCCTTATTCTAATAAATATAAAAAATGTAACTCAGTACTCACTGCAGTGAGTGACAGAGAGCGCATTTTCTCGTCGACGAAAACGTGAAGTGACGGACGGACAGACAGACGGACGGACGGACGGACAGATGGACATGGCGAGCATAATAGTGCATTTTTTCCATAAATGTGAAAATGCGCTAAAAATGGTATAAGATTTCAATCCAATCAAGTCTATTATTTATAAATTATTAAATTTCACGAAATAAATACCTGAAAGCGGTAAATATTTTTCGAGTAGGATTTCGAATGTTATTTAAGCACGCGCCTCCGTTTTTTCATCACAGTGAACAATTTTTCCAGCATAAAAAAGTTTGCTCTGCATAAAGTTCTGTTTTTACAACTTGTATTCATTTGCCGAAGACTTCGTGTCGCCGATCGCCTTGCTGCCCACGCGGGGACCACTTCTCGAGACAGCAGCGAGCCTCCAAAGAAGTGCTTGCAGTCCACCCTTCACGTGCATCACGATAATAAATACCTTCTCTTTTGGGTCAAAAACTCGAAAATAAAGCGAGAGGGCGGCGCCTAAAGGTTAGTTGCCGCAGGGAAACTTGGTTGCTCTTTGATTCTCGAGACCGCCATTCAATGGACAGTTGCAATCGTTTCTGATATTTGCTCTGTATAAACTTGATTTCTTGTGGCAGATTCACCACATCGTTTTAGTTTTACTGTATTCTAATAATTCCGAAATGCAAATAATTATTAATGCTATATCCACATGACGCGGTCGCTTCCACGAATTAAGCAGGAAGAAAAAACAAAACGCTTGTCTCATGGAAACATAGAGAGAAACATTGCCCAAACTACAGCTATAATAGTAATAATATAAATAGTAATAGTAATAACGTAACAACTTTAATACATTAAATACATTTTTCATTATTCATCTTAGTTATCACTACCCCATCATAGCAGCGATTGTTTCACATCACCAGCATTTCTAGTGATCGGAATATTATCAGAATATTTTTGAAGAAATAGCCAGCATCAAATATCAATCAAAACAAGTCTATATCAAACTCTCCACAGCATAGAGCGCGCAGGGTAAGTTGGGAGGTCGTAGCCTATCTGACATTCTGAAGAATTCTCAGTCCCTTCCCTGCCTGCTTCTTCCCACTCACATGCCCAGTCTAATTTTGATAAGACGCACTAATGCATGTATCAAAAATTTTTCCTTAATACCTTATGATACGGCTTTTATTGATTCAACATCAATAAATGACTCGACTATTTTTAGCGTTTAAATTTCATCTATTGCCGAAACATGTATTCTTATACAGTCATCAATTTCCGTTTTATTGGGCTAGAAGGGCACAAAAATGAAAGAAATCTACGGACTATTTCGCCTCAACTCGCGCACTTCTGCCCCTTGTTTGTCTCCCACGTGGCCCGACCTTTCACTGCACCGCTGCCCACATGCACCTGGCACCCTATCTTCTCATTATCAAGCACTGCCCATAGTGGGGCTTTGTGCCTTATTAATTAATAGATTCATTAGACCCTGTCTTTAATAAGTTATAAATGTTGGTTTGCAGTTACCGAACGCGCGGCTTTCAAACTATTATAAAATAAAAGCAATATCGGCGTAAGTAAATGGCCATGTTTCTCTTATTTAAGTGGAATTCTGCACTTTGAAGGACCGTATTCTTTTCCTCAACTTAACTGTTGTTTACATTTATTGTCCTACAATGGAATAATGCAGATTCATCTATTTTACAATTACGTTACCATATCACAAGAGCATATTTATAACTTAGTAGCAACTAATTTTCGTACACATATCATTCATTCATGTTATTGTTTTTGACATATTATTTAGCCTTAGTTTGTTTTTATAGCTAGTTATACAAAATGAAATTCATTCTTTTTCGATTAATTGTCACTTCCGCATTTAAAGCCAATAAAATATTACTGGCATTTATTTTTATTTACTTTACTATTTTTTATCCCTGGTGTACACGATTTGTTTGATATTATTACAGCCTTGATATTATTTCAGTGTTGTCAACTCACAAGGAAGCTTCAACTACCAAGTGCGCACCAGCAACATGTTGGCTATTGCGTGGTCCAGGCGTAAGGAAGTTCCATCAAAGGCATCGAACTTTCACTAGCGCGGTTGTCCACTTCACTATCCTGCCTGGTCCCTCAAAGTATTGGAAAGCTAATAAAGCTTCCATATGTTAGACTGAATTAATGTATGACTTGATGCACAGTGGCATCATTCTTGTATACACAGACCGTAATGTTTCCAATTGACTTTCTTCAATTCATTTCTTGGTTAATGCAGCGGACAGCTTTATTGAAAGCAATTCTTGATTCAGTCATTGGGCTTGCATTTCCCATTCTTTCCAGTGCAATTGCGTAGAGACTTTCTAATTCCAAATCGATTAAGAAAAATTGATCCTTACAGTGAACAAAAAGTCCCCGAGCCTCATACAGCAAGTTATTGCTCGGAAACGCGCATTTACAATTGCGCAAAGCCGTGTAACATTTCAACATGGAATTTGAATATCACTATTTGATTTCAGTCTATATTCATTTGAAAGCATTTGTTTACCTTTCTCATGAGCAACAATACATCCCTTATGTAGGTTCTTATTTGCTGCTACTTACGAGTTGATGAAGTCCTATTATACTTTCCTAAGCTAAAATCTATTTATGTTCATACGTATATGAATTTTATGTATAACATAACATTAACTTAAAATTGTCTATCTTGAAACGCCCAGGACAAATTGCTAATAAATGAAAGTGATTAGTTATGTCATCAACTCTTGTGAAAGATAGGTGAACAAACGATGATGAATCATCCGAGCATCCTCGACTTGCAAGACATCCGCTGAAGCTCATACGTGACATAGGAAGACCGCAATACCGAATCCTCGATGTGCATCTGTCGAGGAGGGCGATCCATGTTAGGGAAGCGTCAGTGGAACCTCCAGACGAAGAACAATACGCACAATACGGCGCAGTCTGCGGAGAGACGCAGGAGCGACGCCCTCTTCTGCCAATGGAGACATGCAAGCAAGTCATGATCAGCCATGATTGGTGTCGCAACACAATGCCTGTAATCGTCTTCATAAAATGGAATATACGACCGGGAGGTCAACGTATCGAGCGCCAAAGAAGGACTTGTAGGGACATTAATAAAGCGTTACGAGAAGACAGAGTCGGTCTTGCAACAGAGATAAGCTGTCATCGCTGCGCACATTGCAATTTAACACAACGCATTAAAATTTATCTCAGTGCGAACGTAATTTTGACTGTAAAATTCCAAACTATGTAATGGTAAAGCTATCGTTCTAATTATGGCGAAAATATAATTGGGTTTACACGAACGTTTTTAATAATCAGACATTCAGCCCACATATGTAACGGCCATGACACTAGAGGGAGTAAACTCGTCGCAGTGATATATCTGTGTACACTGAGAAACATTAGGGCTGTTCGAACGCTACGATTTGAATTTGCAGGCATACGTAGATCTTGAGAACCCACACAATTTGTAGACCATGAGGAAAAAAATTTTTGTTTGCGTTTGATGCTCTCTAGTCTTCATTCACCGCCGCCGTCTGATCTATGACGTCATCAGAAAAGTCTCAGGCCTATTTTAATATTTCAATATAATCCATAATTTATGAAAATAAGTTTAATTACTACAATATCAGGCTAAATAAACCCAAATTGACACGTCCAGATAAATCAAATGCCCGTTCACTTTCATTTTTAATTTTAAACAAACGTCTCTTAATGTAAAGCGATAAACGTATATTTTTTTACTGTCGGTCACTCAAATATTTATCGCCTAATATAAAGTTCATGTTTAAATTATCCATCATTTCTGCGATGTGAAGTCAAGGCTTAACTACCCACGTACCTCCTAAAGCCGCAGCCCCCGACCAATGTTGCATAACAAAATCGACTTTGATTTTCGAAAAACTGACGCGGGTAAATTTTTCTCAAATTTTAATCTTAGCTGAAGGAACCCTCGCTATATAATTCCTGTCTGTGAGATGGTACTAAAATATGTCATAATTGTTTTCATTTTCTTTTATTTCCATTATTTCCTTTTCCATTATTTCCGTTGTTCTCTAATATCCGCTCTGTGCGCCAAATTCTAAGTCGATCGGTGATTTTAAACATAATAAATATATTATTTTCATATAATTTCACTTCGTGCTAGTTATGTTATTACCGTGTACCGGCAACTGCAACGCGTGTTAAGTAGTTATCCTGAAACTTGTTCAACTGGAGCAAACACTGAGAGTCACTCCATATTGCGGCGGAGCTACTTATATCTGCTTCGATGCTTTTTTAAATTTATCATCTTATTTATTATTTCATTGTCTTGCTAGCTGTTTCATTATCTTATATTGGAGTTTGTGTTTAAATTCTTGGATACCACATTCACGGAACTATAAAGACGAGCCGACGTCGTACCTGAGGTTGCTGCCCAATGCAATGACTGGCAGTAAAAGATTAAGACTGATCGTTTAAGACTGAGGTTAAGGGTAAGACTGATCGTTTGACACTGAGGTTAAGGGTAAGACTGATCGTTTAAGACTGAGATTAAGACTACAACTGATCGTTTGGGACTGAGGTTAAGACTAAAACTGATCGTTTAAGACTGAGATTAAGACTACGACTGATCGTTTAAGACTGAGATTAAGACTACGACTGATCGTTTAGGACTGAACTTAATACTAAAACTGATCGTTTAAAACTGAGATTAAGACTACAACTGATCGTTTAAGACTGAGGTTAAGATTAAGACTGGGGTTAAGACTAAGGCTGATTTTTTAAGACTGAGGTTGAGACTAAGACAGATTTTTTAAAACTGAGGTTAAGAGTAAAACTGATTGTTTAAGGGGAGCGTCTACCCTAAAATTTATCTCGGCTATTTACAGACAGATCACTTTGAAATTTGGTACACATATGTAAAACAGAACTATAAGACTTTTTTGTTCGTGTGAATTTTTCGAACAAAATTAAAAAAAACGTGAAATTCTTAGTAAACGGCCAAAAAAGGGGGTACCGTAGAAATCCTACTCCTCCTAGGGTTTTAGAGCTACAACATTGAAACACATATCATTCGATGCGTAAAGACCATATCTATAATTCATCATGAACGTTTTTTGAAATTCTCATTTTTGTTGGTGTGGCGGCATTTTTTGTAAATTTTTCGGAAATTTTTCGATTTTCCCCCCACACCCCCCCTTTTGGCGGAATAAAATCCAAACTATAACGAAATTGGAAAAACGTTTACGATGAATTGTAGATCTTTCTTTTGCAAATCGAACGGTATATGTCTCATTGTTGTAGCTTCAAAACTCTAGGAGGAGATAGGTTTTCCGTGACAATAAGTGTGAATGTTGAGGAGAGCGCGACAAATTAAGTCCCGCGCGCACCACAATATGCGCTCAATGTAGCATAGATACCAAACTAAACGTTTCTGGAGCTTGATTCCACTCAAGGATGATGGGAGCAACTACATGCGCATCTCTCCCTACAAAGCCCGGAGGCACACTGAGTCAGACCTCACAAAAACACTATATTTGTAGTGGTGGACAGCGAATTATCTCATATCTAATTACTGAAATAACTTTCCCCCCGCCCCCCTTTCATGAAGTGTCGTGTACGTAAAAATCGACGTACAGAGATGGTAGTGGTACCATTGGATAGGCCAGAATGTCAGCTTTAAGATGAGACTAAACACGTAACTGTAGCACAACTCAAGTAGACACTATATATGTATAAGGAGCTCACCAGCTAATTAGTTCCTATCTAATTACTTAAAGAACTCTTTCATGAAATGTCGTGAAATCATAAATCAACGTAGAGAGATGGCAGTGGTACCGTTGGATAGGGCAGAATGTCAGCTTTAAAATTAGTATGAAAACCGAAAAAGTAAAAATTTTCAATTTTAGGGTAGATGCTCCCCTTTAGGCTGAGGTTAAGAGTAAGGCTGATCGTATAAGACTGAAAAACAGGGTAATACAAATCTTTCAAGGATGACAGATAGGGTAAGACAATCTTTTAAGACTCTAAGGGCAAACTGTCATTTATGACCAGGCTATGAAGCCCTCATGTTCAGAGAAGTGAATACGATTTAGTCCAATTAGAACTGCACTTTTTGCCATTGTCTGGGTCATACTGACTAGCTTGGCCACGCTAATAGGCGTTTCTATACTACGAGCAGAGAGTATGTTCCAATTAGGATAATTTGACAACTGCCTTTTTAATTGTGGATCTTGGCCCGGAACTCTTGTCCTATATCTAACATCAGTAGAAAGTTCTCTATTTTTAAATAATTTTTATAATTTAATATATAAAATATTTAATATTTTAATATCTTATTTTCCACCCAGACCTCTGAGGGTTGTGGGTATCCAAAATACCGCGAGATACCCTGACATTACCAGCGACGTGTCAGCGCAGCAGCACCGCCGGCGTGGGGCGTCGAGACGCCGCGTGGGACGGCGGCAAGGACGCCCTCCTGATCCCCACGCCCAAGCGGTGCCGCCCATATAACTTTTACACTATAACTTTTTCACTTACATTTTACATATAACTACACTTACCTTTTACACTATAACTTTTACACTCCGAGAACATAGAAGAAATAAGTCAAGAGCTGATCTAAACGTGCATTAGTGAGATATGGCGACTTGAATAACTTTTATTATTATACCTAATTCTGAAAACTTTGTTGCTGTGACAGGGTCCAAAGAAGGCATCATATTATATAACTATAGATATATTTCGTCTAGGGTGCTGATCCAAATAAACTGCATACATAATTATTACAAATAAATTAATAAATTGATATTATGTTAAAATAGCCTAGTAAGAATGCCTCAATCATATCAGTTTCTACAAGATCTGACTGCAACACCTAAACGCAATGGAGCTACAAATTAGGGTAACTAGCGTAGATTAAATATTTGATTCTCTCACCCTTACTCGAGTTAATTAGGTTAATTTTCGACTAAAAGTGCTAGCCCAATAATACTTTACTCGTTTTCGAGAAAATCATATGCATCATCATGATTAAAATAACAGAAAACAAGATCAAAAATACATTATATCTCGTAAGAATCTATTTCTAATAAAGGCTCTTAACACACACATATTAAAATACATGTATAAGGATGTCTAGCTATTTCAGTTTCTTAAGTTAGCCTTCTTCCTGGTTTCAAGCACCAGGCATGATTAAGTCAAGTTTTTGTAGGTCGATTGGGCGTCTCCTCAATATGCCTGAGAATGCCAACTCACTTACCATGGGAAATGATCTCAAGTGGTCGATTTTAGAATAAATATCAGTTTTTAAAATCAAAATTTGCAGTTTTGAATGTTATGAACATAGTATATTATAACAATATTTCTAATTAATATCTATAATAATTTTTGTATAAGCACGTATTTTCCATAAATCTTAAACAATTTTATACAGTGGGGAATTTTATAAACCCTTAGTGGATATTATCAATATTATTAACTGGAATTCTTGGGGTAGCATTGCCGTGAATTGTTGCGGCCACTGGCAGAAAGTATAGTTGACCACGGGTAGAAAGATCGTTGGCAACTGTTAGGATAGTTTGCAGTTGGTAGAACGATCGTTGACAACTGGTAAAAATATTTATTGGCACCTGTTAGAAGGATAGTTTGCAGTTTGTAGAGATCGTTGACAAATAGTAGAAAGATCGTTGACATCTGATGTAATGTAAATATAAGGTCATGGCACGCAGCTGAAAATATTGTCATTTCAAATTACTGCTTGCGAGCGCAGTTATGATGGGCAGGTCCTGAAAGTTCGTCGTCTGCAGGGCGGAGACGTTCAACAGCGCGTCAAAGGCAAAGTCCTGCATGGGCTGACGAGCAAATTTCTTTGTACATTCGTCACGCAATGTACGTACACCTAATGCAGTTGTGCGTACGCAATATACGTACACCTAATGCAGTTGTGCGTACGCAATATACGTACACCTAATGCAGTTGGTACCCACGATTACAAAATATAATGATGAAGTTATGTTATGCTGCTATATATCCTGTGAGAATGAAGATGAATCAAATTTATTGCCGTAATTGATGTTATCGGTTATAGTGATACAAAGTTATCTAGAAATGCTAGATTTCACGTGATATAGAAAGAGAGAAAAGGATGCTACATTGCCAAAGAATGATGCTTGAGTTTGGCATCGGCCTTTATTCAGACACGTGGCTGTGTATCACCCTCAGTGAATCACAATACGCCCGAAAAAAATTATTTATATAATTTGGCCTGCCTCAAAACGTCCAATACACAATTTTGGCAGGATTCTAAATGGTTCATTCAATTAAGATCAACTGAAATGTTCTCAGACAGAAGTTCGAAATGTATCACAATAATTTCTTACTTTTAAAGGAGACATTTTTTTATTTTTTTGTAAATTCGTTTATCTTTAATCGTATTTTGATTTATTTTACTTCTAAATCATATTTATGCAAATTTTCATAACGTGAACTATCTCCATTTCACACCAGCTAAATAAAATATTCTGCTATTCACAAAACGACATGGAAGTCACGACCCATATCATTATAATTGCTGTATGATTATTATTTTTCGCTCTGCATGCAGTAAGTGCAACTGTATTCAATATTGTCGTACCCATGATTATGACCTAAAATAGCAGTGGTTGACAAACAAATCGTAGCGGGCGAAACGAATTTCAAATAAGGAGCCAGGTATTGAAGGAGTTTTTTCTCAGGCTGGGTTTGCTCCTGAGGTCATGGAGCTACCCACTTAGGATTCTTCCGGACACAGAAATGAATACATTGCAATTACTCGTTCTTCTGTTAGCGGTAGCTGCGCTATACCACAGTGTATTTACTCAGTGCGTATTCAGTCGAAAAATTATTGCATTGCCTAGCTTTCAAAAGGTTGAAATTATTCCACGTTAGAAAGAGTCTCATACAGTTATACTTAGGGTGCGGTATCAGTTTTCATGAGTCTAACCAGATATTCAAATATTTCATTAAATTTATTTCTAATGGTTTCAAGGAGGTGACGAAGAGCATCACTTTGAGCGAAGCTATAACCCTTTTTCAGAATTGTAGGCTCGGAGTTCATCAGCCCGCCTCTGCACTAACACAAACATTAATTTTCCAATTAAAAGCTTTCGCCGCATCTTAGTAGGCCGACCGTGGGCCGTCTCATTACCGTCGATCCTCCGGCGATAAATTTCAATAGATTCATCAGGCAGCTGCAAGGAGCATCGACCGCCGTTTGTTGGCTCGTTGTTGGCTCGCCAGTCGCGAGTCAACAGATCGCCTCTGTTACCTTCCCGCCAGGGCCAGAAAATTCATCCTTTTCTCAATTAGTGATGAAAAAAACTTTGACTTTGTACAAAGACTCCTTTGCTATCGTAGCGCACTGATGGAGAAAAAATTGGTGTTCTCTTTCGAAATGCATAGGAATTGAAACATTCATGTCATGCGGCAATCGCTGTTGAAGGTCATTATGTAAGTTAATCTGAAGTATCTTTTTTACAATGAAAGGAATTTTACGATAAAGCTGCAGATCGTTTGTTGAAGGTAAAAGTGGCAAAATTTATTTCTTTTTTGTTTTTAATTTCATCTAATTGCAAAGAGTTCAATGCCGAATCGTTCCATTCATAACAGCATAAACAACAATAATAAACGATTAAATTTCTCCAAATTGAGATTTTCCACCCTATAGTAACCGGGTTTCTTTGTGCTGTGGTATGGCACCTCGCAAACGACGTCTGGTCTGAGCAACGTTCAATTTCTGAGGTATGGATCAGGTCTATTCCTTGCAATGTTGCTACAGCCTCGCGATAAAACTGCAGCTTCAAGATTCATACAATCTTCAAATTATCTCTGTTCATAAATTTAATTATTTGACAATGGATTCCGGGCGCCTGTTGAATTTTGGGCTTCAGTTATGAACACACTAATTCCCCAAATGGATATTGTTAGTTGTATGTACTGAGTGACCCAGAGGGAATAACTCGCTAGGATTTACCTATGTGATCAAATTCTGCGGAAATATTCATCACAGGAATGCGGTGTATTTCATGCAAGCAAATCAAACTGGTACGGAGTAGCAGCTAAACATTAACGTGACGTCGATCAACAACTTTATTTATTGCAGATTTAACGAACAAGAGCTATGATAGGCCGCAGCATTAGTGTGTCTTCTTCATGTTTTTTTCCAGCCATGGCAGGTAATCCTTTAAAGGTGCGAGGGTATACCAAGAGTACATTCTTGCTCCCTGATATGGCGGGGAGGCTCTAAAGCCACACACACCCTGTCATGGATGTATGCTTCGTCTGTCTGGTATTCCCAGTTGGACCTGGAGAATAGATACATCATGAAAATTTGAAGAGTAACTTCAACACTACAATGAGCAAAAGTTATATCAATTCTGCCTCACACTTAACCTAGCTTGATACTTTTTGTCTGTCTGAATCCGCTGTTGTACATGAGAATAGATATATCTTGAAAATTTTCAGACTAACTTTATATACCTCGATATACTTTAATTGTACAAATTTAATCATGTTCATCCAACCATGTACACATTCAATAAACCGCGAGATGGAAAGAAGGCAACTCTATTGGTGAAACGAAGAAATTGTCGCCACATTACAACTGAGCAACTCCAGAAAAGTCGCAAACAAAACCCTGCTTTGTTATTTCATACATTATTCAGGGGTAAATTATTTTTGTTTCCTGAATTTTTCATTTTATCAGGCATGCATGGGGATAAAATTTTTATTGTGTTGGCCTTGAGTGGCAGTTTTCGTGGGTGCAGCGATAAGGCCCGGGTCGTTTGTGCTGATATGGGTCCTCGTGGATGCCTGAAGGTTGTATAGTCTTAGCTTCGACCACGATATCATGACGATCCTTTATTGGATTCTATATATTGTACGTTCTCAACATATTTGGTTGGAAGTTCCTTAGTGATGGTTAAACTTTAAAAGTAAGAGAAGTTAAATTTTAGAAAAAAAATTTTAAAGTTAGATTTAGATTGTTCAATAAACCTAGTTAGTTTGCTTGTAACCCATGTGATCAGAACGATAGGCTAGTTACTTATGAAGCAAAATTGTTTAAACTTTTTTCCCACTGATAAATAATGGCTCATGGCTATATCCTCCAAATGGCTTACATTTGCTTGTGCTTCGATCCTTCAGCTTTAACCAAGTACCAAACAAGGCGCCTGCTGGAGACCTCCTTGAGACACGACAACAAGCTTAAAAAAGTACAAACGAAGCCTCCAGCTTGAGTCATACCTGACCCAAGGTCTAATGAACTAGCTCAAGAATAGTACCAAGAAAGCCTCTACCTACTAGCTTGACACAAGGTCTAACGAGCGTAACTGGATCGCTGATGATGAGGCAATAACTAGAGCCTGAAGTGCACACCCCTCAAGATGGTCCTTAAATGCTGCGTTATCCTGTGACGTGAGCGTTTAAGTGTACTCCTAACCTGCGGCTCATATTACCTGGTTATTGGAGCCTGTAACTCTAAAGAAATGAGTAGCATTTTTCTGGTGCGAACAAAAAATTATGCGAGTTTGATAAGGAACAGTAATTATCTACATCAGAACTTATATTCGAGTTGTTTCCATTTGATCGCGTTTCATTAATAAAAGTCGTTGTGCACCGTACATCGCAGTGCGTAGCCAACGCAGCACCGTTCGGTTCCGTCGTGCATGATGAGCTTCTCTGATAAACATCCACCAAGTCATCAATTTTTTCTTAGATGCTTGAAGAAAGACGAGTGAAGAAGAAACCCTGATTTATTCTACGCAAACTACCTTTAGTGAAAAGCTTTTTTCACGCCAAAGAAGATGAGTTTCTTTGGCTCAATCTTCGACGGTGCGCGGACTTCATGGAATAAACGGGACCTTAGATGGCGTGACGCTGGCTTTCTAGGAACCGAAAATTGGCGATGCGATAGCAGCGCAATGTGCAAGTGGTCAACTAACCTTGTACGGTTTTATTGTTTCAAAAAACATAAATATAACAAAGTAAAATATTTAATAATATAAAATATTAGTAATATTAATATAAATTAATGCACCGGAAATGCTGGTACAAATCTCTGAAAATTAAGACGTCAAGATTCCACCTCATGTTATATATTACTCCACCTTGAAGTACATTTTACATCAACTTTTAAAATTAAATATAATTGAAAATAATTTTTGCTTACCTTTATTCTCCATGTCGTGTGTTTGAAACCAAAATAACAATTATTCTACCCGAATGTTACATGAATTTTATGGCACTTTTCTCCAAGAATGGCGGGATGCCCGCAATGGAAGCAAAGGAAGGACAAAGACTTGAGAGTTGAGGCTGACAGCAGCCGAGGCGGGGGACGTCAGTGGCTTAGGCGTTCAGTTCGGGGAGCATCCGCTCCAGGAGAGTACCGTTGCGGCGAGCACTCTTGTGTGAGAGTCACTCAGCTCGCTCTCAGAGGTCACTCAGCTCGCTCTCAGAGGTCACTCAGCTCACAACCACTCAGCTCGCTCTCAGAGGTCAATCAGCTCACAGCCACTCAGCTCGCTCTCAGAGGTCACTCAGCTCACAGCCACTCAGCTGCTCTCAGAGGTCACTCAGCTCACAACCACTCAGCTGCTCTCAGAGGTCACTCAGCTCACAACCACTCAGCTGCTCTCAGAGGTCACTCTGCTCACAACCACTCAGCTGCTCTCAGTGGTCACACAGCTCACAACCACTCAGCTGCTCTCAGTGGTCACACAGCTCACAGCCACTCAGCTCGCTCTCAGAGGTCACTCAGCTCACAGTCAGTCACTCAGCACGCTCTCAGAGGTCACTCAGCTCACAGTCACTTAAGTCGCTCTCAGGGGGCATTCCGCCCAGAATCATTTAGAATGCCCAAAATCGCACCCAGCGGAGCTTCATATAAATTAACAAGTTCAGAGTTGAACTGAGCTAGGTACCACTAAACTCAAAATCACTCAGCTTAGATGTCACTCAGCTCGCTTTCAGAGGTCACTCAGCTCAGAATCATTCAGCACGCACTCAGAGCAGTTTCATATAAATTAACAAGTTTTAGAACTGGGCTGAGCCAAGTACCTGAAAACTAAAAATCACCCAGCTTAGAGTTCACTCAGCTCGCTCTCAGAGGTCACTCAGCTCGCCCTCTGAGGTCACTCAGCTCGCTCTCAGAGGTCACTCAGCTCGCCCTCTGAGGTCCCTCAGCTCGCTCTCAGAGGTCACTCAGCTCGCCCTCTGAGGTCAACCAGAGCACTTGTCAGCGCAGCCCAAAGGTTTACACCTGTCGGCGCTGAGGCATGCACATGGGGCACGACCACGCATGTTCACCGACCACAGCTCGCTAGGCAATCTATTGGTAACTTTAAGGCCATTCTTTGCCTTAGATTTAAGTTACAAAATTGAAAAAGGTCATATTTTGATAATTCATACAAAAATTAGCATCAAATTTGATCAGATAGACTCCACCTCCCCGTTCCCAACGGAGCCAATCCTCTCCGGGGCTGAGTGATGACGTCACCTCAGACGGAACACAACTGCTGGAATTTAACCCGGAATTTTTATTTTTATTGTCAGCTTAATTATGTAAAGCCGGTAAACGCCACAGTTTCCTTCAAATATTTATATAGCATTTCAGCATTGATAATAATATCTCTGATCTTATGTAACTTACGCCATACTGGATCAATTCTAAGCGAGCGAAAGACAGTGGGAGCGGCGACGCTGAGGCAGGGCAGGCAACCCCACGTCAGTGTGAGACTAGCAGCCTCGGTGCGCACAAGGGACTGTAGTGTGTGTGAGGGAGTAGACGGGGTGTTTTGTTTCGAGGCTGTAGCCGTCTCTTCAAATGGCTACGGGTAAGTTCATCTTATGAAGTGATCACCACTAATAAGTTATTTAAATAAATATGTCTGTGTTTTTAAAAAGCGAGTTTTGCCTGAAAATAACCGTAAAAACGTGTTTTTTATGTTTCCAATAATTATGCAAGAAAGTGAATTGCCCTCAGTAATCGCCTGTCGGGAAATAATTAATAGCATGGAAGTACCCAAGAAAGTGATTGTGAGTGATGACATCTAAGGACTTATAACGCGTTCAACGAGCCCCGGCAATCGCAAGTATATACACGCATCACAGCTCCGACTCACTCAAGTCTTGGGGCATCCGACGAAACTGAAAGTTTCTTAATTTCTCTTGCGCTGTTGAGCAAAGGATGATGCATCGGATGTCCTGAGTCCTGTTTGCCATCTGTTGCACGTCACTGCATGCTCATTACTTCTAACGACTACTTATCCCTTCTTTGTATTCTCATTAACGGGTCACCTTTCTACCGGAATCTTTTTTGTCTTTCTCATAATTAGGTGTTAAATAATCAATTTGTTCGATGTATTCATTGGCAGTATCAAAATGAAGAGGTCATCTGAAAAAGTTTCTACGTCTGGTATTTGTTTACAGAATTTCATATCAAGGATACCTCTCTACTGTGCATTGAAGTCGCTGTACAGAATGTTCAGCGCCTGGAAATTACTCATGTTACAGTACACAAAATCGATGTTAATTCTTTGCAAAATTCTTAAACAAATAATTTATTTTGATCAAACTCTAACCCGATATAACATCCCACTTTATTAGAAGTAATTTTATTGTCTGTTTCAATAAAACCATCATTTTAGTAGTCTGAGTGAGTAATCAGCAGTTCATCTATTCCCCCACTAACTACTATACATTAACAAAAATAGGTTAGCGGTCAATTCATTAGTCTTCTAATCCTTCAATTCTTCGCTGATTTTTAAATTGAACTGTCAGGTCCTCATAATTGCCATGGCGCATTATTAAACCAACAAATTAATTTACTTTGTATAACAACTAAATTCGCAAAACGAATTCATTAAGCTGTATGCATTTATCGAATATTATTACATTCGCTTCATCCTTGATAGATACTTCTAAGCCACCCCATGATTCTTGAATACAGAGCAGCAGTGTCGGGGTTGATCATTGGTGATCTCAAACCAAAATCTACAAAGGATTAATAATTCGTTAAAATAAACGATTGATCAGATTATAATAAATTTCAAACATGCATTGCAGCGAAAAGTTTCATTTTGTTATTTTGCGCAGGAAGATTTGCGAACATGTTCAGCAAAACCCCAGATTTTCAGCAAAACCCAAGAATCAATGGATTGAATTTTGAAGTAGAGCCACCTGCTTCGTTGTGGGGAAAAGGGGGGGGGGGTTTGGCAAGCCAGGCCAGCTTTTTTACTTTAAAAGTCGTAAATTCCATCCGTAATTTGAACTTGTTGCGTAACTCATTGAGTGTCCGTTGCACGGGACATTTTTTCAGATTGGCAAGATTGATTTTTCCCAAATTTAAATATTTTTCAGTTATTTAAAATCCTTTCGCATAACCTCAAGCTAGAATTAAAAAAAACATATTGTGTGCAAACTATTTAGGACACATTCCAATGTAAACTTCAACTATCTATTATGCTTTCAATAAAAATAACGCAAACGTGGTTATCGATAAAATAGTATAAGCGTAGTTCTTTTATTAATGTAAATAAATCTCCAAAATAAGATTAATTTTTATATTTTAGTGGAACGGTCCAACGTATTTTCCATTTAACAATTTTTAATGGTAAATTATACATATATGCGTAACAAATCGGTAAAGAATGCATGCAATGAGCGTGTACATAGCGTGGGCGACCGCATGAAGGGCGCCTAAATAGCAAGGGCAGCTTCTCGGCCCCGCTTAGGAAGGCCTTGTGAAGACACCTACACCGCGGCCCACACGCGCATCTGGGGCGGCCAAATACTCTCCAACTATCACTTTTATTAGAGCGATGTTGGCCTCGTTTCTATTAATGGGTATTAGTAGGTTAATTTCATATCAGTGGGGATTAAGTTTTTCTGTTCCAAATCTCTAAGATCCCTTATCCTTTATCAGTAATTCAACATATAAATTTTTAAACTTAAATTTCACATTTTTTGCGTTTATAGGTACTGATCGATTTTACTTGTTCATCATTTGCACTCATAGATGTTTTCACTCCCCAAATGCAGCTTGGTGGCTTCAAAAGTCTGTTTAAAACGATTTATCTTCACGTGATTCAGTACCGCACGCAGAGCTGGTTACGTAATTCAGTGGGTGCCCATTGCACCTTTTTTTCACCATAAAAACAATAAATATCGAAAAAGTTATGATTGGATAAATGAACTTGATTAATGCATTCCATTACATATAATCTTTCAAAGCAATGGTTAAACAGACACCACAATGGCGTATATACTAAATTATGGACTGCATTTAGGAAATAGATTCACGTGCTTCTATATAATATACCTGATCACTCAGCGTCCTATGGGATGCATGATTCAACGGCAAAACTTTCCAGGGGAAGCCCAGGCATTCAAACTTAATTTTGTTGTGAACATCTATCCAACAAAACGAAGTAGAACGACAGAGGGGTTAATTATCAACAATATCTTTTTATTTAGATATTTAGGTTGCATATTAAAGACATACAAGGATAGCCACCGATAGCCTTTACTAGAAGTGAACTCTTGCTGCAGAGGCAGGGAAATGTCATGTAGGCTGAATATGGTGCGTGGCATTAACTGCATACTATGCTGCACCGGCTGTGCTACTAGACCTTCGTTGCACTTTGTTCTTCGAAGCGAAAAACGAAAATTCAAGAGCGTCTTGTAAATTTCACTCATAATAGACCGTTTGCTCGCACACTCATCGTGAAATAATTTTTGAAGAACGCGAGTTGTGTGCATCAAGCATGTAAGTGAACGCATATAGTTCGTTACAATATCATACATAATCTTAAAATCTAGTATTTTAGTTGGATATGAGCTGCGTAGATCATAAATTGATATCTTGAGCTAATCACCTGCTGGTGATATTAAAGGTGAAATCTTTCGTATTCCTTTCAAATCCTTATTATATCAATTATTTCAAGAATATTTCGAGCATAGAAAACGCTATAAAGCGTGCAGTTGGCAAATTTCTTGGTAATGAACTTGAATTTCTCTGTAAGAAGGCACTTTTATACGGCGCATGAAGTGCAGGGAAGCTTCCTAGTAACGTAGGAGTTCCCAGGAGCTACAGTGACAGCGAAAGTTCTCTATAGCGACGACCCGCAAGAAACTTCGCTGACGAAACGCGAACGCTTCTCATAATTGTTGTACGACGTCACTAGCGCTTATTGCGAGCAACGTGCCGACAATCGACGTGCGTGTTGGTGAACCGCATCGCATCGGGTGCTAATAAATTAGGCTTGCTTATGTTAAATTACTGAGATTAGGTAGTGAACCTGCATTGCCAGATGTACTGCAATTTAGAGCATAGTTTCAGAGACATGCATTCAATGTCTGCATTGAATGCATTCAATGCATTCAAATGAATGCATTGAATGAAATGCATTCAATTCATGTTGCAGACTCACAACATGAAAATATATTAAGAGTCACACTTAATCGCTTTTAAGAATTTATTTCTTGGTTATAAATTTAAACAGATGGTTGGTTTTCCCCAGTATGTCTATATATTCAGTCTTGTCATCTTGTCAACGCAAGTAACGGTGACGTCAGACGCTCCTAACCTTGCTCCACCCCGCGCCCCCTCGCCACTTTCACGCCGCGCTAGCAGCTCCCGGTGCCCTGCACAGTGTGCATGCACTTCGGCAACCCCGCCTGTCAGAATCTCAGAGTTTATAAATTATCCCAACGTTATTCATGAAATATTTGTTAATTAAATGTAAGAATTTATTTCTCCAACGGATGCTAATAGGTGGTGCTATTAAGACCTCATTAAGTGCAAAACTCATAACAATTAAAATGAATTAAGGGATCAAAAATACAATTTACAAATGGGCACCTGGGTTATAAATAGTAAATTGGAACTTTGTAATCATGTTTTAAAAACAAGAATCATCGGAAGATTAGTATGCGTGCAGCGTTGAAGCTCAAGTTATTGAAGCTAACACAACTGACGTAACATTGCTAGTATATTAACTGGTCTCCTTGTTTGGCCCGTGTGGCTCAACGTAGTGTGGAAATTTGTGAGCTCTGAGTAATGAAGTGTAGCAATTTATAGATGGAACTTGTGCCTTGTTCACTTTTAAATAAGTTACTAATGTCCAGATTCCATAGAATATATGTGTGTTTTTGCGCCATGCAGTACTTTATACTATTGTTGAAAGTATCTACGCATAAAATACAATAACTCTACAGGTTCCGACGTATTATTAAACAGAGGCGGTGGCTGAAATCATTTTTTTTGGGCCATCCCGAGTAAATCGGAATTCTAAATTGATGTGTTTTTTTTTGAAAATTTCTTTGAATATTCCTCCTTATTAAATAATTAAATTATTACCAGCGAAGACAAGTAAAAACAAAATAACTCAGACCTGAAGCTGAAGTTCAACAGTCGACAGTCATTGATGATCTAATTATCAAATTAGCTGACAGTTGAAAATAAGTTACCCAACCTACGATCCACGTAATACTTACTCGCGTAGGAATAACTTGTGTGGGAATTATTCGTGTAGCAATTACTTGCGTAGGAATTACTTTTGTAGAAATTACCTGCGTAGGAATTACTCTTGTAGGAATTACCTGCGTAGGAGTTACTTCAGTGGTATTTGGCATTGCAGCTCAAGCAGTGCGGTATCGATGCCTGCTGGTGTTGAAGATCACTCACACTTCAGCAACGTGTTCACCTTGAAACTTCATGCGAGGCAGGAAAGATGGCAACGTTCATTGCTGCAGTTATAATCTTCATCGCTGCTTTACTTCAATTCAATTGTACAACAATGCGTGCAGGATTGGCGAAGACAGTTAGTGAAACACGTCGTGACTTCACCCAATGCAATATGATTTAGTGTATATTCATTACGTTTCAATCGTTTCTCCATGCCTGTTATTGAGAGGTTCTTATCAAAATAGCACGGTGCACTGTCGAAAAGTTGTATTATTGCATAGTGAAAAACCTGCATTGTTTTGGATAAAAAATAACAGTGACAGTTTCTATGACGTTGAGTTTCCGCTCTGAGAATTTCTTCGAATTCTTGCTCGAGGAGGTCGTTTTGGACAACAGGAAATGTTAAGGGCGAGCAGAAATTTTGATCGAATGGCTTAGTCTGTATTTATAACGCTACTTGTACTGAGCCACTTCGTGTACTTAGGCCGCTCCGCGTACTCAAGCCGCTACGTATACTTAGGCTGCCACGTGCATATAGAGAGCTACTTTTACTGAGGCGGCTATACCTGTACTTAGGCTGCTACGTGTACTCAAGCCGCTACGTGTACTTAGGCCGCTTCCTGTACTTAGGCCGCTACTTGTACTCAAGCCGCTACGTTTACTTAGGCCACTAAGTGTATATAGAGTGCTACTTGTGCTTCGTCGGCTACGTGTACTTATGCCACTACGTGTACTTAGGCCGCTACGTGTACTCAAGCCACTACTTGTACTTGAGGCGGCTATACCTGTACTTAGGCCGCTACGTGTTCACAGAACGCTACGTGTACTAGCGTGTTCTGATAGTAGGGTCCCAAAACAACGCTGGTGTGTACAGTCACAGCAAATGTCACTTGACAATCGTTGCGCAAGGACGTCGTTGTCTTTGTATCGCCGCGTTGGCTAGCGGGCATGCCGAGACTAATGCTCGCACCGACCACTGTTATTAGAGTGAAGTAATTGCCATATTCCTGGGGCTTGACTGCTCACTCTCATTGCGCTCTAATTTCAAAGATGCTTCTGGTAGTCATTAGTTCCTTATTCGGTGACGTGCTCTGTAACAGTGCTTAGATAACAAGCTTGTAGTTATGAAATAGAGGCAGTAAGAGTATATCAGAGAGAGAAGAAATAACATCTTAATAGGTATCACATTTCGTTAGTATTTACAATTCATGCCATCTTCATTTATAAGTCGACATTGCTCCGAATATGTATAGTGGAAATTATATTTCCATCAAAATTAAAACCACTTAAACCAGTTCCAAAAAAAAAATGTTTTGGAAAAATAATGGGTTGAATAATGGGAAATTATTTGCTCACATCTATTTAATAGTTTTGGATTTCAGACAACAGTAAACATGCGGTTTTGGTGCTTGTTATTGAATGTACTATACGCCATCGCAAACGAGGAAGGCTAATTTTTATCTTCATTATTTTTTGCACTAACAGATACACAAAAAGTATTTCACAATATTATTAATTAAATCTTCTTTCCTGCATTGATCTCATCGCCATTCATTATGACCGTTCATTGTGACTCAACTTGGAGTTGTTCATCAAATCGTCAATTCCTCATGGATTGTCATCAAATCATTAAATCATTAGCCCTTAGCCCCTCAGTCATGGATGATATCTCCTGATATTCGTCTTTCGCTAATTATCACCATTCATTTGGAAGGAAATTTCCCAACTCTAGTTGCATTCTGGTGAACAATGCCTTCGTTTGCGACGATGATGAGGGAGTTTGCTTGACCACCGAGACTGGAGGACATCTCTGTCAAAACTAACATCTCTCTCTGAGACTGGAGGACATCTCTGTCAAAACTAACATCTCTCTCTCTGAGACTGGAGGACATCTCTGTCAAAACCAACATCTCTCTCTCTCTGAGACTGGAAGACATCTCTGCCAAAACTAACATCTCTCTCTCTGAGACTGGAGGACATCTCTGTCAAAACTAACATCTCTCTCTCTGAGACTGGAGGACATCTCTGTCAAAACTAACATCTCTCTCTCTGAGACTGGAGGATATCTTTGTCAAAATTAACATCTCTCTCTGAGACTGGAAGACTTCTCTGTCAAAACTAGCATCTCTCTCTCTCTCTCTCTGAGACTGAAGGGCATTTCTGTCAAAACCAACATCTCTCTCTATCTGTGACTGGAGGACATCTCTGTCAAAACTAACATCTCTCTATCTGAGACTGCAGGACATCTATGACAGAACTAACATCTCTCTCTGAGACTGGAGGACATCTCTGTCAAAACTAACATCTCTCTATCTGAGACTGCAGGACATCTATGACAGAACTAACATCTCTCTCTGAGACTGGAGGACATCTCTGTCAAAACCGTCCACTCCGTCTCTGACAGCTGCAGGCCCAGAAGCCTTGACACGGTCGTGGTGGTGTCAGCGGCGCCTCGCGTGCGATTCTCATGGATTGCCGGGAAATGCGTGCGACCCAAAGCACGGGTCGCAGCCAGCAATATGAAGAGGTCACGACTCAACAAGTCTTGACCCTATGGCAATTTGTTCCTATGGCCTTAGTGTCGCATGCTTAACGCGGTATACAGTCTTTCACAGTGCTAAGGCCCTGATTATCTATGAAGCTTCCATTGTTAAACTGTTATTTATTCAAACAAGCGTTAGTTCTAATGTTGATTTTTGCTAGGAAGCCGGGTTTTTTGTGAAGGGTAAGATTTCAGACTTCAGGATTTTTAACGGTTGTTACTGTAGATTTAAATTAGAATGAATCCTGCATGATTCAGCTCTCTTCCCCCCGTCGCCGTGAAACTGATTCAATTCAGCTCGATGAATTGACCGCTGCTTCTCATGAAGCATAGCCGGTAGCTGAGCGAAGTGAAACCTGACCGGCCCTGAGAACGAAAGTCTGCTATCAGAAGCCACTGTATTTCGGCGCAGTATTTCGGGGACTGTATGATTGCTGACGCATATGACGAGTATTAAAGCTCTTGCTTTCACTCTGAGCTCCAAACCAGTTCATCATGAAAGATTACTTTGCAATTCGTTGTAATTCTAAACTATATGCTAAACGTAGAAATAAGGGGAAAATCAATAGCTTTCTCTTCAATTGTATAAAAAAACTTACAGAGCTAATTTAGCGTAAGTTATTTCACATTTTATGCATAAATTTGTGCAAATAATTCCTATATTGTATGATGAGGATTGATGATTTAACTCAGCTCTCCAGGCAATAAATCTGTGAGCTTTCTTACTGTATGTTTTAACTACCACACGCTTATGACTTTGCTCCTGTTAATATCTGCCCTTGAAAATCCATATATTCTCTTTGTCCTTCCTGCTTTCGTCGTCACGAGGTCCATCAACCTGCTAGATCGTTGATCGTGACGGCAAGTCAAGAAATTCCTGCCTGACTGGAAATCAGTCAGCATCCGTGAGGAAATTCCGTGACCGGAAGCTTAGAGTTCGATACCACAGTCTCCGCAAGGCGGTTAACATTTGTCGTTTAGTTCTCCTCCATCTGTTGTGCTCAGCCGTTCTACACAAATGAATTGTCAGCGCGAGTGTTCTTGCAATTGTTTACTTATGCAATATGAATTATTGTGTCACAGCAAAATAAGAGGATGTTTAGCTAACAGAATACGAGTCGTTATCGAAGATTCCTGACGTTATTGGTCCGACATGGAAGATATCTCTGCGAGATAACGTGCGGCAATTGATATACTATACGCAATTTCCGGAATAGATACTGCACCCCAATATCCGGACTTGAAGTCATATACTGTACGGCTATATAAGGACTTGGAATTAGGCTACGGCAACATCCGAACAATTGCACATAATTTTCTGGCGCGGCAGTAGCGAGCGATGGCTCCAGCAACAAAGCTGTGCATCGTTGTTGCACTGCCCAAAATTCTGCCCACAACTGAACACGATATGCGGCACGGAGTTTTCTGCTTCACCCATCACATAAATCAGACGGGTACAAAATAATGCAATTGTTTCATAGGGTATGGTCGATCTTGCAGAGGTTTCTGTGTGAAACGAAAAAAAGTTGTCTTCTTCACTGCAAAGCCGAAAAGATGTATATACATATAATTCTCAAAACTAAAACTCCAACCAATGTTGTTTCACATATTATTTTCATTCTTACTTTATCATAAACAAAGCTTGAAGACGAGATGCAGTATTTTCACGTCTGCGATGACATGAACTAGAGCAAACGATCAGGCAGATCTGACTCAGCGCGTACGGGAAGCGATGTACATAATGTGTGAGATCTTCGGCGAGTAGAGCGCACATGTGAGCAGTTTGGGTCGAGGAACTCATGATGCTGGATTTGTAAAGATCCGCATGGCTGCCCGAGCGTGACTCGAGCCATGTTTCCGTTTAGTTAAGCACGTGGTGATGAGTTCAGTGCATTCCTGAGTGGACAGAAGCTGCAAACCTGCGAGCATCCGTCTTGCATCATGCAGAATTACGCTTTGTATCTGCCCGACAGCCTTGACGTTTTTCCTAAGAACAAAACTTGTTAAATGCGCGGTCATGCTTGAAGTTCAAATGCGTATATAAAATTTAGAGCTTCTTAATTGTCAATTGACTCGACTTGCTTGAATAACTTTGTGCGAGCTGGTTTTTACCATTTCAAATTTACTGCACAAAATTGCTTGCAGAGATTCGGGAATGGTTTTCTACACATAGGTTGATATTGGTACTGTGATCTAATTCGACCTTAACTTTAGTTTCTCCGCAAAAATCCCAGAGTACTGCAATTGAACTTCAACTTTATATTATCGGCTTACAAAACACTTCAATTCAATTAACGCGCACTTAAGACTTTTGTGTTTGCTCATGCGGTGCTTGCTTGTTCAGTACGCGCCTAACGCGGCCGTTAACGCGCGCTGCCGGGAGGTTCTTTGACCTCCGGCAGTGAGCCGAGAGGAAGTGTGGACGAGCGTGAGCTGGTGCATCGGGTGCTCTGGCGGCTTAGGTAAATTCACATTGCAGCTCAAGAACTATTCACATTACAGCTCAAGAACCCTTCACATTACATTGATCATTATTGCCATTTAAATTGCAGCTCAATTTCAGTCCACATTGCGGCTCATGTATAATTCTCGTTGCTCTTTAGGCTTCATACTCCCCAAGTCTGAAGTTACCGGAAGCTTCAACTGTTCAATAACCGGACCAGTCACTACGTGCTCGTCTCCTGAGAATGATGAGTTATAGGTTACTTAGCATGCTCACTGCTTATAAAAGTTCAAACACTTAGCATTGAATATGTTTATTGCTCGCTTCCTTGAAGTGTGCTCCGAATCTTTCTCAATATATTTCTGCATTCGCTTATCTAAATCCCCATGTTCCGAGCTCTCTGTTCTGTTCCGTTTGCCATCGAAAGCAATAATAAGCCTCAATTTAATAAAATGTTGAGGCTCATAGTACCGCTCACTGCAATGCACATCGTAGCTGTAGTGACAGGACCAGAAGAAGTCAGTGCTCCGGGATTCTCAGCGCCTGATAGCAGAGATTCAACGGAAGTGGTTGCAGCGGTCGAGGCAAAGAAAGCTATAAGCCTTTGAGCTCTTTTCTCGCGAGGTCTCACGCCGCTGCGGCTCACAAGGCCTGGCGCGACCGAACCGAAATTCACACGTCAATGCATCGACGTCCTGACGCCTCCTCCTGGTCCGGGCGATGACCTTGCACTGCGAACCCAAAAGTCTTGATTCACTATCGTAATTATTATTATTTTTTAAATAAATGTCATTAATAAATTTAATGTAATTTTATTGGTTCAGAAAGGTTGTCATTACACGATACCTAGAACAATATCCAGACTTTTTTTAAGAACAATTGACCGATCGAAATTTCACCAGCCAATCGGCATTTAGGATGTAAGTGTAGCTTCCGTTCACAGACGAGAAGCATGGCTCTTTTAACCTTCCACCGATCCAAGAAGTTTAGAAGCGCATTCCATTATTCGAGATCCACTAGGCTTCCGAACTGTTTGACGATTGAGGAGATCAACTCGCTGGCATAACAGCTTAAAAATTTTTGCTAGGCGACATCTTCCCATCAACGCGGAAATATTGATCACGACTCGTAATTTTAGCGGGTCAACTTTTTCACTGCGCGCCGGTAATTTTTTCTGAAGGATGAACAGCCATGTATCTCGAATGCGTTACTCAGGACCTTGCTGGCACAGGTCGCAACCGAGCCACTGTGGGCCCGAAAAGTCATGTTCTGCTCAGCATTTATCCTTCGCAAAGACTCAGGATTAAGCCTGGGCGTTGTGATTTCGGTTTTAATTTGCTGCGTCATGATTACTGCAGGTGCTGGGAAGAAGGCAAGATTTTTCGTTCAAGTTTGCACTTGGACGGACGACACGCCAATTCCAGGCACAACATTTCTCAAGCTTTTTTTATGTGGGACTTGAATGTCGTTCAAGATTGCAGAGGACAACATGCCCGGAAGTACATAACGGCGAATTTTCAACTCAATATGTTCATTAGTAATGAAATATCAATATTAAATGCTTGCACCAAAAAATTCACGTGCGTAGTGAGGGGAGCCACTACCTCAATAGAACAACCAACTATAACTTCATCATTAAAATTGCATGAATGCGTGGCAGCGTCTGAAAAATCATCTTATCTATGACATTCTACTTTATTGCGACTATTATTCTAGTGTCTGTCTCTGTTTCCTGTGTAAATAAGGATTCTTTGATCGATCTCTGCAGGGGGAAAAGAGGTGCACGCATGACTAATCAATTTCATTGCGTAATCCTATTTTTGTCCGTTTTCTTTGCATGTTTTGGCTGGGTCGTTGCAGACACCTGTTTTTCCTGCCTAATATATGAGTGTTGTCAGTGTAGATCAGTTTTATGCGCGGTCTCGGTTTTTTTGCAACGAGGACTCCGTAGCTTCCTGGTGCCTTAGCGGCCCTTCACGTCTCTTATGCTTCCTGATGTTTGTTTGTGTAGGCGGACGAATTCTTTTACTGAATAAAATCCTAATCTGACAAGAATCAGTAAATCCAATCAAGTGTTTCAAAACTTATCAAGAACACAGCCACAACAGCTTGAGGGAACAAGCATTCACGGATGGAAGATGGAGTGATGTCAAGAAAGAAATTTGTGCTTTGTAAAAAATCTTTGAGTTTTTTGAGTAGAAGTAAATAAATTTGACACTCAAAGATCCTAAAAATCAAACTCTTTCATGTTTATGCTTATAAAATTAAGGATTGAGGATAATTCGTAAGATGATCGCTAGAAAATTTACTTTCTGTGTTATCTAGGCAGTGCGGCAAATCCAGTACACAATTAGTAATGATATGATCACTCTAAAATACAACCGCTCGAAGTTGTATGATTTATAAACTTTTGCCTTTGCCATGAAGAAATTTGAAAATATTGATATTTGACGTTATAGACAATAGAATTTTACACGCCAATTGAGATCATGAGATTTCTTACTTGACTGCGATCAGTGATACTGCATCTGTTTCAATGAGTGCTGAATACTGCTTGTAAATGAAATGACTTTAGTTTCAACTAGCTGCTTTTTCATATTTTGTTTGTTATTTTGTGCAATTAAATTAATTTGTGAGCATTAAATGTATTTTTATGTCAGATTGTTTCTGAGATTTTTTCTTGTAAAAATTAAACGTATTCATGTTCATGCATATAATATGTTTATTTGTTAACTAATTCTATTAATTTCCCTCTGCAGCCAAGATGAAGCCACCTCTGCCGCTTGGCTTCCTCTTCTGGCTGTCACTAGTCTCAGTGGTGAGTACCGCCAGCTTTTGCTACAAATTCCAGAAAACTGTAGATCCTGAGGTGTCTTGATCATTACAGGATGAAGAGCAGCTAGTTCATCAATGATTCATGTCGACCTTCTATCAAAAATTACCATACTATTCGTATCAATTCGCACAAGAACCTCCTTGTTCAATTAGCATAAATTTGGAGGAAATCCTCTTATTCCCCATCCGCCTGTCTCATAATTCCATAAATTGTAATTCAAATCTCTTCTTCTTTGACCGTATTTTAAGTAATTTTTTAAACTCACGGTCGTCCAGTCCGGTATATACCGTATATTAAAAAAATATTATTATAAATGATATATTTATGATTTATATTAAATATAAATCACCGTATATTAAATATTGGTGTTAACTATTGGTCATTTGTAAAGTCCGGTCCAGTTGATTCCGACAAAATGTAGAAGGTTTAGTAGGAATTGTGAATCTTGGGAACGGATCTTTTTTTCCTGGCACTTTGCGAGGGATCAGAGGATGAGTGTCCGGCGATATCTCGGTGCACCGGTTCTGGTCGAACCGTGGGAACCCGTCGCTCAGAATTAATTTACCCGGCGAGAAAAAAACTAAATTGCTCCCAGCGAGACCTGCATCGCGGGATAGTAATGCAGGAGAGTTGCTTAGAACTGCTGGAGGCGTGAAACTATCCTTAACTTCATCAAACTCTAGGTTCATTTTAATTACTTCATTAAGAGTAAATATAGATTTGCAAAATCCTGGATCATATTCAAGTGCTTCATTCATAATGCTTGTATTTTTAAAAAGTTCATTAATACTGCTTCGAACTTAATCAAGACCAAGTATCCAATGAGGGCAATTGCCGAACTTCGAATTGCCGAACGAACTACTTGATGAATTTTCTAGCTGTTTATGAAAATGGATATCTCGTAAGAAAAACATCTTCTTAGTGTCTACACCAATAACGAAATGTCATGTGAATGAGATAGCCTACACGTCTTTGTCTAGCTAAAATGAATGACTTATGCGTGGTTTATCTCCATTCATTATGAGAGGTGAGGCCCAGTGCTGCACCTCTTCTTTTGACCAGCGAACCACGCGACCACTTTCACCAAGACGGGTTAGCCTCACTAGGAGTGAACTTTTTCTTCATTGCTGGATAATCACGTGCAATGATAATTGAGTGACAAATAATGTATTCGGTAATACCGCAATTTATTCATATTTTGTTGCCGTACAATCTTCTCGTATATTTCCGGCTGAACTGATACAAATTGAAATGGGAGTTGATATTTAAACAAAGTTGACATTGCAGTCTAAGTCTCACCACAATATAAATATTTCAATATTTCTCACTGCCAATTTAAAATTTTTCCAGTGACGAAAGGAAAAAAAAAAAGGAAATTTTTCATCATGAAGTTCATGGATATAGAGGCGATCTGTCACCACACCCGAATTTCTCAATGCGAATGCTGTCAACATGCGAGGTTATATTGATTGTTTTGAAGCGCATGCAACCTTTCACATTGCGTCATGCGAGTGCAAGTCTCACTTTGCGTCTGTAAAGCCAGTGTCCGCGGCCCAAAGTTTGCTAGGAGACGGATGGCTGCTGTGCTCAGCAATGTTCCCACAGCCTCTGCAGGAATGAGCTCTTGTGCAAGAATTTTTTTTTAATTATGAGTGACTAATTTAAAACTTTTAATTTCAGTGCTTTTTCGAAACACAAGAAATGGCAGCTAGCGATGGTCAATCAGTCAATGATATCGAAAATATAATCCAATAAAAAATGGAAATAAAAATTCTCTATCAATCAAGCTAATATTTACACGGATCCTTTGTACTCAATCATTCTCAGACTAATAAAAATAATTGTTTATATAAATGTCAATAATGCCTAAGTGATCGTGCGCTACTCCTACTGTAACCTAAAAGCTCGCACAGCAGTCGTCTTCGTTCTCGTGCCCACCACGACAGTGCACGTCGCATCATCAGTGCACGTCGCATCGTCAGTGCACGTCGAATCGTCAGTGCACGTCGCATCGTCAGTGCACATCACATCATCAGTGCACGTCGCATCGACAGTGCACGTCGCATCATCAGTGCACGTCGCATCGTCAGTGCACGTCGCATCGACAGTGCACGTCGCATCATCAGTGCACGTCGCATCGACAGTGCACGTCGCATCATCAGTGCACGTCGCATCGTCAGTGCACGTCGCAGCGTCAGTGCACGTCGTATCGTCAGTGCGGGCATGCAAGTCTCATCTTTTCCACCCAAACCAGTTTCGGTGGATCGTTCAACTAGGGCCTCTAGCGTCACCGTCGCTGCTGCCTCGAGCGCTGCTACACGTAACAACGTAACGAACCCACCTCAGTTACACCATCATCATGAGTGGGCCACCCGCATCATCTTACTAAAAAGTGGGTTCGAGTTACCTAGTTCACTTCATCTTTTTGATGAGTGGGTTGAGGTTATCTACAGAAGTCATATCCTCTTTTAGAGTAGGTAGGCTAGAGCCCTCTTGTTGCCCACTTATACTAAATCGAACCCACTGAGTGATTTTACTAAGTGACTGGCCATGAGGACCTGAGTCTTGTCAAAACATTCACTTCATTCTATCTTCGATTGTAATAGTTTCATGAATTGAATAACATGTAAAAATAATCTACGCTAACGCTGAGTTGGTGTCGGACTAGGTTTATAGACGCGCCGTCGTAGGAAGCCGCTACGTAAAGCTGCTTACCTAACAAATATAGAATTCATCGTCAATGTTGACTTACGATCAAAGACCCAATTAAGACGATTCCATAAAATAATCAGACTTCTTTAAATCCTATATGAAATCGGTTTCTTATCGTGGAGATGCTCTTTCCTAAGACTCACATCATCACGGACCTCATCCATGAACATCACAAAAACAAATAACCATTTCATAGCTTAATACCATCACAAAATCAGCGCAATAATTTTCCAGTATGCGGGCTTAGGATGCCCAGGCTGGAGCAGCTCTGGCCCAGGTGGCAGGGCAGGTATGCTGCTGAGTTTAACTTCTCACTTTCTTCTCGCTCGCCGCACGGACTTTCTCTCTCGGTTTCTACTGCAGCTCGGAGGCCTGCGCCTAGAAGCTCCCTCCGCCCCTCCAGGCACGCTACTCTCGTGCCCATTATGTGACGTGGTAATATCATGTGATGTGGTACTAATGAACATGTTGCTCGTGTTACTAATGTTGCGTTACATTTCTATCTCTATGTAATATGCTGCGCATACAACAAAGCAGGACAACTGAACATGTTGCTCATGTTTACAGTTTGGTCACCGTGTATCATGTTGCATATGCTACGACGCGGGATAACTGAACATATGTTCATGTTGTTACAGTTCTATCACTGTATAACATGTTACACATGCCTCGATGCTGTATTCCTGAACGTAAAATGTTGCATGGTTAGGATGAACACTGAACTCGGATGTGCAATGTCGTAAAGATGTTTAAAGATATGACAAAAATATTCTCTAAGTTGTTAAACAGTAAGAACGCAACGTGAACATATTGCGTCATCATTGAACATTTTCATCATTGAGCCTAACCTAACCTTGCATTCGCTCTTTCCTAATAGAGCCAAAATTAATAATAATTTAAAAATTTAAATTTATCATTTCACGCCACCTTTGTTGATGTCCGTTATAAATATCGCCCATATGGTGAAAAAATAGCAAGCAAGACTCATCTACAGATGAGCTTCAGTTTGTGTCTACTCTGAGGCAATCAACTTGTGGTCAGTAAACTCTAGGTTACATTAAAAGCCTTTACCAGAAGCCTTCAGAACTAGTGCAACCTTTTCTTCGATAATATGAATATTTTGCGCGGCTGCCCGACGTTTGGCCGACGGTCGTCTGAATAAGAATATTTCATTCTATTTTATTCTATGTTCTATCTAAACTTCAATCATTCACCCACGCCTCCCACTCACCCGCGCCTCTCACTCACCAGCGCCTCTCACTCACCCGCTCCTCTCACTAACCCGCGCCTCTCACCCGACTCTCACCAATAATATAAGCCGAAATAACGATCCGGCGGTAGCTATTTACATTAAAATTTATACCGCAGTTTCTATAGGCTTTAATACAACACCCCGCGTTTATAGCCTGGCGGCTTTGGTAAGGTTTTGACGTTTAAAGCTAAGCTGGACCAGCGGCGAATCAGACCGAGCAAGCTAGAGTTGCGGTGTGAAAGATTGCTCAAGGTCAGTGAGAGTGAAGCTATGTGATATCCTCGGGCCTTCTGCGTACCAGACTATAAGTATAGGCTATTTCGCAGCAATATTTTTTGCAAATATATTATCGTATTTTCTTTCTTTGCCTTCGGGATTATGCTGGATCTTTGCTTTCGCCTGATGTTCCTTTATCATTTTCTTGAATTATTTTGAAGACATTTAATCTCATTCACTTGTTAGCAAGTAAGCCATGCATTTATTCGCGTCAGTAATATAAATGAAGTCTGCCCTGAAGATTTAAATTCATCAAGTACAGTACTGTACATTAAGCTGAACGAGTTTAATTGAAAACACATAAATTTTTTTTTATATTTTACGCATCGACATCCATATTCACATCGTATGAACTCGCATGTATACAGCGGCGCGTTATGAACACATTCTTTCATGCTCCAGTTTTTTGCTGCGTCCAGGAATTTATAGTCGTTTCCCTCTCGGCAATGGCGAGTTTGGAGGCCAGGCTTGGACATGAGTATCTAAACCGCGTTTTATATGAACGACGTCGTGCGGAAGCCCGTCCAGCAAAAATATCATTTTCAGGGATTACCGGCTACCACAATAGTCTTCCACGTTAACAGCTACCAGACTATTACTACCAGATTACCAGCTACCAGACTAGTATTACTCATCTACTCTTCAATCATCGTAAATCGGGAATAACAATCGCTTATGAATGAAATTGGACGTTCTTCTCTACTCAAGTTGGTGTAATCCAGTGACCTCTTGTTTATGTCGATATTTTACCTCTTCCAGAAGCCTTATTATATTATACTTGAGATATCTCACTGAACAACAATGTTCTTGAAACATGCTAATGACTTCACTTGGCTTTCTAGGCCCTGGCATATCAGTTTAAAGGGCGGCTTGGAGCTGCAGATGGGCAGGGCATTAACAAGTGAAATAGGTTGGCCCCATGTTACCGCTTGTGGGGCGTGGCTAGAGCACAAGGGCATGATTCATTTAGCATTATAACCTAAAGCTGTGACACTTGACCTACCCTAGCATTCTAAGCTCGTTCATTTGACCTACCCTAGCATCCTAAGCTGTGACACTTTATCCAACCTATATGCACCTTCAGCTGAGGCTCTTGACCTACGATAGCATCCAAAACTCTGACACTTGACCTAGCCTATATAGCATCCTAAGCTTGGAAACTTGATTAATTCATTTGCAACTGATATTGCTCAAATTTGGAATTGACCCATATCGATTGCGTTTCAAAGTTAAAGGAAAACGGAGACTCGTTTTTACTCACGACTATCGTCTGCTATTCTAGCTTATCCGAAGTCTTGCTTAGCGAAGCATTTAAAAAAGTTTCTACTCTAAAAAGTGCTCCTTCAATTTGTGTTTGCAAAGGGAGTGTCTTTATAAGGCTTTGGTTCTTCGTCATAGAATTTGCATGTCGGATTTCTGTGTTTGCATGGGAATCAGATGGCGCGGTCACGGTTACCGCAGGCTTTGGGTCACAGGAGCGAACAAGTTGCCCTCTGACCCATGCACCCTTTCCGTTTCGTAACTTATTTCCCAATATTGGATAACCGAACTGCAACGATGTGGGTGTGGTGCAAGACACACGTTGAATTTCCGCTCAAATAAAATTACAGTAGCAGTACTAAAAATCTTCCATTCTGAAGCCTTCAAAATGGTTGTGACAGTTGGTAGCTGTAGGTTGTAACAGCTGGTAGCTGAAGGTTGTAACAGCTGGTAGCTGTGGGTTGTAACAGCTGGTAGCTGCAGGTTGTAACAGCTGGTAGCTGCAGGTTGTAACAGCTGGTAGCTGTAGGTTGTAACAGCTGGTAGCTGTAGGTTGTAACAGCTGGTAGCTGCAGGTGATAGCTGTAGGTTGTAACAGCTGGTAGCTGTAGGTTGTAACAGCTGGTAGCTGTAGGTTGTAACGGCTGGTAGCTGTGGGTTGTAACAGCTGATTGCTGCAGGTTGTAACAGCTGGTAGCTGTGGGTTGTAACAGCTGATAGCTGTAGGTTGTAATAGCATGTAGCTGTAGGTTTTGACATTTGGTCTGCGTCAGAAATGTTTTTGAGACACGATAGGTCAAAAAGACTGGGGCACCTGACCGGCGATACTTAATCGACCGCAACGAAGGGTTGACGCACAAACTTGAATCATCCACTGGAACAAGTTGAAAGAACTCAAGAGAGATGTTATTTTAGTCAGATACTAGATACTAGTGTCGAGATTCGACCAGTCTCATTTCAGAAAATTTATGAAAATGATCTGAACAATCAACTTTGAAAGCCCATTCTAATTAGCTGATCGTCGCAGAACTTTTAATGTCAGAAGAAATTTTCGATGCTTCAGTGAATTTTCTTTTATTGAGTTTGGAAAAATGTATCCACCGTGCGCATTATTCCATAAAAGCTAGAGTGCGCTTAAAGCGCCGCTGTTGATGGATGTTGTGGCCCATAGATCCAAGGAAGAGTATGCTGGTGGAAGTTTGGCTTTGTCTTCCGCTAGTTCTGGATATTAAAATACACGAAGCAACGTTTTTCTGGTCCAGAAATTTTGCGCAGCCAGTAATCAAACAAATGAGGAATATTTAAAATGTAATTCCGAGGAGATACAATTTTCGTGGAATAGGAAATAATATATTTATAGAACATTGTGAGTATTTCATCAAGGATTGGAGTTGAGTTAATGTAGTTAAATGAAGTCTCCGCCTCGCTGGCTCAAGTGACATTTAATGTCAGGCTGGACAGGTCGTTATGTGACCCACATCACTTAAGCATCAGTCACGCTGACCGATGTCTTTAACGACTTCCTCGTGAGCGCAATTGTTCGAAACTTTTATCGCCAGCAGATTCTTTGACTGAGCAAATGGGAGCCTTGAAGTCAAACTCTCCAGTTCGCTCGCAGACCTTTGCTCTCCGAGCTTTGCTCCTTCCTTCTCTTCCTCTTCCTTCCTTTCTCCCTGCTTTCTTTTGTCGTAATTTTCCGAATGACGACATGCCGTGGGCTTACAGAATTTTACTATTACTATCAAAGAAAGTCTCTATAGTGGCTTCGTATGCTTATCCATACTGAACGATTAATTGCGTCCCCGACCTGCATAGATTGTTCAATGCAATTGTGCAATTGTTTAAATTTATAAAGAGAAACCTTATTCAGCGTTCATAATGATTTGGAGACTCGTGAGCAAAGTTCTAACGGAATTATTCGACGATATTCACAATTGTGACTAATCGATCAGTATCACGAAGTTTCATGATACCATTTAATTGAGAAATCCTTTATTCTTTCACATGGAATAGCGGATCAGAAAGCTATACAGAAGCTGGGATCGTTCAATGGACACTTCAAGACTTGGAAGAGCGCACGACCTCGCCAGGAACAATGGTCATCGTCTCAGGAGTGTCCGCAGCGCCGAGCTTTTAATAGGCAGCCTAAAAAAATCAATTCTTCTTAAGATCAATTCTTCTTAAATTTAGCATCGCAGCTTGGCAAGATCTGTTAATTCATATCTATTATTTTACCTGAATTAAAAATATTATTTGTGTTCAGTGTGGTCCCTTTCTCGTATTAAATGATTTAATAAGTAAACTGACTAATTAGAAACGTGGCCGTTGTGAGCGCGTCAGCACAAAAGCGCTCATCACCAAATATTCTTCCATGTTTGCGGCCAGCTGAAGCCTTGACATTTTCTCAACTTGAAGTAAACATTTTTTAGTTTGCTCTAGTGAACCGAATTAAAGGTTTATGACCTCCAGCTGTGCATCGCCTGCAAACAGATGTCCTATAACTCGTATTTAAATGTCAGATTCCTCATCTCTAGTTCAAGTTCTGAGTTATATTTAATCGTTAAAGAGAAAGTCCTACAGTGAGCCACTAGAGAATTTTCAACTCTCGCACTCTCTTAAATAAATATTGAAGTGGGCAACGCGTTGAGCGCGGCTGCCTAGTGAGCTTTCCCTACACTTTGGCTGCACCTCGCAACAAAAGAAAAGAGCTATACTACGTATACAAAAGAAAAGAACTGTACTGTGTACAACTTCGGAAATGCAACTCATGTGCTATGCATGTTCCACCTGCTACGACGAGACCGCATGACGAGGCATCGGCCTACAGACGTGCAACATCATGCATGCATATCTTCGTCAGCAACGACGCTGCCATCGGCTTAAAGTCCGTCAACTCATCTGACTGTCAATTAGAATAGCATTTCACTGTCAACTGAAGCTTAAATGCTTGCGTAATAAACAGTAGGTTTTCAACCACATACTGATTGATCGAACTTTAATTGTCGTTGTGTTTTCTCTGACGAAATTCATTTTAAAATGTTTTAGTAGAAACTTATTCCATGTTTGTAAGTGATGTTCTATCAGCTCAAAATGACTTGATATGTATACAAATTATCATGTCTTACTAATAAAATCAACCTATTTTGTTATAGGTGATACAGCAGTAAGAAAAAAAATTTAATGAACGCCTTTCATTTCGGTGTCTGACAAAGCCAAATAGATATAATACTTGTCAAGCTTGTCATCACCAGCTGTACGAAGGTGCCTGACAAACCCGAATAGATTTAAGACAGTGACTATGGAGGTGAATGTAGCATTGATGCCCAGCTCGAGCATTTGACCTCGAAAGCGAAGTTTATACGTTAAAAAGTGGCATGCAGTGCGCAACGGGACCTACATGCAGCTCCCTGCTCACGACGTTCGTTGACCTTCCCACGTTTGCTCAGTGCCCATTGTATGCACCAGGAGCTGGCAAAAGGAAAGTATAGCATGGCTTAAACTAAAAAAATTCATATTTTCTAAATATTGATCCACATTCTAGACCACAGAACGAGTGAAAAGCGGACGTGGCACTGATACATATTTTGCCTGACCAAAATGAGTAGGATGACCCTTACAAGGGCAAAGATTGCATCACTATTTGGACAAATTCTCCTAATTTCTCTGAGTGTACTGCAGTAGAGCGTGTGTGTCGGTCCTACTAATGAGATCGCCGGACTTTCTCGCCTCATTCGGCTGGCCCGTCCTCGGTTTTACTGGACGCTCGACCGCTTAAAAGGAAGTTCAGTTTCGTTTTCTATGAATTTATGCATGAGAATTATAACATTGCATCCTTCTTTCGATGGTGTGAGCCCATTTTGTTGCGAAGCTATTGATAGACTTAGAGGATTGAGAACGAATCAGATGCCGCAATATGTGCTTTTCGCCTTAATTAGAACATAACATAAAGATCGGTTTTAATTCTGAATAATTGAAGCAAAAAATATTCTCGATTTAGCTGATATTTCCTATTATACTTAGAAAAAGCCCAAAAATTTACAATTATCTTCAATTACTCAACTCTATATTCGAAATGATTCCCATCAACACAGAATGAGCTCATCGTACTGGAATAATAATAATTATTGTGTTATGTCATTTTTGGATTCAATCCCTGACTATAACAGAACTTTTTGACGATACCTGTGACAAATTGCGTACCTTATTGAAGTGTTTAATATTACTGTAGTCGTGAACTCGAGTAATCTCAAATACTTACGTTCATCTCAACACATGAATTAGGTTCATCGCACTACTTTTGAACAACTTGATATCATTTAGGATCGTACCGCAAAGCTTACGATCATCGTATAGGACCAACGATCATCTTAAAATTCGGAAAATCCGACCCACGCAATAAATAATCAAGTTTTCTACGTCAACCGCCTATGGCAGCCGCAGCATCTACCTCCTCTCTGCGCGTCTGGCATGGAGTGAAAGTTCCTTCAATGAATTGGTATGAGCCACCGACCCACGAGCCTCGATCGCAGCATTCCAGACTACCTAGCACCCCTCGTGACGGTCTCATCCTGTATACCCAAAGAACTTCAACCCTATGTTGAGTCGAGTGTTTCACATTACCTACTCTATTATTTCATTCACTTATCCTTTTTCTAGTTTATCTGCACCACTTCTTTATCTTTTACCTCTATGGCTATAGAAGAACAAGGAATGAAGAACACGGCCTAAAAGAGGATGCATGATATGGTTGATATTATCTGAACCAACTCCTAAGTATACAAATGATTACTTTTAATGTAAACTGATCCAACCATTCTATAATTACTATGATAAAGAAATCCAGTGATCAGGAGGCATTAATTATGCTAGTGAACACAGATTTATTGGGTCGTTACCTCGTGTGAGGTTTTAACGTTATTCTTTCGTCGCTCATGCCACAACACTTTTCTCTTGTTCTGATTGCATCTATGTACCCGAACGCACTTCAAGATGCAACTTGGCCTCTTCTCGCCTTTAACATTTCGTGATATGTGTTGGATGATCGTGGGACGAGGCAGCGAGTTTGGAATATTTTCAAAAGAAAATAATTTGAAAAATGTGCGAAACACGATCATCCGATTGACCTTTTATTTCGCCTGCATTTATCTTGATCCTACTCACGTTCAGCTCGTTTCGCTTCGCACGAATTCATTCGATATTGATTTCAGCTTTTATTTCCAATGCAATATTGTTTATCCAAAACGGCGTTATAATTTAAGCCATCAACAACTCTCCTGGGGTTCACAAACAATTTCTACTCGGACATTTCTCATTGCATCATCGGGAGCTCAGCGTTGCTGGTGACGTTTCTTAAGAACCATTAACGAAATACCAGAAATTAATGTCCACTGAGCTGCAGATCAGAGAGGTTGGCCTCTGGAACTTGCGTAATGCAGAACCTTCTTACGGCATTCTTCAGAAGGCTGCTGGGCATCATCGTAGCCAAAACATCAAATAAGTTTAACGTGTTTCAGAATCCTAATTAACAACCAAACTTACCAAAATAATGTCGACTGTAGCCTTGAGATAAAACGAGCGACAATAATATTCTAGTCTTGTAAATTCATTGCTCAAAATAGAATATATTTTCACATTAACTGATTCTTTAATGCAGAAGTTTAATTTTTATCACTGTTAACTTCGCATTGTTTTTTCGCCAACAAATTCTTTAAACGAGTTTAGATCTTTGTTAAAGAGTGTTTAAGATTTTCATGACAAATATTGATCAGTGATGGTGTTAAAATTTTTTTTCTCAATCCAACACGCTCCCTAAAAAAATTATTTTAGATGAATCACGTTGCTTTGCCCAAAATAATCGCACGTGCTAACTGCAAATAAATCGCAGCTCTGTGTGGGCCTAAGCATGTTTCTGGATACTTGAGAGAAATTTATTTCGATTGCAACTGGTCTCCCTTGACACTCAGAAAGGACCATTCAGTCCCAGGCAGATGCTTCGTTGCTACAGGAATGCAAATGTCTTTATTTTGCAGGAATTATTCAGGATGCCTAGAATCACGAGTCGGGAATGTTAATTAAGGAACAGAGCTATTATTCGGCCACTGATTGTAAACGTGTTTGTTGTGTTGGGAGCTTACTGTTACTGTTTAGAGAATCATGTTTAAATTTATTTTATAATTGAATTACTAAATTTACATGCTGAATTCGGTTTCAAGTCAGATTTCCCGTAATGTTTAGTTCATTAATTTCAAATTAAGTGACAACATAGTAATTCCACAGTCATGGATCGCAACTCTGACGAAATTTCGAGCATTTTTGTTTTATTATAACTTAGAGGTTTGATAAGAACAACAGTTGGGCAAGGAAGCAAAGCGCGGTTATGAAGCTGCAAGAGAAAGGGAAAGTCGCGTGGTGCGTGGGCAGCAGTTGACCCTGCGTGTAGAGTGAGTGTCAGCTGATGGGACCTCATGTGATCAATCTGACACGCTACCCTCAGGCTAGTCACTTGCAAGTTAGTAAAATGTTAATTCAATTTTTTGGGAAATTTTTCACTGTGGCAGTAACACTTAACAGTAAATTACATTATGACTAAAACTTTGATTGCCATTTCTTTGATGGTAATGAGATGTTTTGAAAAACATAACTTTTTAGTATAGGGCCTGGCATCAGTCGAGATGAATTTATTTATAAATATCATACGGAAAACTAATGTTCTTAGCTACCAGAGTCAGAGGTGATTTTGCTCGTAGATCCAAACAATATAAATGACCCTTCCTCGTTCAGCAGCACTGCTTTTTTCGTGCTGTAGAGTTGAGATACTCCGCCCATGTCTGCGTGGGCGGATTCATTATGATGCGAGCAACCTTGCGGTGTGACCAAGTACGGCAGATCTCACGCAATCGCACCAAACTCTTCAAATGAAGTCATCCTTTCACTAGCTTCAATTGTTCTGCGTCGCGACATAGTTTTACTAGCTGATTTGTACATCTTTCTAAGGCAGTTCTTTGTAAAGAATGCTATCTATACTTATAAAGTACAGAAATGTATAGCAAGCTTGCGATAACGTAAAATTGTGCTCCCTATGCCAGTGTTCACAACAGAAATCATTATTCAGAGATTCATAAAAGTTCAATATCATTTTTCGTTATTTGCTCGTTCGTCCACGATCAATTTCTGAAATTAATTGCAAAAAATATATCGATTCCATTTTCATTTTCGAAAACCGAAATCATCTTTCTTGAGGTACATCTCATTATGTGACCGACACTAGAGCGGTAGGCAATCACGTCAGACAACACCACACTGATTGCATTGTTGGGTTAACCTTCAAAAATGGAAAGTTTGTTTCCACTTCTTGTGACTGCGAAACAAAGGCTTTATGGGAGTTGCCTGTCTGTATGACTCCATCGTCGTGAGCGTTTAAATGGTCATGCTTACGCGGCGCAGCTAGAGCAGCTGCGGCAAGCCAGTCTCGGGTACGAGAAACAGATTAAATTCATTCATATTGCTAACAAGCGTCAATCTCCGCAAATGGGAAGGAGGCTCGAATGAACCGACCGAAATCGATTTTATGTCAATTTCGAACTAAACAGAAATTCATTTTAACCCTATTTAAAATACAAATCAGTAGCAATGCAATACCAAAAGATGGTTAGTTATTTTAATAGGTCGTAATGCTCCCTTCCACAACCCTCACCGCTTCACAAGTCCCGACACAGAAGCGCGAACCGTCGAAGTTTGTTCATCAGCACAAGTTAGTGTTGTGGTTGAGTTCGGGCTCCTTGCGACAGGATGTCTTATATTCTGATGTTACTTGACGCACAGTAATTCTAATCTTAATTCAGTAACGTGTTGAGATCTCACGTATAACATGCCATGCTAAATATTAGCGTGAAGCCGGCTGGGTCGCAGCCGAGAAGCTCGCTTTGAATAAAGCGTCCATAATGTAGGCTCTGTGCTGCCATAGCTGGCAACTCTACGACTGCATGAATATTCATTGACTTAATGGGCTTACCGGCCTTTTTTTAATTCGAGGTCTCAAAATATGGAATATCATCATGAGAATCTAATGAAAGGCCAAATAGTATGATTTATCTGTGAAACATGATGATTATCACTTAGCTTGATGCATGATCTTTACACCAAAATTTTCTCTAATTACAAAAAATAATTCAAAATGTTTGATATCATCCTATGGTATCATCCTAACACTATAATTACATAAATGCTTTCTTCTGAAAAAAGATGTTGATTATCTTGGCATAAGTAAATACATGCAACATTGTCACAATATTTCTACAGACACCAATAATCGTGAAAATATTCACTCCTAAATGCCGGTAAACGTTCGTTTGAATAAAATAGTAATGTAAGTATAATGAACGTTATTAATGACCTTACAGAATGTATTATGTCAGGTCGACGGCCGCAGCTTGATTGCTGCACCATACTGAACCCGCTTCACGGTTATGCTATTGTTATACTTTATTATCCATCTGTTATAATATTAATGACGTGAATAGAAAATTTTCTACCGGCATATGGACTGAGTTATGTAGCATTTCCGCCGAAGCCTTTCTCTGTCACCCCGCTACAGGTGTTCGTTGTTTACAGGCGTTCACTTCGACATCCGGAGACCGTGTAGCGCTCATGACAAATGTGCCCGACATCTCTAGTCGCTTCATGCATTCATAATAACAACATTTTCATACATAAAATGCACAGTTTCCCTCGTTTTCTTAATGTTCGATCTTTTAAGGCCGACTGGCTATTGGCCTGTTTATTTATCTGGCAACCTTTCTCATTTACTTTCCCTGTCAACAAAAGCAGCGGAATTTTATTAAACCAGCAGTTTTGCCTTCTAAAGTGAACCCAAATAGTGTGAATGTTTCAAACAGCGTTTTTCTAGAATGTAGCTTATTCAACTAAATTTTTCCCTAGAAAAAGAGAAGTCATTCAATCATTAACACCCGTACTGGGTCTTATCACTAAGAGCGAGAATTTATAAACGTATTTCACATCATTCACTTATAATATCAATACAATTCAGCGCTGATCAAATTTGCTGCGAAGAATGTAAAGTTACCATCAAACCACCATGAAGGTACCATAATACCACCATAAAGATACCATAATACCACCATAAAGGTACCATAATACCACCATAAAGGTACCATAATACCACCATAAAATTACCATAATACCACCCCGCCGGCCTTGTGTCGCCTGGGAGGCTCTCACGCGCCTCTCGTGGGAAGCAGCACCCCACAACCCGGACCTTGATTCCAGAAAGCAAACGTTCCCAAACTTGTGCTAAATTACCTGCTGGAATCATTCATTATTTCTTAAACATAATAGTGAGTCGAGTGTTCTAATTGATCTTCAATTTATTCATGCATTGATGAACACAACATGCACGAAATTCTGTTTTTTAGTTTCATGTCACTTGGCTAATACAGTGAATTAATTAAGTTTTATTGAATGAGGTTAAATATATTTTGAGAAGATCAGCTCGACACGTTCAGCGGAGAACGTTACTTTGTTGCTCATTGTAGACACGACGCCAGGATATGCGAGTTTCACTGCACATTGTACAAGGCACAAATATAACCCCGTCATAGTTACGCGAATCTGGGGCGAAATATTTCAATCAATTTACTATAAAGAAAGCTCCTTGTATATTAAAAAACTTCGATTCGATATATTGCCATGAAGATACATTTGCCAAAAGTGCATTTGCGCTCTATTTGATATATGGTATATTTTTCAAACTAGGCGGTCAGCGCATAGATAAATGTGTGTTTTGTAGAGATGATTTTCAAAATTCGGTCATTCCAGATGAATATTTCTTTGGTTACATTCAATAATTGATTATGTTGAATAGTCTAATTTTGTGTTGCATCGAATACAAGAATACCAACAGAAGTGAATGCGTGGCCAGGTAACGATCATAGTTTTTGATTACGAAATAATAATTCTGATATAAATTATTGGAGTGCTCAAGGAACTCCAGCGAAGTGATCTCTTGCCACGAATATATTAACGAATATATTAACAATTCTCGACGCTTGGTGACTAATTTTACCGTCAGTATATTCATGGTCTACTATCGAACGTCTTTCAACAACTCATAATCACCTGTAAACACGCATAATATTTCGAAGTAAATATTATTGCCAGTTAATTTACAATTTTTAACATCTTCACCCAGCTACAAAAGAGTGTGTATTTCACAAATGCATTTATAGTTAGAACCAACAGAATCCTCTTAAAGTAAAATCGAGGAAGGCATCTCTTCCGCATGGAAAAGCCAGCCAAGGTGATCAGGTGCTCTCTCACCTCCGCCAGCCTGGGCATCGTCTACCTTGGTGTTAAAGATAGGCTCGTCTGAACATCCTGCTTTAGAAATTGAAAATCTTTCAATTACAAACATTGAATTAAAATGAATTATTTTGTTTTCAATTTTGAATAATTATCTATAAAAACGTGTAGTTATAGAAAGTAAGTCTTAGATAATAAGGATTGAGAGAACCCTTCTTTCAAGATTAACACATCTCAAAATCATTATCATCCAAAGCACACCCGTCTTTCGGTATTGTAAGAATGACATCATGACCTTGACTGTGACTTCGTCAAGCTTGACTTCGTGATGCATTACAGCAGCAAAACCCTAGAGCTCGAAAAATGTCGTTTTTGTTCACCGTTTCAGGCACGACAAGTGGGAAAACCTGACTTCGGGTAATGAACGATTAATTCTAAATTAATAAGAACGAAACATATCAGGTAACTACCCAATGAATGATTAATATTCTTGGTCAGTCTAATATATTCGGAAATGAAACTTTCATCTCAAATTAAATATAGCGGGTAAAATTCGTAATTTTAGGGGTATTAAATTTGAGTTTAATATAATTTAGGGTAAAATTTGGCGCAGAGCCTTGAAACATGTCAGTACGTGTTTAACCTTCATCAAGGAGTGTTGCCTGCAAATGAATTCTTCAAACTCTATTTTAACGCTGGTGGAAAGTGCTAAATGATTACATTTGATGTCGTTCCGAATAATTTAGGAGTGCAACGTTGACGAATTGAGTGACTATTTCACTTTGACTAACCTAATCGAGACCTAGTCAGGCGGTCATCTTGCAGCGCGCGGTCTGGTTGAACTGGTTCTCCGACATTGGTGTGATTTGCATGTCGTTGAAATAAGTCTTTTATTCCTGTATATATGTACTATAAATGCATAGGTGAGAAATTCCTTCTAAAAGATTAGCTATACGAAAGCCTAGTTACAACCAGGTGCGGAATATATCTACTACCCTAGCCCCCGACCCCCCACGGGTCCCACTTCTCAAGTTGCCACTACTCACTCTCACTAGAGCTCGTTTGTCGTCTTTAAACCTACGAGATTCCGGCTCGATGGATTGTTTCCTATGAAATTTTAAAAATTGCATGATCGAGCTGCGAAACTCGAAATTCATTGAAAATATTCCACTTTAGAGACGCGAGATTTCACAGTGATAAGTAGGATATTTTTAATATTTCTCACAACTGAAATGTCTCTCACGTATTTTTTTAAGGTGATTTTTGGAAATTATAAAGATAAACTATTTTATAGAAGATTTATTATAATAGGTATTCCAGTTTTTCATAACTGTAATAGTTTTTCTCAGATTGGTGTCACAACCGTTTAGCTGTTCAGGGTTAAAATCACACGGCGAACGAGTTGACTTCGATTTGAATCACCTGTTGCAGAGCTAGGGCGAAATGTGTATCGATGAGCTTACATGGTCCTATGTCATTTTTTACATAATTCACTCGTACTTATTAAGTGCACATTTATGTAAGAAATTTAAATCACGACGTATTTCTTTATGTACTGACGGTAACCCTAGTCACCAGGCTTCCACATACGAATAACATAAGAGACGACTGATGTGTCCGATGACAGAAGCTTGTTACAGCTTTATTAATGAACTTCTTTTCCTGTGCGCTTCATTTAATTTGTACGTAATGAGACGACAGTGATACTAAAACGACCTAGTTTCCTTCTCTCAGGTTTGGGAATAACTGAGCAAATCTCTTACGTGTGGCTTGCATCATCCTCCAGATGGTGCGTTCCCTCCTTTCATTTTTCTCTGTGTAGAGAAATGGACCAAGCCCTTTGTAACTTGCTGATACACCTACAACTGTACCACCTGCAAGGCTATACATCACCTCGCGACGGGCTCTCGTAAATTTTCTGTCAACTCATAAACTTGAACCAAACGTTTGATCAACAATCATCAATATTATTTATCCAACTACATAGAACAATTTTTGAAGCATCAAATGCAGAATTTTCTGTAAGCATTGACAAATATTCCTCCTTGCTGCGATTCATCACAGTTACCGGGAAGATTTTTTTTAGCCTGCCTTTCATTTTAAAAGATATTAATTAATTTTGCCTCGGATAATGAATTGTTTGACGTGAAATTCAATTCACTTGTTTTCGTAAATGATGGCTTATCGCAAAGTTATTAATAGCTGCGCGTCTTTGTGAGGTTTACTCCAACCATCACGATCGTTGAGACGTCACGTGATCGCTGGCTGCTGATGAACCAATTACAATTGATTGCGAGCAGCCTTCCGAGATGCTACTGTTAATTTAAGACTACTTCCTAAAGACTATATATTAATTGCAAGTCTTTCTTTAAGACTATCTTCTTAAAGACTATCCATTTGGCTTGTTATTTGCTTTTACTGTAGTTAGTAGATGTCTTAGGGGGTTGGATGTGATCGGGCGTGCCGCTCCTGCCCCCTGATGCGCGCATGCCAGACGTGACCGTAAAAGTTCAAGGCTTCTAGAAAGAAGATAATACATAAAGCTTTGCGAATTCAATTCGTAATTGCTTGTACTAACTTTGATTGGTCAGCGCAATATATCAATCTTCCAGGATCCCTAAAATTCTCATGACGATCGCTTTCTTTGCGATTCAAAACAGTTGCTCATTTGCCAACAGCCAAGCGTTAGTAAATTTTCCGTTCGTTACTTTATTGATGGCAGCTGTTGACAACACTTTATGTTTATTTTATCGGTATAATGTAGCCCTCACTTGTACTTTCGATGCAAGGAGTTGCTTGGCATCGCAGATGTTCAGCAAACTTTTACTTGGTAGACTCCCTTTCACGCTCAGCGATAAGCTGACCTGGCTGACCCGTCAGCGTGACCTCGCTGTCCAGGGGCCGTTAGTCCTCATCCTCCTTGGCTTCTATACAAGCTAACCTTCTATATACAATGGAGGATCTTATCTCCACTTTGCTCCTCAGGATTTATTGCACAGCGAGAACACCTGTTAACCACTTGAATGTTTTTCAATATAGTCTCATAGGTGCTGGTGAATCATGCTTGCAAGCTACCTATCTTTATAGCTCAGAGTGAAAAGATGCAATGTACTGTAAATTAGGGGCTATTGAGCTTATTCGCAACCATGATTGGTGCTTGCAAAGCCACTCCAAAGCTTTGTATGTATACACTAGGTTGCTCTGTTACTCGTAGCCAAGGATTGTGATTAACAGATTATGATTTGCCGTAGGTAACTGATTGCAATCTGATTATCTGGTAACTGATTGTTGGTGCCACTGACCAGTGGCACAAATCTTTGGAATTCAGCTCATTCTTGCTGTTCGTTACCGGCTTATTGGCAGGTGCTGGTGGCTGATTGTTGCGGGTGGGGAATTGTGGCTTCGGGTGGGGAATTACTACGGGTGGGAATTGATGCTGGTGGGGAATTATGGCTGTTGGGGAATGGCTGCAGGTGAGAATTGGTGCTGGTGAGGAATTGTGGCTGTTGCTGAATGGCTGGGGGGGGGGGGGGAATTGGTGCTGGTGGGTAATTCTGGCTGTTGGAAAATGGCTGCGGGTAAGGAATAGCTGCGGGTGGGCCTCTGCCAGGTCCTCCGGCAAGGTGCTCATACCGCCGCGAGCGCCATGAGTCGGCGTCTAAAAACTGCAGTAATTTGCCCCCGATCTGCCGCTTCTCGGACGTCACTTTAACCCAGCGAGAAGTTCTTCCATGAAGCCGCAGGTCAACGCTCACGACGTCCTTTGAGTTGCCAGTGACGTGGTGCCGAGAAGAAGAGGCTTACGGAATTATTTAGTTCTCTCGTAATGGATAAAAGCTTGTAACCCAAGGGCCTGTATCATCGATGTCTGGGTAGACACTGCAATAATATTAGATTATGTTATATTAAGTTAATGTTAAGCACTGCTTTTCGACTTCAGTTCATTTCTGAATTAGTTGATTGCCTTCGATCGTCGAGGCTTTTACCTTGAAAATTTTCAATTATAATTGGACAAAGTTCAATTTTCAAGTTAACACTTGATCACAAAAAAACAGATCTATGAGTCCCACATTCCTCCGTATTTCCAATGCATTAAGGACGAAATGAGTTTTCTGGAAGCATTTTGCTCCTTTTTTGCTCCTCTTTAACTGCATCCGTGTGGCCCAGACAGCTCACTGACGACGAGGGTGGTAATTAATTCCTCGTATAGGATTTTATCGTCCAGAACTTCCCTGTAGTGAGCGCCGCGTCTGCGCACCTGGCCCGTGACAAAGCAGTGCGATGTATTAACTCAGCTTTAACAATGTCGACTTTACCGGCATATAGAAGCACTCATCTATGAAAAGAACGCACTACCTTTAATTTAATTCAATTTTCAAATCATGTTTAGAATTCTAGATTAATTAGGCGCGTTCCGCTTAATTTACCAAGATATTACGCCTGAGCATTGATTAAATCTATTTCCAATAGCAAAGCTGCTTTGTCAAAAAATTGGGACGAGGTCTTTACGCCTCCGTAATATTCTAGTCCTATATATACGTTCACTGCTGCAGTTTCATGTCATTTCCGCACCCGACAGTAATTAGAACTCATACTTAACTGAAATTAAGGTTACTGAGAATCTCATTTTATAGCGCAAACACCGAGTACTTCGGTAACGATTTTGCTGCTCGGCTGGCAGATTTATAAAGGAAGTGATTGACAGCGCTTTATTCAATTAGTGAGCAATGACTAGCCATGAATTTTGCGAGCCTTCATATTTACAGGAATTTTTGTGCTGCCTGGGATCGTTACGACTGATTTGTGCGCCCGTGATTTTTTTCTTTTCTGTCGCACTTGTCAGTCATTGAAGAGTCGTACTACCAAGGTCGCTCAAAACTAACCTATAAAATCGAGCCTAAATTCATGACAAGTGAAAAATAAATTTACATGGTTCAGTTACGTTAAGTTCATTCTTTAGTTTAGCTAAAGATAGTGAAGTGTGGTAGTATTTAAATTTCGGATCTTTCAGTCGTTTTTAAACACAAAGTCGCGCGTCATTCAGTAGAAGTCATTCAATGTAAGATTACGGAGAACTGTATCATTTAGTCTGGCTCCAATAGATGAAAATAATTATCACGATGACGAAGTGTGCAAAAATTGCATTTCAGTGAAGCAGCTCTATGGGGAGCACCAGCAAACTCGGCGTCTTATGTTGCGTGTGGGGCGAGTAATTCATTATATTCTGTCGGGTTATGAAGATCATTTAAAAGGAGACTCGCCTGACATCATCGCCTGGTTTGCGGCTCTCCAGCTCGCCGAACTTCAGGATGATTTCCCAAGGACGCAGGCGTTGAACACGTACGTTTCAGGGTCATGGTTCCCGCCATTTGTCTCGATGAGGCTAGCAACGTATCACGATTTAAGGAAAGAAACCGCGTTGTTAAAAATTCATGTCTCGAATTTAGCCAGTTTCTGTGATTAAATTCATATTTATCTGTTTTTGAGCAAGATAGTTAATAAATGTTCTCACATTTCAGAAGAAAGATGTCATCGAAAATGAATTTACTGTTTATCGTCGCATTTTGAACTAGCTGTTTTGACCTTCAAATTGCTGATATGAGGGGCTTGCTGATTATAGGTGTTCTCGAGCCTGCAAGATGCCAGAGATAGTGTGACCGAAGGAGAGGATCAGGCCTGGATGTGTATATGTAGGTAGTTGCTGCACCAGCTCTCCTATATCTGCCCGAGTTTTTCTTAGGAGTTTGCGGTTGACGACATGTCTTCTGGACCAGCGATTAAAACATCGTATGTCTACTCCAGGCTGTGTTTACAGCTCTGTGCTCCAATGATTTGTAGGGCGACGACTCCTGCAGTGCGAAAATTCGCCACTTCTCTGGGCTATTCGAAAAAACATGTTCCTACTAAAAATAGGTGTCGTATGATGTCTTCATCCCTGCATAAGAATTTTGGTTAATACAACAACATACGGAGTGCAAGCTGTGTTAAAGTGAGAAAATTATTTTGATCAGTGGTAGAATTCATTTAAGATTCGCTCCGAAATTTTATGTCGTGACATATCGAATTGTGCGTTCGCGACGTGTGTTCTTGAGATCTTTCATTAGTATTTCAATGAATTTTGTATACATTTGCTTGATGTAATGACGAGGACTTTGTTGTACTGATGTCAAGTTTGCTTGTCGCGCAGATGTGGAGTTTGCTTGTCGTACTGATGTCAAGTTTGCTTGTCGTGCAGATGTGGAGTTTGCTTGTCGTGCAGATGTGGAGTTTGCTTGTCGTACTGATGTCAAGTTTGCTTGTCGTACTGATGTCAAGTTTGCTTGTCGTGCAGATGTGGAGTTTGCATGTCGTGCTGATGTGGAGTTTGCTTGTCGTGCAGATGTGGAGTTTGCTTGTCGTGCTGATGTCAAGTTTGCTTGTCGTGCAGATGTCAAGTTTGCTTGTCGTGCAGATGCGGAGTTTGCTTGTCGTGCAGATGTGGAGTTTGCTTGTCGTGCTGATGTGGAGTTTGCTTGTCGTGCAGATGTGGAGTTTGCTTGTCGTGCTGATGTGGAGTTTGCTTGTCGTGCAGATGTGGAGTTTGCTTGTCGTGCTGATTTGGAGTTTGCTTGTCGTGCTGATTTGGAGTTTGCTTGTCGTGCTGATGTGGAGTTTGCTTGTCGTGCAGATGTGGAGTTAATTTGAGGAGCTTATTTGAAGTTTGCTTCTGTCTGTTTGCCTTCAAGGTCTGTACTCCGGCAGAATACATGATGAGAAGATCCCTTCCTGATGCAAGCTCCCCGACAGCTTCCATGTTCTCCAATTACCTCACTTTATAAAATAATTTATCTGATGAAAAGAGCTTCTTCTAAAATTCTTGTGCATTATACTTAAAAGAATGCGCATTCGGCGAAGAAATTCCACAAGTATTATGCAGTTACTGTAGGAATATTTGATTGTGGAATATTGCGTTTCACATTCAGTAAGTAAATTAGAGATGCACAAAGACAAATCGGCACTGTCGCTGATGCCGGGGGGAGTTGATGTGAATTCTTCTTTACTTTTTGCAAATTACTTTCAACAACTATGAGTCCATTGAATATAATTAAAGTTTACCATTCTTTTTCGAATTACGTAATTAGAACTTTAGTCACTACAATTTATTTAATAAAGATGAGACTCGTGTATGTCTTGCACACTGCCTTCAAATTGTGTCATTAATCAAGATGATGTACCCAAGTTTTATAGGAAACATACAGGGTTGAGTGCTGGCTCTATTAAGCATGAATAATTCTGATATATTTGGAAAATATGTCCATCGGAACATTATTTTTCTCCATTTTAATTGATAATCAACTTATCGAATCAATTGTTGACCTTACCTAGGAAATGAAGGGCAAAATTAAATTGGCTTCATCTCATCGAGCAGGATCCTATGAGTCATCTAGGCTGATGGTGATATAATAATCAGGAAAAGGATCATAATAATCATTTTCCTACATTTGGGAGGGAACACGATCGAGCTCATTCTTGCTCGACATGAGGTTAACAAGATGAGTATATTCGGTCAACTTTATTGTGATCTCAAGCCGAAGTTGACTCTTTGGGACCTGAAAGATGGTCACAAGGTGGCCGGCACTTCCAGCCGATCTGTAGCACCGCTGTTTTTGCAAGACCAGCAGAGTCTCAGCAGACCGGCAGAGAGTCCCAGCAGACCAGCAGAGTCTCAGCAGACCGGCAGAGAGTCCCAGCAGACCAGCAGAGAGTCTCAGCAGACCAGCAGAGAGTCCCAGCAGACCAGCAGAGAGTCTCGGCAGACCAGCCAAGAGCCTCGGCAGACCAGCCGAGTCTCGACACTTGTGTGGTCGTTTCAGGCACTTGATGCTCCATTTATGCATCTGAGCACGCAAGCCGCACGGAACTTGCAAAAATAACCTTTTTGTCGATCTTGTTTTTGTATTTTTCGTTTTATTTTATTCTTTTTTATATAAAATTTGTTTATTCTAAGCTTCATTAATCGCATAGTTAAATGATGCTATCTATTGAATTTGAAAATTCATTTGGATTAGTTTAGCTCAGAACATTTCCTTCATGAATATGGAAGCGAATTTTCTAATGGCTCATTGATAATAAAATTTATTTATCACCTGATGCTCTTCCAGACCAGACCTAATGTCTGGAAAACATTTCGGTAATATTGCATTGAATTGTACTGTGCATTTTATTAATCTATTATTTAAACGATAGTTTATGTAATGATCCTTGAATTCAGATAGAAGCTTTCTTACCTATAGGTACCTACCAAAAACTTATTTCTCCTTAAGTAAAAAGGCTGTTCGAATTGTTCCAAATTTGCGTCCAGCAAAATACTTGCGCACTTTATTGCAACATTGTTGCCTTATTTATTCGCAATAACATAGAATGCAAACAAAACCTGCGCGGGATCGGTTGAAGAGCAAAAAGTTATATTTTAACAATGCAAATTGCTTTCAACGACTTAAAGTCCTTTGAATGCAATTAAAGTTGACCATTATCTTTCGATTAACGTAATTAGAACTTTAATCACTTAGATTTATTTAATAAATATGGAAGCTGATATTTAGGATGATATGCGTGAATATTCTAAATTTTGAAAATATAACTACGATGAAAAGCTTTGCAGGGAAATAGAGATTTTTTCTATGTTTCAGTAGGAAAAATATGGTTCAGAATTATTCATTTTAAAAGTATTCCTTGCCCGCTCACAAATTTCTTGACTTTTGGTTAAGTCACGCGCTCAATCAATGTGCCCACTGCCTTTTTCTCCTGGTATATTATTTTTCTCTGCGTTTAATGTGTATATAGCTGCCATTTCATTTCAGTTTCTTATCCTCTTTAATTTTCTTCCACTGAGCGCGTTCCAGCAAGGAAAGTTTCTAGACGAGTCAGATTTTTAGTTTTTGCTCGCCGGAATGTTTACGAGTCGAGGACGGGAGAAACCGAGCCTAAGCCGCTCCATTTTGGGGGCGAAATTACGGTTGCTGCAGAGGGAGCCGACGTGCAGTCAGTGGACAACCGTACTTCATTGCACGTGATATAATTTCAAGTATGACTCCTTTTAAATTAAGTGTTTTTTCGCGAATTTTGTATAATAAGTTTTTGATCCTTTTCCGCTGAAATCAATCCATCTTTTTGCTGAAATTAATGTAAAATATAAGTTTTGATTATTTGTTTAATACTTCGTTGTTTAGCGAGTTTTCCATAGAAAACACTAATAATTGCATAACAATATTTGATTTCCAGCACGGAAGTTCATAATAGCCGCACACTCCAAAATTTTCTTTATACTTTAGTATGACCGTAAATTTCGTTAACGTTCAAGTTTGATTAATTTTCGATTGATTCGCGGGTAAATGTATACCCACGTGCTGTGCGACACGCTTGGCCGCATTGCGTTGCAGCGACAGCGGCCCGATGTGGGTCAACGGTTTCACTATATACAGCCGTGCGCTCACTGATTCGGTTTCACTGTCCGCCTCGTGCGCTCACTTGTTCATTCTCATTGTACAGCCGTGCGCTCACTGATTCGGTTTCACTATACAGCCGTGCGCTCACTTGTTCATTTTCACTGTACAGCTGTGCGCTCACTTGTTCATTTTCACTATACAGCCGTGCGCTCACTGGTTCATTCTCACTGTACAGCCGTGCGCTCACTGATTCGGTTTCACTATACAGCACACCTTGTATGCATTACATCTGCTACCTGCAAAATGGGCAGTCGGAATGACTATTCTTACTTTCCTGGATAATGTACAAACATGATTTTGGTCTGCAGCTCTTACGTAAAAGGTCAATGAAGTGACATATTTTGTTTCGTACTTCTCTTACATTGTCACCCTCAAGCATCACACCATTTCGGTTATAGCTACTAGTATTTATCACATATCCTGGTCCCACCTGGAGCTGTCTTAAGGCAGCTGTACTCGCGGGCAGTGAAAGCGTTCACGCGCCTTGCTTTTCTCTCCTTGTTGTGCTGGTCGCTGTTGGCACTTGGGCTCAGTTGCGAGTTTTTGCAGGCGCTACAATCTGCTGTTAGTACAGGCACAAGCCGCCGTAGACCTACTCAGATAAATGAGTGGGACTTTGGCCAAATAGCGATGCGGTTTCTGCGTTGTATGGGTCATCATGAACCAGTTTTGCCCCCTGTAATATTGGTCGTATTACTTCTATGTTTTATCTCTGTTCGTGTTGTGGGTAAGAAAGTGTAGCACCATTAGGACTATGGGACATTCATTTTTCTGAGTGAGGAGTTTTGTCTGCAGATCTTTTATTAGATTAACTAAGGGCAGAAGCGAGTAAATATTTTATTACGCAGGTTTCTTTTATCTTGTGCAATAGAATTTTTATTGGCATCTTTATGCTGATGGGTATCTTCGTTCAGTTTAACAATCTCCTCAGATTTGTTGAGAACATTTAATGTTTTGCAAAAATTTTTTTGAAAAACTATAATATTTTGCCAAAAATTCCGCCTCCATCTTTAAATTAAGGTTCCTATCGATCACTTTTCCATTTTGTTATTATCACTCATCTCCACTCTGCCAACTCTTACTATATTTTTTTCTTTCCGATCACTGCTCACGTTTGAGTTTAATTAATATCAAGATTTTCTACTAAAATTAAAAGGTCCGCTCCAGAAAGCCAGCGCTGCGATGCCTGGTATGTCCGGCCGAGGGTTCATTCGTTCTGCTTCAGTTGTGAAGGGAGGAAAAATACGCTGAGAAACGTAGACGCAATCCGCAGCAGCCGCGCCCCAACATCTGTTGTATAATTTAATTTGAGACTTTCTACTATCCTTCACATCTTGAACTGCGATCAAAGAAATTTTTACTTTTTTGATCTTATCTTCAAATTTTTGGAACTTAACGGGCGTGATCAAATTTCACTCCTCCATCTGCTGGCCAAGCCATATTACATGTTCCCGAGTGCCTTAATAACAATTAGTTGGTACATTCAAAAGAAAGTTTAAAGTTAAAAAGTGTGCAATCAAATGTTAGCCGATGCAAGTTTCACACCTAAAAGAACTTGGCAATAATTTTGATCGTGACACTTTTGTCCACTTTTTGATCGTGACAAGATCTTGTCAATGCGCATGCGCTCGCATGATTGGGTGAAAGTCCTGTTCGTCATTTCATGCTGCATTTTATGCCCCAAGGAGCCTTCCCTCACAAAGAACACAGGGTCACCAGCCATTCCATGCTCCCTAAAAAAAATTGCCGCCCAAGCACGTGAAAGCGGAACGCTGGCGATATGCCGCGTCACGGATATTCCAAGCCCGTTGTGGATGCCCGCCCTCGCCTCACGAACCCTTCCTGATTTGGGCGGCAACTTTTTCAGTTTTATTTATTTTACTGCCGCCGAGGGCAAGAGAAATCGTAGCAGTTCCAAAGCTTATAACGCTTGCCACAGAAAGTGAATATCTCAACTCATGTTGGAGTGCGAGGAAAAATTTTCTTTAATATGTTTAAATCACTTGAACAATTAATAATTGATTGATGTTTTTGTTCTCAATTGAGCGCTGGAAGCTGATATCGATCACGGAAGCTTGCTGCCTGGCGAAGGGTGACTATCATATAGTGCCGGTGCTTGCTTTGCTTGCCTCTTTGCCCGGAGTTGTGACGTGATCACTCACCAGCACACTGGTATCGCTGGGTGCTTCAATTTCTTGTCTTGAAATGCCTTATTCTAAACTTTATGTAATTTATTTCTTATTTAATCAATTTTTATTACTAGCATTTTTATAACTGGGTAGCTCGAAATCATCAGTCATTCATGGCCGTAAGATTCCAGAATGCATGAAATTACTTAATTTTTATCTGACTGCATAATTTTACGTTTTAATTGCCTTGAGTTTAAGTAAAAGTCTACCTAAACGACTAATGCAGTTCGTGTCTGTGCTACCCTCCAGCAAAGCGGTCAGGAAGCGAAGGGGAACTCATTACGTTTATCATGCAGACCCTGATTAGCCCGCGAGTGTGGGAACGGCTGGGCTGCGTTGCGTCATCGTCGCTTTAGGAAAATATAATCCATCTCTGGCGTTGATTATATGACGCTCAGGACGACTTCTAGGTGCCTGGGTATTACTTTTACCACGCAATCAAGAAGCAAGCGGCTTCCACCTCTGCTACGACGTTTGAAAAGCATTTAGGTTTGATCTCGAAAAGCATTTATTCTACCCAAAATTTCGAGTAGCAGTTTAACTCTTTAATGTGCGCTTACGGTTTCTGAAGGCATACATTTGCTATAAGAATAATTTCTTTCGTAATGTCATGGTTTGGAGCTCATTGAGCGCTGCTTATCAGTGCATTGTTTAACTTAATTGACTTGTTGTAGACAATCGCTACTCGTTTATGAAGAACTTTGAGCCACAAAGAACTAGAAAGGAAGCGCACACACAATCTCAGGAACCAATTACCGACGTGTGAGTGTGAATGCATCTGTGTTTATGTTTTGCTGCACGCTCCTCCTTAAATTATTTCTTATCGATATATAGAGGATCCTTCCAAACGCTAATCATGTATTGTTTGGTTTCAATTCCAATTCTCCTTTTTTAGGCCGCTGTATTTCCCTCTAGTGTTTTTTCCCTCTGACTGAATTGAGCATTGTTCTGCGTGACGAGACTGAAATGTTCGAGCCGGAAGGGCATCATATGCAGTGCGGGAGTCACTGAGGAAGACCTTCATTATCGCCTCATCCCAAGGCCGGTCCCTCCAAAGGGGGACGGTGTTTCAATACCTGCGCACGTTCTGGCTACTGGATGTATTTTTTGTGACCGTAGGCTACCGAACAGATGATTGGGAGCTGCGGTCGCTTGAACTTTTGGTTTCCTGTGTTATTAGAGGAATTCTCATATCCCACTGTATTAAACGTATTTTTCCTTACGATTAAGGCTATTTTACTTGGGTTAGAAATGTTCCTTGATGATCTATACAAAGGACACGTACAGAATGCTGTTTTTTGGCTGCGCTTACGACCTGCCTCGAATAACAGCCAAGAAAAAACATAGGCTTTGCTCGACGTTATAAACTTAGCGTCAGCGTCGTGGCTCCTCACCTCAAACCTTTTAATCGCAGGCGTCGTCTTTACGATCGCTTCATTTTAAGGAGAAAATGTTGGGTCTCGCTTTGAAAAAAAGGTAATCATCGAGCGTGCGGAGCCCGTAATCTTCCATCTTTGTGTTATCCGAGTTCTGCCGAAAGAAATGATGGTGTATAATCATCAAAAAATCGAGGAATGTATATTTTATTCATTTTATTAAACTTTTTGAAAAAGACCGTGGGGAACTTCGTGCTTGTGAACCAGCTTGCAGTTTACTTCAAGGATCCATAAGTTTCCGGATCAATTGGCATGTTTAACCCCTTTGCTTGAGTCGTTAACAGCCGACTCCATCGAACCTGCGTTCCCACCGAGCATAAGTGGACCCTGTAATTGAATTGAAATATTTTTTCTCTTCTACATTTTGTTCATCAGTGCCTGCTTGCTTGCTTGCTGGCCTTGACACTAGGCGGTCTGCACAACCCGTCTTAAATATTAATGTTCGTGGAGCCTGGTCAGGATAGAGGATCCCGCGTGCGTGCGATTTACCTATAGGCTTCAGTATATAATTCTTCTTATGACCCTGAAATGTTTTTCTGACTATAAACCACACTTCAACCACTAAATTTAAGTTATGATGCCGAACCTTCATAACGATTTTTTTTATATCTTGTTAGCATTTCTAAGAAACTGATTTATTTCCTCTATCAAGGGAATAATAAATTGGACATCCGCAGCTTAACCTTATAGACTCGGCAACATTTTAGTTCTCATGTCTGGCGCACATTTCCCACTCACACTGCGGTCCATGTTGCCAAATTATTATTCGTATTATATTACCATTCTTGAGTGGGCCATCTTCCACTTGCCGACGTGATCGTGTGAGTAAATCGTGAGAATTTATGAACACTTTGACCTTCCAGAAGACGCACGCAGGTTCAGGTAATGAGTCACGGTCCACATTGAGGCAAAAACTTTATTTACGCATAATCCAGTCGGACTTTTTGCCAGAGCAAAAGTTTACTTGAAATTCCTGATCGGCTGCTGGTGATTTCACGGTTATGCTGCCTTCAGGGCTGTATTGTGTGTAATGGTTTGATTATTTAAAAGTAAACTCCATGAATTTTTTCTAATATATTTCAGTCCGGTCTGTAAAATATTAAAAATATCCTCTAAAGAATATTTTATTAAAAAAATATTCCTCACATTGAATTTCATGCGATTATTATTATGTTTCCTGGAAGGCAAGTATACATGCCTTTTATTATGCCCAACTGCTAGCTATTTATTCGGTCCAGTAGCTATAATTTTTAGAGCAGCTGCATAGTTGCAGTCAAGAGGGTTTTTCTGCCAATTTTATTTGTCTGACGTCGAATGTGTTGCAGTCGTACAGCCATTTAACGTGGGCAATCAACCGAGGACGAGAAGTCAATTTTCCCACTCGTTTTTGTACTTAATTGTTTACCTATATTACCCCAATTAGTGATTTCCAGTTTACAGGGATGGTTTAATATTCAGCATTTTTCCCCAGTATAATCATAGTAAGGCATCGATTATTTATCTCTGTCCAGGGATATTCACGTCTATTTTGTACGATAATGAACTTGACGAATGAGTCGAGCTACTCTCAACAATACTTGTCTTACTCGTAATTATTCGTAGAGCCGTTGAGGTTATTGGGTAGAAGTCAGGGTCAGAGTAGAATCCGTTCGTATCTTCTACTCTTAATTCGGCGACTCCAATGCGCTGCAGGGACGAATCTCACGAATCCGTGACACGAAGCGAAGCAGCCTGCGATGTTTTTTTCTTTTCGTGTATTTGAGGTCGTGCTCGTCGTTGAGTTTTCCTTCTTCAAGGTCGACCGTATCTGCTCTCGCAGTATTTTTGAAGACTTCAATTTAGTTTTTTGTCTCTTTAGGTTTTGGAAGGTTTAGAATAGAGTTAACGAGCGACAAACATAAAACTTTTCAGAAAAAAGGCAATTGACATGGATTTCTCTACACTCTGAATGGCCGATCTATACGTACTCTCACTAGCCGTTTGTTCCAATGAGTTTAGACGTTCTATTTGTATGAGTAACTAACGCCTTGTATTGATTTTTCCCTGGGTATAATTTTTTTGCTAGCATGATATAAATGATTTTTGAAAATGCCATTACGATAAAACATAACCGTTGGACTCTTCACTTGACCTAACGCTTGGTATTACATAAAGATTTCATATTTTGTAACATTCGAAAAATATGAAAACCATCTAATATATCAAGCATGATTATTGATGAGTTGTGAGAGGTAGGATCGCAGTCTTCACTTGCGAGGAGGAGGCGTCTGAACCTTACTTGCCCGACTGGCTGCACTCCTGATGGCCTTGCACATGCAAGAGGCGCTCCGCTGGTGGTGGTTCTACCACTTTGGTGTTTGCTTGCGACCTCTTGATCTATTATAATTTTAATCTATCAGGTCCTGATGACTTATTCTTTTCGTGATGCGGTTTGTGAATTGCATTTTCTTGAAGCGAGTTGGCATGCTGTCGAGTCATGACTTTGAAGCCGAAATCCTTTGAAGGCAAATATGTGTGCTCGAAAAAATCAACCAACCAAACTCATATCCATCAATAAAGACGTGAGATTCTCAATAATATCACCCATTATTGATATAAAGCTACATTAATTTGTATCTATACTCCACGAACCACAAATACATAGAACTATTTAAGTTTGTGATGTCACACGCGGTCACTCTATGCTGGGGCAAAATCGTTCAGCTCGGTAAATTGGTACCTCTTCTGCAGTGCCCGGGGCAGACACGCTTCCCTTCACCCTCCAGTGCTGGACTCGCCTCAAGGTCGCCGCACTTTTTGTTATAATTGAGCCGCTGCACTCAAGCGTTTCATTTAACTGCCAGCTTGTGCCGCTGGCTTCAGAATTCTTCTGATGGCGGCTGAAATTCACTTGCTTACAAACTCAAAGCGTACTGTAACATGAGAGGGAAATCAGTGCCATGCTAAACCTGCCATCTAACCAAAATTTTTTTATGTCGTTCATTAACTACTGCCATTACTTTTATCCTAACAATACATTTTTTTGAGAAAGATATAATGGACATAACATTTCTTGTGGTGGAAATCAAACTAATCAACACGCAACCAATGTACAGATATTAGAAATTGGAGCCATCTTCTATCGAACTGAGAAATCTCCAACATCGTCATTGGCATATTATGACAATGTACGTATAATATAAATTAATTAAAAATAATAATAATAACAATATAGTGTTAGCATCTTTGAAGGGGCTATTTTGGTCTGTCGCAGATTCTTTTCTACCCGACCCCTTGCCGATTTCGACCAGAGTTCTTCAAACTATTCGCTAGTTTCGAACCTATAACTAGCTGCTTTAATATATGTGATCTTAACTACCGGTCGTCCTCTGACTTCAGAGACTAGGAATTCAACTTATACTCAGTACCTACTGCATTGCGAGCATATTGCTTTTTTGTATTTTGAAGTCTACGAGTGTTTTAGCCACCATTTGATATTACGTACTCAAAGAACTTCCATTTAAAAATATAGACTTGTATGTGGTTCTTCCAAATTTTATTCCCTCCCTAAGTTCATCTGCCTGTGGACTGCCTTAAGATGGTAGAACTTATGCTTTGCTGTGGCGGAACTTCGGCGTGAGATGCCTACAGATGAGCAGAAGATGGCAGAGTTCAGTTCTAATTAGTCACCTACAGGCGAGCTGATTATGGCAGAGTTCAGTTCTGCTTAGTCACCTACAGCCGAGCTGATTATGGCAGAGTTCAGTTCTGATTAGTCACCTACAGCCGAGCTGATTATGGCAGAGTTCAGTTCTGATTATTCACTTACCGCCGAGCTGATTATGGCAGAGTTCAGTTCTGATTAGTCACCTCAGAGGCGGAACAGGATAGTCGATGCGTGGGCAGAGCGCCAAGGAGTGGGCGGTCCACAAGGTCATCGGACCTTTTCTATCCTCAGATTTGTATCAGTGCACGGCTACTGTTTTCTTCTTAGTTTCATTGCTCAGTAATTTAGGAAAGTCTCTCAAGCAACTGTGCTACGGTAAATTACCTGAGAAAACGGAGTAAGATTAGCTACAATCGCTGCACATATTGTGAAACTGTTGCCGGGCCAGACGCGAACAAGTAGAGCATGGCTCCAGAATTCGGTAGCCTTGACGATGAAGGCGCGTTATCTTAACTCAAGCTCGCAAAAAATTCTCTGGTGATAAATATAGATAGATTATTGTCGGTATTTGCAAGTGTTCCCATTAAGCCTAGGCTCGTTTTTCTACTAGTACACGAGGGTTTATTAACTAAGTGTGAACATGTTTGTGGGTACCTACATGCAGCACTCCCAGAATGCCTGAGCTTCGAGGTCGTATAGGAGTGACGATGATGTAAAGTAAGTTATATCACGTTTCAAAGGCTCAATAAGCCGACAGAAGCTTATTGATCCTCGGATAATTTATTCTTCGTCCGGTATGCGAAAATAATCTATGAGGCAGGAAATTTGTGATCATCAAATAATTTATTCTTCATCCAGGGTGCGAAAATAATCTATAAGGCAGGAAATTTGGGATCTTCAAATAATTTATTCTTCGTTTCATATGTGTAAATCCATCAGGCAGAAAATTTGTGATCGTCCAATAATTTGTACTTCAATTCGGATTGTGGAAATCTCCGAGTCGCTTGGAGCCCGTGTAAGATTTATTTGGACTTCTCAAGCTAGTGCCACACGATATTCATGAATCAGGTTATCAGAACAAGAACTCGGGTGGAGTTTCAAGGTCCCTGATGAGTGTCGGAGTCTGCAGGAACCGTGTATGGCGGCTTGCATTTACACACCTGTCGGCAGATCAAGACAGCCTGTATAGGCGTATAATTTATGAACAGCGAATCCTGTACATTCACTGTACATTCGCATTCAATGTACTCTTTTTCTGACTTTTGACATTTTAACGAAAAGCAGCTTTTAGCTTTATACATATTCTCATAGGGCTATATTTTTTATATACAGCGTTGCATTATTCGTAATTTAATATTCTGTTTCTTTTTTCTTTCAGGTCTCTGCACAATACAACTTGGGACACGGTATACAAAGAGAAATTTTCTTCTTGAATTTAGAAGACGGATATTTCGGCTGTCAAGTGAACGAGTCGAAGGAGATCCTCCAGCTTTTTGAGTTATCCAAACTCTGTGATGGATCCCCGAACTGCTTCTTGGCTTCTGATGAAAACATACAAGAACTCAAATGCTCAAGTGAGTTAAATTGATATTAGTTAATTGAAAGAATTCTTAACAGAACTAATAAGTTAAAGCATGTCTCAAAATTTACTAAAAGACTGAGCTGCGTTTGTCTGCGTTCATTGATATGCAAACTTACTCTTAATGGGTTATAGACCATAAAATTAAATTGTCCATATTTCTGTTTATGAAAAATAGCGGAATATTCCTTGCTGGTCTATGTTCGCCGCCCACTTCTACATTGTACTCCAAATTCCATGTAATCATAACCCGGAAAAACTGGACATCTCGCATTGGGCGGTGGCTCCAAATTCTACTGTAACGCGTCCTTCACAGAGACGTCAAAATCGCTAAGCAAATATGCATGGTTTCAAAAAAATTTCACCTGAATTGATTGTTATTTATTGATATTTTTAAAACGACGTCGTATTTTGGAGATTGTGAATACAATTCATGATCGAGTGACTGATCATAGATCGTGAAAATATGTACAATTTTGGAGACACGTTGTTTTCAGTCAAGTTTGACAGACAGAGAGTAGAATTAAAATTAAGTCTAATTAAGTTACAAGTTTAATAAATGTTTCCGTACTACATATAATATACAAAAGGGATAACACACAATCTAGTATATTATTTTTGAGTAGATTTGATAGTGTTGAATATTTTACCAGTCATATAAGGATGAGCGAACGAGTCTCTCGAGAGCTGTGATGAAGTCAGGGCCCTGGTGGGCACTAGTTCACTAGTTGACCTCCGGCCGGCATGGCAGTTCCATATAAGCGCAGTCATGAAGGGTAACGAACTTTGTCAGACGCAGCGCCCCTCTGCTTGCAACCCTCGTATCTCATGCTTGCTGAGTCATGCCATTCCTCTCATCCTCGTACTTGCTGGGTCATGCCACCCCCAGTGCATTCCCTTCTTTCTTGCTGGGGCATGTCTTTCCCCTCACTTCCCCTTCGTGCCTGCTAGGTCATGCCTTTTCTTTTTCATTCCCTTGTTCTTACTGGGTCGCGTACTGTGTTGTGCTAGGTAGAAATTATTTTGACGATTACATCTGTATCATTTTTCAGTAACCAATAACAAAAATCTAAAATTTATAACAACCAATCTCATGTTATAGTTCAAACATACTTACTGTATTCATGTCATGTAAAGCTTAATTTTGATAGAAACGCCTGAAGCTGCTTACGCTCGAGGTATGTATGAGTTCGAGTGAATGTATAACGAAAATCGTCCACTTATTCGGCTGTGGTCATGACTGCGTGCGCGAGAAAGCTACGAAGAAAGCAAAAGTGTCGGCTTCGGTAAGGCTGACGAGGCGCCTATACTTGAGATCGTGTCGCTCACGCGTCACTCGCCGGTCATCGCTGTGCCGCCGTAACTTCGTATCATCGTAACGTTGGTTAAGATATCATTAAGAGTTAGGTTGTTATAGTCACCTACGAGTTAACGATAAGCTTCGCACATGACTAGCTACTTGTGATCTCATTAAGCCTCGGTTTGTTACACTTCCGACGAGTTATGGAGAAGTTTCTTTTGTTACTAGCCACTTGTGATCTCATTAAGCCTTATGTTGTTATACTTACCTACGAGTTAACGAAAAGCTTCGTATATTACAGTATTACTAGCTACTTATGATCTCATTAAGCCTCAGGTTGTTCTGCTTAACGAGATAAGGAGAAGTTTCTTATATTACCAGCTGCTTTTCGTCCCTTACCGGTTTAGTGAGATGCCAAGTGGAATATGTCGGAAAACAATTATAATTCTGAGGTTTGCTTTAAGCTGAACAAGCGATGTGTTATCCTGACCGCTTATGATTTTGTACCGGAACGGTAAGAGTTTATGGACCATGCATTTGAAATTTATTTATTGTTCTTGCTCAACTGTACGGGATTTTTTACAGCGGCTGTAGCTACGATTTTCGAAACTCCCGCAAAAACTTGTTACCTGTTCTAGTGTGAATGAATCTTGCTGCTATCTATTTTCTGCTGGTCTCTGGCAATCTTTGCCTGCTACTTCGTACGCCTTGACCGAGTTTGGTGGCGGCGCTTGAAAAAAATTTCAAACTTATGGCACGATGGCCGAATTCTCAATCTGCCAGATACTTGAATCTTTTCGAGAAACTGAAATTTAATAATGATACGGTCTTCAGAATAAAAAATAAAAATACCTTTAACATTTACCCATTGAATTAAACTCTTTTTTCAAGTTATTTGTGATTATCCATTAAAGCACAGAATGATGACCCCGTTCCAAACTTCGGAATGATCCACTTCTTCACAGTCAGTTCCACATGAGCATGGATAAAGGCATGCAGTTTCGTAACAAGCATAATATACGTATGCTAAAAGCGCTCAGAGCTCCGGCAGACGCAACCCCAATGGTGTAATATGCAGCGGTCTTGTCTGCGGAAGTGAAGTGAAAACTCTAAAGGTGGGGGCAGAAACGAGGCCAACGCAGCCCGAACAATGCAGATCCAGCAAGCAACTCTCACTGCTTATGATATAGAGCTTGTCTGCATGTTGAGTCGTGCGACTACTTCGATGGCCATGCCGCCATGCAGGAACCTGGGCCACTTTCTTTCTCTTCGGAGTAGCTTTGAGTGGCAGGAGAAATGTTTCAGGATCAAATAGATAGCTGTAGTAGAGCCTTTCAAACTAGAGTTCGATGCAAGGTAGAGCAGGAATTGAAAATTTATTAGATTAAATTACTTGAAATCTGAAAGCGTTTATTGTTGAAATCTATGCTTCCTTTTTGTAGGAAGAAATAGGCCCGCGTCCAAATCTGTCCTATCAGCTTATGTGTATCTCTAAGCAAATCTTTTTAAATTCTGCTATTCATAGAAACGAATTTCGGTACAATTGCATAATATTAAATAATTTATTCAATTCTTGAGTCTGGTATGATGTCAAAGATATTGCAAATGCCTTGCAATTGCAAGAAAAGTTTCGCAATTAATGCTGTAGCAATAGTGCGATGAATTGAACAGAATATGATGTACTCTATATTATAACTCCCAACACCATTGATATATTGAATGAGAAATTAAGATACTAATTCCATGGATGCATAACACAAAACGCTCCGAAAATTATAAAAACTTGTATAATTACGCTCCTATTCCAAAGTTTGTATATGCAATTTACCCTTGATTTCTCTTGACGATGACATGGGAGCTTACTAGCAACGCCATGAGAGCTAATATATCTCTTAACGGATCATGTACAGAAGCCTTGCGTTAGGGAATACAGTAAACGTAAGATTACCGTGCTTTGGATTATCTCACCGACTGTTGCTAGTAATTACCCTCTCTTGGAAAAAAAACTAAAAAATTTAATATAAAACTTAATTTTGTTGCCTAATCGACATTTTTCATCGACTACTTACTTTGTACATGCAACTCTACATTGGAAAATAAATGTGTCATATTGTCAAAATAATATGGCTGTTAAGAATCCTGTTTGAGGATTAAGGGTTGTTTGGCAAACAGTAACGAAGACACGGTTTCGTGGGATAGCACTTATTTACCGGTTTCTGAAACAATATTGAATATACCTAGTATAGGGAACACGTCTAAATAATGACATAATCACAGTTCGTATTCCAAATAAAATAAATTTACTCTAAAAAATTACTGAAAATCAATCCTTACAAAATTACTGGATCTGGCGTGTAACCATCTCAGCTGGCGGACGAACCATAAATGAGTTTGCGGATACAAATAAATTTTTTCTCTGGAATAATCGACCTACAATAAATGAAGATGCTTTAAACAAACGCTTTACGTACGTACGGTAGTACTGATAGGCCATTTAGCCGAGTGTAATTGGATCTGCATGACCCACACCAGGGCAAGAAGTGAATCGCTTTTTGGACAAAGTCTCGCCCATTTCTCTTAGTGTATTGGCATTAAGTAAGCGAATTTCACTGTAAAGCTCAATCTCATGGCCTTATTGCTCGCTCAACGTCTTGCCATTATTTGAAGAAATGTAAGGCTAATATTGCCCATTATAGGTCCTTCAGCGCAGCATGTATTTCTACCTAGAATATAGTGACAGCTCCTCACGCTATCCTGCCTTGAATATAATGACGGTACCTCACGCTATTACTGTTTACTGCTCTATTGCCCCCGCGTGATATTTGAGTGCACTACAGCGCTGCCAGTTGAGTAGCTAACTCCTGAACAACAATGAATAAGTTGGGTGAATATTCGCCCTGCTTTTCCGTGATCTCAAAAGTTCGTTAATAATAACCTGCCTATTTTACGACGGACACTCTTTGATTTACCATGGGACCTCTTGTAACTGTAATAAATTGGATTGTTCATGCCAAAAATATGACTTGAATTGCTCAAAGCTCAATGCAGACATCGATTTTGTGTTTTTTTTTATCACAGTTGAAATTTGTTATGGCATTGCACTTGTTCTATCCTGTGTAACAAGTTCTTCTCAAGCGCATACTTTACTTATAAATACGTATTAGTTTATTAATTTTTAATATGATGATAACTTCAGATATCTCAGCCAGATTATTAATTCTCTGTTATTTACTTGTTTCAGATGACTGCCCCTACACTCAGGGATATCAGTGTGTAAATGGAGCGTGTCTGCAGGGCAACTGTCACTGCAATGACGGCTTCGGCGGTTGCGGGTGCGAAACTCCCGGTGAGTGCTTTTATTCACTTTCTTTTATCAAATTATACAACCAAGGAAAATTATAAGGATGTTATAAATTTTCTTATAGTTCATCCACCATACATTCGAAGTAAACATGCTATGTAATTGTGAGTAAATTTTTGTGTGCTATGGAAGAATTGGAAAAATGTTTTGAAACAACCGATTTTGACCTCAACCCTAGTGTAATTGGAGCTCCTTTTACATATTACAAAATTATTGGCGCTCTGTCGACTGCAGTCTTACTAACTCAATTAATTACCGTACAGCATATGGTCCATGAATAACTTTAATACATAATAAATTTTTCCAGCCCAGTCGGAAGGTAGGGACCTTAGCCTCAGTAAGTTAACAATTAATACAATCATAATCAATTGTGGTCAAAATCATCAGCAAGATAGTTAACCGCTGAAATTTTTTTCAATTCAAAACAATCATCAACCTCGTTTTAAACACGCACATATTGGCGCGAAATTGTTTCGTTCCGCTTAAGGCTTACATCTCCGAACCGCTTGCGCTTCCACGAAAATTAATTTATGAACACAATTTAGGTTTAGACGTAACAGAACAGAACCTCAATCTGAGTTTAGAAGGAACAGAACCGTTTATTGGCTCCCATGAAGTAGGGGGCCCTGCGGCCATCTTGAGTGTGGCATCCACGTCATTATTTCGGTTCTTTCATTACGCAGCGAAGATGATGTAGGCGGCAACCGCGCCTCAGACGTACCACAAGAGAACGTTATCATTTCTGTTAACGTATTATCCGTATTACCGCATTATCATTCTATGTTATCGTCTTACCGATGCCGGGGTTGAGGCTGCTAGAGTTCCTTTTAGATTTAAGTTAAGATTTATTGAAGATAACAGGATTTGGCGATTGATTTAGGGGTGAAAACATTTGAAAAAGACTGATTCAAAAAAATTGGGTAATATTGAGAATAGCTGGGACATTGTTAATATAAGTCAGATATTGTGAAATGAGCGCACGAACCCATGCAAAATTTAGATGTTAGATTTTTCTCGCTTAAATGTAGCGCGAGCGTTAAGAGTGAACTTTTTTGAAAGATGTAATCATCGAGGTTATTTAACGTTAAATTTATAATCAACTTTTTAAAACAATATTCAATTGAGATTGAATTGTATGTTAGTCTGCCAGAAAAATTCTTTGATTTACCGGTTCAAAGTGCTCTTTCGTTCTTCATAAGTGTGTTATGAGCTGTCACATTAATTGCATCTAATGTCGTGCGTGGTATCATGTGTCGTGCGTCGCATGATATTTTACTACAAAAAGCAGTCTTAACGACGTTTTATGGGCGCTGCCTTCGCTTCGCTGCCTACACTAAGACCTAAGCTAGTGACGCACGTCACACTCAAGAGCTGAGTCATGATAAATCTCTTATATTAGTCCATTTACTGATTTTTTCCATGGACAAGTCATAGTAATTTTATTCTCTAGCTACTGCAATATTTATGCTTCGTTGTAGAGAAATGATCGCATTAATTTTACGCTAAAATTCATATTCTTGTTTTGGGAATCAAAGATAAGTGGGACAAAAGTTGATGCTGGCAGCTGAGTTTCACGAAAAGGCACGTTGAATCAATTAATTAAATCCATTAGCCAGAGCCAAGTACTTGCGGACGACGAGCTTGTAGATTTTCGAGTGCAATTCCGTTCCATTTGAGAGCGCATAGCATAACTGTACTGGGCTATTGACGCAGCTCCGCTTCAGAAGCTCTGCTCCTCATACACGCTCTGCTCATCTTCTTTATCGCTGCTAAATGTTAAGAGATATTCTGAGGAAAATCCCGTAGTGCACACGATTAGCAGCACCTCGACAGCCGTAACCTACGTGCACGGTCACACTTTGTTGGGTGCGATTCAAAGTCTTGGTGAGTAAACACTACTTAGGTACCGTGGAATCTGTTTGTGGGGAAGAAAAATATATAAGTAATGTTGACTACCTAAGTTGGTGTTGAGCCTTGTATACGGGAAGCTGCTCTTGCCTGCAGCTGCTCCAAGGTAATGGCCATGACACGCCCCATGTCACCGCAGCGAAGAAGCGGTCCTGCTGGTTAAGGCGCTCAGGTCACGGAGGTTCAACGGAGAACCCACAACTCGGGGCTCAGGATACCGATCATTGTTCCTCCGGTCACGACTGCCCAATCTTACCTCGCCGACGTTTATGACAAATATCAAAACTATTTGACAACAAGCGCTCTCTGTCAGCTCTTGAATTACTGGTTAACCGTACCATCATTTTTAATCATCGGTCTCATCGATACTTTTGCTTGTTTGTGTGGACCATCTCCTTGTCTCACGAACCTTGTTTCTGTTGCAGACGAGAACGAGTGCAAGTACCGTCCGTGTGACGTGTTCGCCTCGTGCACCAACACGCTGGGGTCCTACTTCTGCACCTGCTTCCCGGGATACACGGGGGATGGCGCCACGTGTCAGGGTGAGCTCACAAAATCATATTTTACTTTGTCCAATTCTCTAATTTTTCTCTAAATTAATCCTAATTGACAATAACGTCATCATATTTATAGTTTTCTTTAATGAATCATATTATTGAATTTTGTGGTTGTTTCTATTGAAAAAAAGTGCTCTCAAAATATTCCAAATGATCTGTCTCTTTTCTTATTACAATTTCCGTTGGAAATGATATCTCTCATTGAAAATTAGTTTAACAGTAATATTTCCTGTTAATACTTTTGTTGGGACTCGCGCTTAATCATGCGTGACAGTCACGATTATATTTGTTACGGCGTGAGGTGTGGTCTGCACACGTGGGATTTCTTAGCTCCCCGCTAACTGTACTCGTAACTGCACGTCTCAATAACTCCCCCCGCTACGCGCGCATCAGCGATGCTGCGCACTCACTTACGCTCCCCTCATCCGTGAATCCTGGCCATTTGCGCCGACTCTTTGCCAGCGGAGGAAAGAAGCAAAGCATTATGTGTGTCTGACGATCAATTTGCCAAAGATGTTTACATTTGAACCAAGTTGCATGAGGATTTGATCCGAGTTGCATGAGAGAGCACTAAGTTTTGTCGACTCATCGTGAACTAACGAGAGGATAAAGAGCGATCAAGAAGAAAATTTTCTCAGGTCACAAAATTCGTGGGATTTTCCTCCGGCTTTCCAAAAACTGTAAACTTCTGTACACTAATTGGTTAAAAATTATGGTAATGCCACGATTTAGTAGCTGTGTACGGATACTGAAGCGATTCTTTCATCAAAGTTTTCCGATGAATATTTACTGAACGTTGTTTATAAAGTTCCGTTCACAGCTGCTTTGAAACCTTAAGGCATGTAGCGCACACTGGAATAACTGTATATTTCGACGAATAAGTGTATTTTTTTACCCTAATGGCGTCCGTTACCGTAAGAACTAGCTAAGAAATTAACGGATGAACGCATTTCTTAATCGGTTCGCCGATCTCGCAAGATCGTAATGGATTTTCAAAAATATTCTACCAGTAAGCTGAGAACGGCGCGCTTAGATGAGCGTGAAATTAACTGTTCTTCTTATTTTCTTTGCAATCGATGTCCAGCATGCATGACTTTCTTGGTCAGCGCCAACCGCATACTTTGCGCTGGAATCTTTCTTCCTTGACAGCATTACTCAAATCTGCTGGTTCCATGATTTATGTCATATTCGTTTCTTACAATTTCTGTTCGTTAACGGTCTATTTCTGATCGCCAATAGAATAGAAATATCGGCACTGACCAAAATAGGCGGCCCTTTGCCTGTTGCCGATTCTTGTACTTTTGCTGACTTGATTCCACAAGAGATCCTGCCCTCTGAACCCGATCTATCCATAACTGACGATTGTTTGAGATGATGAGAGTTATGAGATAATGACGGAGATGCTGTCGTATCCTGATTTTATGTGCGGATGTCATCTGGCAGACGTCAGCAAATTATCCGTTGTGGAGAAAAACCTAAGCCTTACTCTAGGGAGCAGTTGCAGTCAAAAGTTTGCAGTGTAATGGGTTCAGTGCTCCTCAACTTCATCATCTTTCCTGTGCCCGGACCGAGGACCGTTGCAGTCAAAAGTTTGCAGTGTAATGGGTTCAGTGCTCCTCAACTTCATCATCTTTCCTGTGCCCTAGCTGCTCCGCGGGAGGAAGTTCGTGGTTGCCAAGAATGGCTTCTCGCACAACGGAGCGACAATAAAAAATTGAGCTCGAGATCACGGAGAGCGTTGAGATATGATGCTGGCGTGCAATCAAACTAGATTATAAGCTTCTGGTGTGAGTATTGTTGCGTTAAATTGCGTAATTTTTCGGGTTTTGATTGGCGCTGTTGTACTGTAAGTGCAATTCTACCATATACTGATACTGAAATAAAATAATAATTTATTTTATCACTAACACCAAACAATTAATTTCAGGACTTGAATCACAGCTAAGACAAATCGCAATTGTCGAAATATTTCCATAGATGCCACCGCGTTGTGTTACTTGTTGGCTCCTTAACTTCTTAACCAACCTGATCGACTTGCAGCCTACGCCTGCTAACCTGCAAGCATAAGGTTTCTGTTGCCATGCTATTTACGCTTGATAACCATCAAACATGAGGCATTCTGTTGCCGTACAACTAACCCTTGCTAACCTGCAAACATAAGGTTTCTCTTGCATTATAATTTACGCTTGATAACCTGCAAACCTGAGGCATTCTGTTGCCGTGAACCTAACCCTTGCTAACCTGCAAACGCAAAGCCTCCTGTTGTCGTGCAACCTGCACTTGCTAAACGGCAAACACAAAAGGCTTCCTGTTGGCTGGCAACCTGCAATGCTCAGGTCTCCCGTTTAGGACCAGGGTTCGTGTCTGAACACCTATGATTGTTGAACATTCTGGCCAGGAGCCGTGACCTTAGCAAGAGCTTATAATAATACTTTACGCTCATTCTACCTTACTTTAGCCAATTCATATACCGGATTCTCGTGTCGTAGTATTCACCATCGTGGCATTGTTACTTTTTCAACTTCCTATGCAAATTGATACAAGAATTGTAAAATTTGATCTCAAGCAACGCTTCCTGTGGCACTAATGACTGGCAGTTATGTTGAACCTTAATAGGAACTCCAATTCGAATTCTAATTCAATTATTGTAATGATAATTTAACTTTAACTCAACAACTCAGTCGACATTGCATTTTATCTGCAACAAAATCCTGGTCGCAACGGGGAATAAAACTCGTCTCCTGGCATGTGATGACGTATAAGCTCAGCCGTGCACACTTGTTTTAGAATAGAAGTGTCGGCACTGAAGAAATAGGCCTATGGCCTGTTGCCAATTCTTGCTTTTTTGTGACTTGATTCACAAGGGTTTTTATTTAAAGAAATGCAAAGCCACGTACACTAAAACTACATAGACGAGATAGACCTTGCATTTACTTTTCGTTTATATGAGCATCCCAATGTTGAATTTCGGTGAGTCCCTGCACTGTTGAGTTTCTCGAGTCACGCGGGTTATCGACAATGATCCTGCATGTTCGACACGACCGACCATCAACGAATCCACAGATAATCAGAACCTGAGGTTTTGTGTTGCAGCCTCTAATGAAAATCAATATCCAGTCGAAAGCTAATAACTAACCCCACGTCACGGCAGCCATTTGTCTCTACTATTTTTAATTAGTATTAATTCTAGAATACTGCGCCATAGATGCACTGTAACATAGTATAAGTGCAGAATTGACGTTCGCGCTTATTTTAAGTTCGATCTCTGGAATGCATGTGTGTCAATTGTCCAAAAAGTATCAAATACCTACATTTGAAATAAAAAATGATCGATAGTGTGTATTTTCATGAACATATATGCGCATAAAAGTTAATAAAATTGAAACCTCATCACATTAAAATCGAAACAGCAGACATGTGTCTGGGTCTCGCAGACGCCACGAGTTCTCACGAGGCACATAAGGCACTGAAACTTTCCTTTCTTTTGCAAGCCGGTTATGCGCTCTGCTCTGCCCGCTCAGCTTATGAAGCTCGTACAATGGAATTCAGAATCTGAACCAAGTACTTGCATGATTGCTTTCACGTTCAGATGTTTCAAACGTTCTCTTCCGGGACACAAGCTGTTCACAAATCTAGAGAAGAAAACAATCTATACAGATGATTCAGTTATCGGTAAAATTTTCAACCGTCTTGTAACAGTATACGTAAATTGCTTATTAGACATCATAGTATCTAATAAAAATATTGTGTATAATATATATCGTAGAGTGTGTTTGGTAACTGTTTCTTCAAGACCTATGACATTGCATTTTTATTTGTCATTATTATTCATCTCATTATTATTCATTTCATTCCTATTCTTCTCAGTATTATTCATGTCATTCTCATTCAGCTCATTCTCGCTCATTTGCGTGAAGACGAACGCGTTTAGCGAGGTCGCAAGTTGATATCTCACGATCCTGGGCCTATACTTTCAAAAAAAGTTAAGAGATCGTAAGTTTATCAGCCAATCAATCATTGACGGCCTTTCAAGCAAATTGGTCTTTTCAGGACAATAACTTACACAAATCAGCCTCTGTAATTTCCTTTCCGTAACTAATTTTTAATTTTAGATTATATTTTAAGTGTAATTACGACGTTTAATTACGTTGTTGGGGCGTGTGACAGATGAGGGCGGATCTTCCTGGACACCATTTACCGAGTCTGCGTTAATTGCTTTCACTTGAAATAACGGCATTTATCTTTTATTTCACTCACTGAATGCCATTCAGTTCTCCGTTACATTGCAAGCAATTGCGAAGCTTGCCGTTTGGGAGGAGCCGTTAATTGTTGCTTGCGTCGGAGCCTAGTTTGATTCCCTGTTGGCGTTCAGTACAGTGCAGGCAGAGCTTCATTTGATTCATTTTCTTCTTTATGAGCCTGAATTACTGGTGTATGACCATCAAGTCATATCGGCAGATGTTGATTAATGATCATTCATCACTGGCACTGGGCTATTATGCTGCCTGAAATAACTCAGTATGCAAATTTTGCATCCGTAAAGATTGCTAAAGTGGAAAAAAACTTTCGTATTCAATACTCGTGCGAATTTTTTTCCTGAAATCAACTCCGAGTTCCATACTTGATCACGTGGCACGAAAATTGACAGCATGAACACGCCAGACGAAGAACAGATGTTCCTCGAGCACCCGGGCCTGCATGGCGACTCTTTGTGTCGGGCGTCCCCTCGTGTCGGGCGTCCCCTCGTGTCGGGCGTACCCTCGTGTCGGGTGTCCCCTCGTGTCGGATTTCCCCTCGTGTCGGGTATTCCCTCGTGTCGGGTGACCCCTCGTGGCGGGCGTCCCCTCGTGTCGGGCGTCCCGTCGTGTCGGGCGTCCCCTCGTGTCGGGCATCCAAACATATCGTGTGTCCCTTCGTGTCCCCTGTAAATATTCTGAGCGTCTTCCATGGTCAGGTGGGACATAAGGGCGGCGATCTCGTGACGGAAAAACGGAACTCCCTCGTCACGAATCTGACCGCCGTCCATTTTTTTCATTAACGGTCAGTAACTGATCCCGAAGACGACATCTATGCAGGATATGCGATAACGAGTTAAATATTTCGCTGTTAATAAAGTTTTTAATAATTCTTAGGGGATGGCATCATCATTTACTCAATGTTTTAATCATCTTAAATATGGTTATGATGCGCGGCGCTCAAGCTCAGCCAGTCTGGATGATCGCGAGACACGGCGCTCTGCAGCGCGCGGAGGTCAACGTCTCCGCGACGCGCTGCTCAACGGCTGAGTTGAACCCTGCCTCCCCCCTCCCTTCTACTCTCTTCCCCCTCCCCCTTCCTCCTACTCTCTTCCCCCTCTTCTCTTGCTCCCTCTTCTCTTGCTCCCCCATCTTCTGTGGTCCTTTCCTGGCTCAGGTACTTTTTTGGCAGGTCGTCTGCTTTCTCTCATCAATTATCTCGTGCCTTATGCGCATACCTCCATCGACAGTGTATGACATTTATTAAACATGCGCGGTTGTTTAGATCCGTGTCATGATTTCTCTATTTATTAACTGTGAGCATCTATGCCTGTGAGCGTCCATGCAATATGTTGTATGCTCGCAACTTGTGCACTGCCACGCGAAACTTTCGCTGCTTCAATTCACAAGACCTCACATTAAATTTATTTAAATCCGCCTCATTAATTTCCCCCGTATTATAAGCTTAAGCTTTAAGAGTCAAGCATCCTGCTTGCGCTCTCATTGGTGTTGCGTGTTGGGCTGGCGGTTGCCCGCGTTTGACTTTACCACCACAACAATAGGCGCTCGTTGCGCTGCGTACAGCCTTCAAGTTCATGACTGGCGTCTGAATGCATCCATCCACTATTGCTGCACCGAGTCTGCCGTCACCTGACGCAGTAGTAACAAAGTGATGCGTATTGAAGATCTAGATAACGTCTAGTGTGGAGGAATGTACTTCAGAAAATTATCAACTTTGGGGAATCATTGCTCTTGTTCCTCATGTTTCTTTGTTGTGTTAGTGCTAGGCGAACGTACGAAGACACTCAGTTTTTTTCGTTGAGATTTCGTCTTTGTGCATGGGTATTTCATTGCTTGTTGACGTTTCCTTTCTATATTTTGTTGACATTCGCATACTGCTTTACCGTTTGGTACATCTTTCTTCGCATTTTACGTTCGTCAATCATTGTTATCTTATATAGAGACCTAATGCAAGGCATTTTCTTAACTGAAATTTATGTCCTGAGAATTTTCAAAACTTTTTAAATGCGGCGTATCACCGCTTGCTGTTTTTTTCTCTGGGTGAAGACTAGACTTCCTTGTTAAGATACAGTTTACGTGGCGCTCTTCATCAGCACATTACAGGGAGCGAAAGCATGCTCACCCTCACCCTCACCCCCAAGCAATGCTCACCCTCACCCCCAAGCAATGCTCACCCTCACCCCAAGCCATGCTTCTTCTCACCTCAACTCATATTCACCTTCACCCTCACCCCAAGCCGTGCTCACCCTCACCCCAAGCCGTGTTTCTCCTCAACTCATATTCGCCCTCACCCCAAGCAATGCTCACCCTCACCCCAAGCCGTGTTTCTCCTCAACTCATATTCACCCTCACCCCAAGACGAGCCTTCAACTGATGAGCGCATTCATCAGCCTAGTCTCGCCTGCTCAACAGCTCTGCTCTCCTGCATTCGAAATGTCAATTAACATTTTTACCACGTTTTTCTTAGCTCGCTTTCTTGTCTGTGATGATCAAATCTTGCAATCGATATTTCACCAACTTTCTCGTTAGCTAGCGCTCTGAAACTTTTAGGGAAGCTCAGCTCCCGATAACAATACAATAATCAATAATTTGTTGCACGTTTCCAGGCGTATAAACTCTAAAGGAACTCACAAGCAGGGGTTGGAACCTTTAATGCACGTCATCCTCGAGAGGATATTCGTGTTATGCGCCCCACGTTTTTCGTTTTAGATGTTGTAAAATATTTTAACTGAAATACAAAAGACCAAGAGAATGAAAGCAAACAGAGATTAGTAGCTGCCGAAAAATTATTTTCTACTTTTGAGTCCACATGAAAAACGTGGTCTTTAAAAATTTTTTTTATACATTTTATTTTGACAAGTCTCTATTAGGCTCACCGTAGAATGCATGGAACTTGTGCGAGCCTGACAGGGTTTGTGTTTCTTCATTTCTTCTGGGAAAACTCTGCTTGACTGCGCGTGGATGGAGCTAAAATGCCCAATGTTTCCTTTATTTTAATGTTCTAAAAATTCAACCTCTTGACTTTGACTCTCATCCTTGTTTATGTTGGCATTTGGCGTTAGACTATAATAATATAAAAAGAAACCAATCTTTGGCGAAACTCTCACCTACTTTGGATACGAAAGTATTTAGTTTACATTAATAATACAACCTGCATTCCCTACCTAATGCTACAATGTCTCTTGATGAAATCTACGAGTCATTAGTGGAGACCAATGTATGAACTTTCTACTGCATTACCACAAATGTGGTCAATCTCCTCAGTTCGAAAACGAAAGTTCGTCTTTCCTGAAGTTTGAGTAGCCACAAAGCGGTTCCCAATAGAGAGCCGAACAAGAATGCAAATTTATCCTCTGGTCTGAGTGACGTCGAGGGGCATTAGCGAAATTGCTTCGTCATCGTCATCACATGGCGTTCTATCGATGAATATTGTTGTTAGTATCCGAAAAGGATGATGAGGAAATGTACGAATTTAGAAAAACAGAGAATGTGATACCAATCACGCACAGCAGACTCGGTGTCTTGATACACAGGTGCTGTTATTCTTCCACTCTTGAGTTTCAGCTTTTGAGTTCATTTGGAATGCAAGCGCCAGACTGCAGCTACTGACGCCGAGGTCGGCTGCAGTATAGTTGCAGTAGCCCAAGCAATAATATTGGGTCTTTGCCTATACCTCATCATTGTGAGGTATTGGGTCTGATTGTGAGATGTAAGGTTTGGTGGTGAGTTATAGGGTCTGGTGGTGAAGTATAGTATCTGAAAGTTAGGTACAGGGTTTGTTGGTGAGGTACATGGTTTTGTGGTGAGGTATTGGGTATGGTGGTTAGGGACAGGGTCAAGTGTTAAAGTCCCGGGAAAGGTCTGGTGGAGACGTCCAGGGTCTGGTGGTGAGGTACAGGGTCTGGTGGAGAGGTACAGGGTCTGGTGGTGAGTTACAGGGTCTGCTAGAGAGGTACAGGGTCTGCTAGAGAGGTACAGGGTCTGGTGGATAGGTAAAGGGTCTGGTGGAAAGATATAGGGTCTGCTAGAGAGGTACAGTGTCTGGTGGAGAGGTACAGGGTCTGGTGAAGAGGTACAGGGTATGCTGGAGAGGTACAGGGTCTGGTGGAGAGGTACAGGGTCTGGTTATGAGGTACAGGGTCTGGTGAAAGTGTCTGTCTTCGAGGGTGGAAGGCGTCGCCCCGAAGAACCAAGACTATCATCTCATAATTCGCTTCAAATATTTTATCCCAGAAAGGGTCCTGCAACGACGCCACGCTATGTCGCTTGACATGAACCAGAGACACTGAATAGAAGTGGAAATTACGAATCTCTATTTTTATCAGTAAATCTAAGTTGAAATTTATGCTATAATACCAGAGAAAAATATTCAATACTTCAAAAAATATTCTATAAAGACATGGAAACATGAAACAGCTTATCGATGGTTTGAATCTAATAAAACGTTTTCGGTTACTTTGATCCTCGAAGTGTTCATGACGAAAATGTACAAATCAAATAGATGAACATTGAACAACCTGCAAAGTTAAACTGCAGGTTAATTTTATTGCTTATGTGATGTTCATTTTTCTTTGTTATTGTTTCATCAGACATCGATGAGTGTCAAGACCCAGCGGTCGCAGGGCGCTGTGTGGATAACGCCTGGTGCTGCAACCTGCCCGCGCACTACACATGCAAGTGTAATGACGGATACACCGGCGACGGATACGTTCAGTGTGCAGGTGTGTGTTCTTGTGATTGTATTATTGTGTGTGCAGCTTTGTGTTCTTATATGTATATGTGTAGGTATTGTTGTGTGTTCTTGTGTGTGTGTATTATTCTGTGTGCAGTTGTGTGTTATTGTGTGTAAGTGTGTGTTCTTGTGTGTGTGTATTATTCTGTGTGCAGTTGTGTGTAAGTGTGTGTTCTTGTGTGTGTGTATTATTGTGTGCGCATTTGTGTGTTCTTGTGTGTGTGTATTATTGTGTATGCAGGTATGTATGCTCAAAAGTATACAGGTGTGCTTTTTTTGCTTTAAAAATTTCCTTTCTTTTTATGCAATACCTAACATAGTTAATGAATTGCTCAGTTGATGCAAAATAGGCTTAGTGCCCTCAAACACAAAACCCTAATTAATTATTATTTTAATTGCACATGATGGATCAATTAAAACAAATCAATTCAGTATTTTTATTACTTAATTGTAGTTACAGTGGAAAAAATTCGAGTTTTTACATATTAGGACATGCATCATGATTAGTTACATAGAATTGATGATTTAATGACAGATGCATTAGTTCTTGTATTATCACACCACCGCATTTTGTGTTTCACTGTGTAGTTATGAACTAAATGCTGCGTTTCCTTACGCCTCTATATGACGTGGAATGCGGACGTGGAAGTTTAAAGAATTTAGTTTGCCAGCTTAGACGTGAAATACAAGATTCCCTGTCTACTATCTGGAATTTGGCCTCATTCATATTTAAAACCTAACGCTGTTTTTTCCTCGAACTGTAAATGTATTGCCATGTAACAAAGATGCAAACTATAGGCTTATTAATAACAATTTTAGCCATTTTCTGGCTAATTAGTGATGGTGTCCGACAAGCGGGCCATTTGGTCAAATCACTTCTGTATGTACGTGATTTATGGGGAATTGCAGCTGGGTATGCTAAGGGTAATAAGGGTAAATGTCCCTAATAATACAGGAATAATATCCGTAATAATGCAGCAATAATATCCCTAACAATAGTAGGATAATGTCCCTAATAATGCAGGAGTAATATCCCAAGTAATGCGTGGATAGTTGCTTTCGTTTTCACTGAACTTGATGTTCTTTACACGCGGACCCACTGATCTGCGTCAATATATTACCTCTTGGAAATCTGCATAAAATTGTATTAAAAAAGTGCTGATCCGTTGCTGCTTCCATATTAAAAGTGGTCCATATTATTCACTTCAAGCAAAGTAACTGAATTTTTTCCCTAGGCTGACTTTCAGAGCCATAAATTCACAATGTAATCTGAGTTTATTACAATCCTCGAGTTGAGTTAAATTTCCATTTAATGATCTGTACAATCGGTTTAGGCGAAGAGGCGTTCTGTGTAGTTTATTTCTTCCCTGAATTCAAGGTGACGTTGATATCTGAGTTATTCGGTGCAATCGAGGCACGTTAGGGCGCAGCAAGCATACACGTAAAGGTCAAGGCTGTCAGCTTGACGGAGCGCGCGGCACCCCTTCTACCGAGGAAGTTATGCTACAGTTACACCGCTTGAGTTATGCTACAGTTACACCGCTTAGGTTATGCTACAGTTGCACCACTTCTACCGAGGAAGTTAGGTTGTAGTTGCACCACTTCTACCGAGGAAGACTTAGGTTGTAGCTGCACCACTTCTACTGATGAAGTTATGTTATAGTTGCACCACTTCTAACGAGGAAGTTAGGTTGTAGTTGCAATACTTCTAACGAGGAAGTTATGTTGTAGTTGCACCACTTCTACTGACGAAGTTATGTTGTAGTTGCACCGCTTCTACCGAGGAAGTTATGTTGTTGAACCATTTTTAGCAAGAAAATTGGTGCAGGTTCTGGAAAAATTGTGGTAACTCTACCGTGGAAAACTGATCGTTGTTGCCCGTTATAGACCGAGTGACATTCAGCAATACTGGCAGAGGATCAGAACACAAGATCCCGCCTGGATTCTGCTAACTCAGACGAGTTTGCGCTCCCGGTCCTTTTATGCCTGTAGGACCGTCGGCGCCACTTCCTCTTTCTCATCTTTCGCAGTTTAATTCTCAGTGCATTTTTCTGCCGTCATGCAGTCAGCGACAAGAGGTCTTTATCCACGTGCTTTTTAACTCTCCGCATGCATGCGTTTTTTCTAACGACATTGGCTACGTAATGCAGGGCACTTCATCTCCTGTAATTATTATCATCAGAATAGCAATAACGCACCGTTAGAAAACCTGCTGCCGACAATGCGCTTGGCTCGGCGTAAGGGTTTTCAAATTGGCTTGTCCAGCCTGCGGGGCTGCGGGTCTGGTGATGTCAGGGGTCGATGGTCCCGGCAGGCGCTCCCCGTACGGTACTGCGGGCACCAACTGCAGATCTCTGCGATGATAAAGACTCTCACGTCCAGCCTACTGCGGAAGCTGTTATGAAATGAAAATGATTATTCATTTTTTACATTGTTTTCTGCCCTGAACAGTCCATGGGATGTATATTGTCAAGGGTTCTTATGGAATGAGTTTTACGTTAGATTGGTTCTTCGTAGACGGCGTTTTTGTTCGTGTGTGCAGTTTTTTGACGGAATTACCAAACTTTTGATGTATTTTTGCTCGATAGTTGTTCACATGAAAAATTATCTCTTGCACTTTCTATATTAATATTTTACCACCTCCTCCACGACAGACATCAACGAGTGTCTGAACCCCGCCGCGTGTGGACTCAACGCCATCTGCACCAACAACCCTGGCAACTACACGTGCTCGTGCCCTCCGGGATACATTGGCAACCCGTACACTGGAGTAAGTACTTCTTGTTCGGTTATCTTTAACTTGATCGACTTCAATTTAATTTCGACTTTCTACCACGTGAATAACGAAAAGTTAATTTCATCCGATTCCTAGACTTATCACATTTACACCAGGCTGTTTCAATGGAGAGTTTCAGGAGCATTTCTGTGACCTATACCTAAATGAGTTATGTTTGCTTTGTATTATTTTACTGATGTCGTGCAAATATTTATGCTGCTGCCGCATCCCCTCAGTGCGCAGATATGGACGAGTGCAGCAGACTGGGCGCGTGCGGTCCTGGGGCGCTCTGCACAAACATCATCGGGGGGCATCAGTGTGTCTGTCCATCCGGCCTAGAAGGGGACCCTTACTCCTCTATAGGCTGCATCGTAAGTCCACTAAGTCCTTACTCCTTTATAAGCTGCATCGTAAGTCCAGACAGTCTTTACTCATATATTGGTTGTATGGTAGAATGTGTGGTAAATTCTAATGACCATCGAATGGACCTCGCAATTTCTCATCAAAACGCCATAGACTTTTGGGTATACTCATTATTATACTTTATTAATATCTTTGTATTACAATGCCGATGGTCGTTTTTTACCAACTAAAGATTACGCATGTTTCAACAGCGTCATGGTGTGTTGTTTCAGTGATACAAATCCTAAATCCTTCATATGGAATTCGATTTATTTAACATGAACGTGCAATTTATGCAAATATATTGGCCCATACGTGCAGGACATCAACGAGTGCGCGAGTTCGCCGTGCGCGGCTGGCGCGCGCTGCGCCGACGGCCGCAGCAACTACACCTGCGCCTGCCCCCCTGGCTTCGTCGGCAACCCATACAACAAATTCTCATCCTGCAGAGGTAAAAAATTCAATCCAGTTGAATTTTTGTAGATACCTCAATACTGGAAATCCTTATGTTCTTTATCCCAACTCATGGTTTGAATATTAACATAGGATATATGTACGTTTTTTGTTGCGTTCTTTCGACTAATGATTTTTTTTTAGCTACTTGCAGTTTTTCAATGCAGTAGCGGTGTAATAACAAGGCATCTTTGTATAGTCTCTAATCGTTTATTTCTGTATTCGCTTACCCGTGGAGATTTTGGTCTTTAACTGTCAAACCATCAATGGCAAATGCAGTTCGTTCTTTAATAACAAGAGTACCTACCGTTTATTAACTCCCACTTACCTGATTCTCGTTCATTAACTCCTGATCCTCGACAATCGTTGGCACCTCTGAGAATATTATTAACTCGGCTGGTAGGCTCATGAGAATATAGTAGATCGTTCGATCTTCTGAAATTCTTGACTAAGGAGTTTTCCCATGATCCTCCTTATCCTCAATTACCGCCTAATACTCTAACGAAGATGATCACTTGATGGTTAACATTCTTCTAAGCAAAGGGTTAGTCAGGTTATGTAGCAGCCTTAACAATAACTCCGTTTATCTTCAGAATGGATTTACTAAATCTAGCTGGTTACTTTTCTAACCCTCGTTTTCCAATTTTGTTGCTGCCTCGCCACTTAGACGTGGATGAGTGCCAAGATCCTCAATCGGACGTGACTGCAGACGCTGAAGTGGAATCAACGGCGCAATTAATAAGAACTGCCCAAAGTCTAATTGAGGGATCTGGTTCAGAAGAAAACCCTGCTATTGATGACCAAATAACCCCTACTAACTGGTCCTACCCTTGCGGAACCAATGCCCTCTGCCATAACGTGCCTGGCTCATTTAAGTGTCAATGCCCAAGAGGATACTCAGGCAATGCCCAGAGCATTTGCTACGACATCAATGAATGTGGTCGCCCAGGAGTGTGTGGGGCGAATGCCCAATGCATCAACACAGAGGGCTCTCATAAATGCGTCTGCCCTCAAGGGTTTGACGGCGATCCCATACTTGGATGCACCAGTTAGTACCTTCGAGTTCAAACGTCGGCCTTTCGTCGACTGCCCTTGCTGTTTCTGTCGCTTCATAGCGAGATATAAATGGTCTTCCCTCTTTTTATTTGTTACTTATATTTCATGTTGCTGATGATGCTTCAACGACGTTTGCCTGACGTAGACAAATTCAACGGTTCTTCGCGACGCAAACCTGGTCTTCTTTATCGGCATCCTTTGATAGACCTAGCATGCAGCGAAGCAAGTCAAGCAACAATATTGATTCAGACCCTTATTGTTCATCTTATTGTTATTACGATGATGTTCTTTTCTACGTTATACATATTAAGTGTGAATTGAACTATGGCGTTCACTTATCTGTACAAGTACCTCTACTAAGCATATTATCAGCACAATGTACTTATGTGTTTCTTCACGACTCACTTTCGGTTTTAAGCTCACCGCGCAATCGTTCCATTGTTGTTAACCTTTGACCCCGAGTACTGCAGCTGAACTCACGCAATCTCCTCGCCCTGTACCACTGCTCCTGAAGCTCCCTCGTCATGTTACAGCTTTACAATACTCGTCATTATCATTGATCTCAGTGATGAAGAGAAGGCTTTCCGTTCTGATGCTTTCTCTCTCTTCTTTCACTGTCAAATTACACGCGCTATTGAGCGTAAACTGATTTGTTGACGAGCCCCTAGATTCAAGTTCTTGGGGATACTAGCATGGAATTACATGAATTATTTCTGATGTATTTATTTTGTATACATTTGATGCGTGCGAAATTTAATTAGTGGGAAAGAATTTTTTGGACCCTCATCTTCTCATCACTGTCTTCATGGGGGCCCTTTGGTTGAAAATTACGATACAGGGAGACTGCATCTCATGTTTTTTCAATAATCATTGCAGAAACTATTTTTAGTGGCCAATAACTTTCATTCATCTCATATAGGTACCAAGAAAAATAATGTACTTGAATTAAAATCTGGTTCATGCCGTATCATGTTTATTTATTTAAGAATATCAATTTTTTGAATTAATTCTTCAGTGACGGCATCATGAGCTGATAAGTGAAAATGAGATAAGCAAATATCTCTGATTTGTGGACATTTTTTTGAACGGTTCCTGAATTATTTTTTTGTGTTTGCTCAGACATCAACGAGTGCGCGTCGAACCCGTGCGGGCTGAACGCCCAGTGCCTGGACAAGATGGGGAGCTACGCGTGCATCTGTAAAGCAGAGTACACGGGAGACCCCTACACTGCCTGCACCGGTCTGTTCCTGTCTCTTCTTCATTATATATTTTAGACCACTGTTTTATGCGAGCAACTTTATGGGGACGATTCAATTTGTATATGAGGCTCTACACTCATTTAGCACTAAAAACATTATCATTGTTTCGCTTGCATTTTAAGGTAGTGAATTTTCGGCAGACATCGACGAGTGCTCGGTGCTGAGCAACCCCTGCGGCACCAACGCCGTCTGCCAGAACACCGACCCGGGCTTCCAATGCGTGTGTCCTAAGGGCTTCAGGGCTCGGTCGTCCCCGCATGTTGCATGTGAACAGGTCCGTTATTTCCTCAAATTATATTTGCACATTTTAATAAAGCATTTAACGGTCGTTTTATACTGAGAAATAATTAAATAATAAAAACAACTTCTGACAAATAATTCCATGTGCCAATTTGTTGCAGAATCGACTTATAATAATTTATCAACCTAACAAGACACAACAGGAGTATGAAATTGAAAAAAAAGTTTGAACATCTGCCAAAGTATAGTTTTTTTTAACAGATATTGTTAAAATAATTTTCTAGTGACTATAGTTTTTTTACCGAAAAGAATTCCGGCTCGTGACCTCAAACTGGCCGATGATTGACTGATTGTTTTCCCTCATGCAGTATGACGTGAGCGTTCAGTGCCTTACTAACTTCGACTGCGTGAACAACGCTCGCTGCGTGGAGGGACAGTGCTTCTGCCAGGACGGCTTTGAGGCGGCGGGTGCAGAGTGTCGCGATGTGGACGAATGTTTGTCATCACCATGCGGCAGCAACGCGCACTGCCGCAACATACCCGGCAGCTATGTTTGTGCCTGCGATGTAGGATACATCGGCAGCCCTCCTCAAACTAAATGCAAAGGTAATTATTATGCGATTGAAAATTATCTAGCCCATGCAAACTGAAGTGCAATAAATTGGTCATCCCTGCTCACATACTGAAAGGCGTTAGTCAAAAAGATAGCGATGATTTTTTTTAAGAGAAATGTGACCTAATTTATTCACTAAATGATAAAACTTTTTTCGCGATATACCGTCAATATAGAGATACTTTAATCTCTCACGTGCATGTCTTTTGCAGCTCCTTGTGAAGGCTACAATTGCGGACCACACGCTAAGTGTCGCCCCGACGGGGAAGAGGCGATGTGCGTGTGCGACCAGGGCTGGAGCTACAACCCTGCAGACATCGCAGCGGGATGCCAAGGCAAGTTTTCTTAATTTTTACCTTTCTAAATTTGCATCAACGGTCTTAACTTGAGACATTAGGTCATACACAACTTTATTCAACGGCTCAAATTGCGACTTCAACGACTTAAGTTCAGCAACTTTTTGCGTTGGCCGCAAAACGTGCAGTTACGTTCAGTACATGATGATAAATAGGCAGCCAAGCAATGCAGTTACTCTGAAGATTTATGAAACCTTCTTTGTCAGACGTGAACGAATGTTCGACCGAGTATGGGCCTTCAGGACAATGCGGAGAGAACGCTCTCTGCGTCAACTCTCTGGGCTCGTTTTCATGTCAGTGTCCCCCAGGCTTCGGAGGAAACCCACTCTCCAGATGCCAAGGTAACTCTTTCAAACTCGATTCATTTGGCGATACCAGAAGTGGGTGAAATATTCTATTCTAGGGAAGTGAATTCTATGAATTCAAAGGAGATGATTTGAGCTGAAATTATGCTTCATCTCTTTCAGACATAGACGAATGTCGCCTTGGTAACTCCTGTGGCTACGGAGCAATTTGTACAAACACTTTGGGATCCTTCACATGTCAATGTCCGGCCAACACCGTGCCAGACCCTGACCCTTACTCCGCCTGCCTCGATATCATGAAATGTTCTGAAGACAACGATTGTCCCGGCAATGCGCTCTGCCTAAAGAATCAGTGCATGTGTCCAGAACCGAATATTGGTGACGACTGCCGACGTGAGTATTACATCTTGATCATTTCATGAACGTATCGTGTAAGTGATTATTATATTATTACTAACATTTTAGCTGTTGGAAAAATATCTTACTATTTGGAAACTCTCCTTCAGATCCCTGCGAAGAAACACAGTGTGGTCCAAACGCAGAATGCAAACTAATAAATGGCGCTCCGAAATGTTTGTGCGCAACTGGATTCGATGGTTCACCGGCTACGACCCTTGGCTGTTCGGACATCGATGAGTGTGCAAATAATCCATGTGGGTATGGAGCCGCCTGCAGGAATGTACCAGGGCACTTCACGTGCCAGTGCCCCGCCGGCTTCGAAGGCAACGCTAGGGAGGGCTGCGCTGAGGTCAAATCTCCAGGTTGTGATTCCACCAACCCTTGCCCGCGAGCAGAAATGTGCATAAGGGACCCACAGCTCAACGAAAATGTCTGTGTGTGTCAATCTGGATTCACAAGAGATCCGAGCACCGGGCAATGTCGAGACATCAATGAATGCATCGAAAACAGCTTCGGTTCTGTTTGCGGAGTGAATGCGATTTGCAAAAACTTACCAGGAATATACGAGTGCCAATGTCCTCCGAGCATGGTCGGCAATCCCTTCAGCGAGTGTAAACGTGAGTATATATTTTAGCACAAATAGCATTGAATCGGTCGTGATATTGTAGAAAAAATTTTCGGAGCTTTGTTCAAATAGTGTTTACTTCATGTTTCTAATACTTCATCATCTTGTATTGTTTCCGACAGAATGTGACACGCTGGAATGCAAATGCCAGCCTCCGTACCGAATAATCGAGGGCAACTGTGTGTTGGCTGACTGCTCCAAAGGTAACAAATGCCCCGCTGGAGCGGAGTGTGTAACCATCCAGGGAGGCGTGAGTTACTGTGCCTGCCCCACTGGATTCATCATGCAGGCCGACAACACGTGCAAGGACATAGACGAGTGCAGTTTGGTGAGTCCCGCTGAAAAGCCGCCATGTGCAATCGGGGCCGAATGCACAAACCGTGTCGGAACATTCGAGTGCAACTGCCCTCTCGGGACTTCAGGTGATCCTTATTTCGGGGGATGTTCGATGAACAAGATTCAGTGCACTAAAGATTCTGATTGCGGGACAAATGAAAAATGTATCCAACCAGGAAAATGTGTCTGCCCTCCTCCTTTCTTCGTTGACAATCTGGATCGAAATCTTTGCAAGAACCCATGCTCAGCTTTCTCTTGCGGCGTCAACAGTAAATGCGAGGCTGCTGATCCTCCCACTTGTAAATGCCTACCTGGATTCACGAGCAAAGGGGAAGATGGATGTTTCGATATTGACGAGTGTGCTAAAAAGCCTTGTGGTTCAGGAGCCATTTGCGTCAACGAAATAGGATCATTCAAGTGTGAGTGTCCTCCTGGCACTCGAGGGGATCCTTTCAGCGGCGGCTGCTTCGGGTCCGAAAGAGTTGGTTGTTCAGTACACAGTGAATGCCCGAGTGACTTGGCTTGTGAAAATGGTGTTTGTATTAATCCCTGCGATTCTTTACCTTGCGGATCAAATGCATACTGTGAACCAGAGGAGCACGCAGCCTGGTGCAGGTGCCATCCAGGCTTTAACGAAGGTCCGGACGGACAATGTGTGTCCATGTGTGAAGGCTTTCTCTGTGGATCAAGTTCCCATTGCATCGTTTCTAATGAAGGGCCCACATGCAAGTGCGGAAACGGCTTCAACGGTAATCCGTTTCCTGGAGGCGAATGTATAACTGATCAGTGTTCGGCGAGCCGTCCTTGCATTGAGCCTCAAGTCTGCATTCACGGTCGGTGCAAGGAACGGTGCGAGGGCATCGTCTGCGGAGTCGGGGCCAAATGCGACAAAAACACGAATAAATGCGTCTGTCTTCCCTTCTTCCTTGGTGATCCTGATTTACTCTGCGTCCCACGTAAGTTTTACCATGATTATGTAATCTATGTTTGCTAAGATATATATAGGTTTGACGATAACTTATCCCATCTGGTATATGATAAGCAAAATTGCTTCTATTTAATCTAGAAATATAAATCCATCAATTTCACCCACTCTTTCCTTGCAGCCGTCACACCACCTTTATGCGTGCCTGGATGTGGTCAAAACGCGCACTGCGAATACGGACTGCCCAACAGGTGCATCTGCAATACCGGCTACAGTGGCAACCCATACGAGTCTTGCACCTCGCAACAAGACAGAGCCACATGCGACAGCACCAAGTGCGGCACCAATGCCCAGTGCCGCCAGGGTAGCCGACGTGTTGACTGTGTTTGTCCAATTGGTTTCAGAGGAAATCCGTACGTTGAATGCACGGACGTGGATGAGTGCATTGGTAACGCCTGTGGCATGAACGCCGTGTGTCTCAATACAATTGGAAGCTACGACTGCCGCTGTGAGGAAGGGTTTAATGGCAATCCTTTCCAGATGTGCATGCCTCGTGCTGTTCAAACTGAACCGTGCTTGGAAAATCCTGAATTCTGCAGCTGCAAAGCTGACACTGACTGTCCTGCAGGATTCAAATGCACTTCTGGTCAATGTCAGCCAGCGTGCGCCAACGCTAAGTGCGGTCCTAACGCTGCTTGTGACGGCGGTGTGTGTGCTTGTCTGCCAGGTTACTCTGGCGACTCTAATGACCAGGTGCTTGGCTGCCAAAAATCTGAGTGCAGTAACAACTTTGATTGCGAATACGATGAAATTTGCATTCAGAACAGAGGTGGACATCGCAGTTGTGTGGACGCTTGCGATCGCAGCCAATGTGGACCAAATGCATTTTGCGTTGCTCAAGACCACATTGCATCTTGTCTCTGCAAGGACGGCTTCGTGGGAGACCCCATCAACACACGACAAGGATGCCAACCTAAGGAGAGAGAAAACCGGTGCACCACGAATGCAGATTGTGACAGAGAGCAAGTTTGTCAAATGGACTTCTCTGGAATTCGACGCTGTACTGACCCTTGTTTGAGCAGAACTTGTGGCCGCAACGAACGTTGCGTTGTTCAGTCTGGTCGTCCTCGCTGCGAGTGCCTGTCAGGCTTCATCAAAAATCCTACTACTAATATTTGTGAAGGTAATAATATTATGAAATTTACTTCTTAAATAAACTATCTGTGAAGTTAAATTAATGAAGAAAATTTCCTAGTTTATGTAAATTTTATTTACAAGAAGGTACGGTATTTTGTAATTCGATCGACACTATGCAAAGTACTATTTTGTTCCTTACAGAACCTGCCGTTCCTGATTGCGAAAGCGACCGAAATTGTGCACCGTCTGCGGCGTGTCGTCTGGATCAGCTTGGCGTTCGCAAGTGCGTCGACATTTGCACCAGCTTCACGTGCGGTCTCAATTCCGTTTGCCAAGCCGTCAACCACCGCGGACAATGTCAGTGCCTTCCCGGTTTCACTGGCAATCCTAATGACAGGAGCGGCTGCCGTGCCGTGCCTCAAGACGAGTGTCAGACCGATGCTCAGTGTCCGGAGTCTGACAAGTGTTTGGTCAGGGGTAACACACGAAAATGTGTATCTGTGTGCAAAGAGACTCAGTGTGGACCAGGAGCAATTTGCATTGCAAATAACCATGCCGCAAAATGTCAGTGTCCGCCTGGACTGTTCGCCGGTGATCCAGGGGATTTGACGAAAGGTTGCACTTCTGTCGGATGCCTCATCAACGAAGATTGTGCTTTTGATCAGGCTTGCAACCGCATGGATTTTACTTGCTTTGACGTTTGTTTTGACGCTTGCGGAGAGAATGCTGTTTGCATCCCTCAAAACCATGGATACTCCTGCCAATGTGCACCTGGATTCAGGCCAAATCCTTCGGCTGAAATTGAATGCTCAGCTGTGAATGTATGCGATTCAAACCCCTGTCACAAAACTGCTGTTTGTCAATCCAATGGAGCAAATCACCTCTGTTCTTGCCCTCGGGGTATGATAGGAGACCCATACACAACTGGATGTCACCCAGAAGGTACATGCCCCTTGGGAGACGATGACTGTCCAACAGACAGCGTTTGTCTTCGTGGCTTGTGCAAGTCGCCCTGCGAAGGCGCTTGCGGCCCAAATGCCTTGTGCAACGTCGTTAACAGAAAAGCTCAGTGCAACTGCCCTCCAGGTTTTGAACCCAACCCTTCAGCTAAAGACGGTTGCAGCAGGATAACGAGCAAATGTACCAACAATGTACAATGCTCGGGAGGTACTTGCATCCAGGGACAGTGTATCGAAGTTTGTCGTACAGATCGCCAGTGTGCTCAAGGAGAGAAATGCGTCGAAAATAAATGCATGGTGTTGTGCATATCATCTGAACAATGTCCTAAAGAACAGTCTTGCATAAATGGGGTTTGCCTGATTGGCTGTCGCAGTAACTCAGACTGCCCATCAGACCAAGCTTGTTTAGCGAACAAATGCCAAGACCCTTGTTCAGAACCCAATGTCTGCGGTCCTAATTCTGTGTGCAAGTCAGAAGGACATTTTGCGCAGTGCCTGTGTCCGGATGGCTTCCAAAAAATTCAGCAAGGTTGCATTCGTACGCCATTTGCTTGTGAAAACAATAATGATTGCTCGTCTGGCAACCTTTGCGACAAAGGACAATGCAAGCCTATCTGCAGCCAAATCCAGCAATGTGCCCAAGGAGAGCACTGCAACAATGGAATGTGCATGAAAGTCTGCTTCAACGACGGAAACTGTTTGCAGGGAGAAGTTTGCATTGAAGGATCTTGTGAGAGCGGCTGCAGGACATCGGGAGACTGCACTCAAAATGAAGTTTGTGTCTCAAAGAAATGCATGTGTGCTAAAGGATACAATCCTAGTGGTGGTGGCTGCGTAGATGTTGATGAGTGTCAGCAGAAACCTTGTCATGCCTCTGCTACCTGTACCAATGTGCCAGGTTCATTCAAATGCGCATGCCCAGCTCAAACTATCGGCGATCCCTACGGAGGCAACGGCTGCGTTTCACCTAACGAATGCTCAAATGACGCGGAATGTTACGGCGAACAAGCTTGCGTACTCTCCAGCGTAGGACTGTATAAGTGCGTAGATCCATGCGCATCTACAGTATGTGGAGTCAATTCAGTTTGTGTCGTGGAAAATCATAAACCAGTTTGTGTGTGTCAGAACGGCTACTTCGGCGACCCCAACAATCTTTCCAGCGGGTGTGTGAGGGGCGACTGCGTGGAAGACGATGATTGCTCGTCTGACAGAATTTGCAACCGGGCTTCGTTTAGATGCTTAAGTAAGTTTCAAATTTATTTCAAAATTTAGTTGCATAATCATGTACTTTTGTTTATGGTTCTCGGTTCTATTTCACAACATTGGTTCGAAGTTATTTCATCTGAGATACCTATAATCTTCAAGTCGGATTATCTTCACGACGTAATGAGTAATATTTAATAGCCATAACAAATTTTCTTTCTTCAGACCCATGTGAGAACGTTAACTGCGCTCACGGTCGCTGCCAGGCTGAGAACCACCAAGCAGTTTGCTATTGCCAGCCAGGCTTTGCAGTCGCGGACGACGGCAGTTGCAAAGACATCAACGAGTGCGACAGCGATCCGTGTCACAGAACTGCCGCCTGCCGCAACTCTATTGGAAGTTTCACATGCACCTGCACTGCCGGTCTAATAGGAGACCCATACAGCACAGGGTGCAGACGACCAGGAGACTGCACTAATGACAATCAATGCCCTGCGTCATCTGTTTGTTTGCGGAATAAATGCAAGAATCCCTGCGAAACAACGACGTGTGGTAGCGGTGCCGTTTGCTCGGTTGTGGGTCGGCAGCCTGTGTGTACTTGCCCACCTCGCAGCACAGGTGACCCTAAGAGGCAATGCGTGGCGTTCGATTGTGTCTCTTCATCGGAGTGCGCGTCTGATAAATCATGCATTAACAACAAGTGTGTCAACCCTTGCTCCATCCCTGGAGTGTGTGGTCAGAATACGGAGTGCCATGCGTCCGGACATCTGCAAACCTGCTCCTGCAAACCCGGGTTCACGGGCGACGCTTCGTTCGGCTGCTCTTCCATCAACTACTGCGCCAACGAAAACGACTGTCCGTCCGGAGAACAGTGCAATGGGGGAGTGTGTCTGCGTAAGTATCGTGCCGTATGATTTTTGTGTTGAAATTACGTCAATTGTTTCGTTTTTTTTGGTCCTCAATGCAACATTGAATGTTATCGTATGAATTATTAATGCGCAATATTATTATACATTATTATAAATTATTATTGCGAGCACATTTTTATTCCGATACATATCAAGCACTCACTCGTTATCCATCTTGTGATTGTTATTTTAATTTATTTTATCCCTCAAATAAGAAGTCTCGCTGAAAAGTAATCCGAATTCTTACAATTTTCGTGATATTCACCCATACATATTGTGTTGTACATTAGTCTATTCCTAATAATATATTGTTTAGAGTTTAAGTATGTATTTCCCCTCTAATTAAGTACCATGTCTTACATGCAGCTGCGTGCGCCAGCACCCGTGAGTGTCTGCGGGGCCAGGTGTGCCTGCAGGGATCCTGCGTCCCGACTTGCACGTCTGACCGCCAGTGCCCTGACTTCCAGGTACATTATCTCTTCCATTTTTGCTGACCAAATTGGTCGAAATTACATTAATTTGACTCATTTTAGGATGATTAACTGTTGATAAAAGCAAATATTAATTGTTAGCGAGCGTTAACGGAATATTTGTTCTTGCTTAGGTGTGCCAGAACAGCATTTGCGTGCCGGAAGTGAAGTGTCGTGCCAACGACGACTGTTCATCGCGGGAACAGTGCCGTCAGAACAGCGTGGGGCAGGCCGAGTGCAAGGCCGTGTGTGACAGCCTGGTGCTGTGCGGCCGCAACGCTGAGTGCATCGCCCAGGACCACGAGGCCATGTGCCAGTGTCCTGAGGTGGGTCCAAGTCTCTGCAAACCACAGCAACTTTTTTGCTACAATTGATTGTTTTATTGTCGTTGTTGTCGTAGACCGCGCGGCGATAGTTGAATAACTATTTCAACGAAAACGCGTATTTATTGTTTTTTTTTTTGGTTCTTGTTGCTGTCGTTGATTGCAGGTTTGTGTTTAAATAACTATTGTAACAATCACGCGTGTTCATTTGCTCATTTAGTTCAGAAGATGGCAAAGCTCTCTCACCTTTCTTCGCTAATTAGTCGCGTTACGTATTCCTCATTCACTCGTAAAGTATGCCTTCTTATTCGCGTTCGAATCGTTAAATTATGACCTGACTTGAAAATGTGATATTAATTTATTTATTTCCGACTGCAGGGCTTCTTCGGCGATCCCGTGGACGAACGCGTTGGCTGCCAGCGAATTGAGTGTCGCAGCGACAACGACTGCGACTCTAACGAGCTCTGTGATAACTACAAGTGCAAGGGTAAGATATGCAGAAATCGTATGCAATTGTAATAATGAAGCTGATTATATTTTGAGGAACTTATATCTATTGTTCACTATTCATTTGAAATAAATAATTCTTTCGTCTTTGCAGTTGCTTGCTCTGTTGAGAACAAGTGTGGCCGGAACGCGAGGTGCGAGTCGGAGAACCACAAGGCCGTCTGCTTCTGTCGGGATGGCTTCAGCGGCGATCCTCTGAAAGGCTGCTCGAACATTGACTTCTGTGCAGATAGTCCCTGCGGTGCAGGTGCAAGATGCACCAACACCAGGGGAACTTTCAGGTGCACTTGTCCACCAGGAACTGTTGGCAATGCCAACGAAGACGGCTGTGTCCCTCCTGTTGAATGTCTCTCAGACAACGACTGTCCAGCTTCCGCATACTGCGGCGAGGAAGACAACAAGCCTAAGTGCAAGAATGCTTGCGAGGATTACGGTAATAAGTGTGGTCCAAACTCGGAGTGTGTGTCGGCTAACCACAAGGCGCTGTGCCAGTGCCGTGATGGCTATGAAGGAACGCCAAACGACGCCCTCGTGGGCTGCCGCCCAAAAGTCGTGTCGTGCGCCAACAACAAGGACTGCCCGCCAGCCACCATCTGCGATGGAGGACTCTGCCGGCGTGAGTAACATGGATAACGTTTTAAAAGTTCCTTTAAAATGGGGTGCGGCTTTTAATTTCATTTGAAAGTCTATATGAGAATCAATTAACGGTGTAATTCGTTTAAAGTATTAGTATAAAAAATACCTGACTGATTGCTATCCCTTGCCGCAACCACTTTTTCATTCCAAAATCAATGGCAACGGTATCAGCTGCGATGTTAAAGTGAGTGTCTGAGAATTTATCACTGGTAAGTGGGTAGGAAATTCTTAAACTAAACCTTCTTCCTCGTGATTAATTTAACAAAATGGGTTTTTCTCGTTAAATCTAAATTTTCTTCTCCATTTACAGCTCCATGCCAAAGTGATGACGAGTGTGGGCTGCTGGAAGCCTGTATCAGAGGCCAATGTTCGAACTTATGTGACAAACCCAAGGCTTGTGGACTCAATGCCATGTGTGACATGGTTAATCACAAGAAACATTGCACCTGTCCACCAACGTTTACTGGTACAGCTGATACTGAGTGCTACCGTCTGCCTACTTTCTGTAAAACCTCGGAGAACTGCCAAGACGACCAGATGTGCAAGTCAGGCGGATGTGTGCCGAAGTGTACCGGCCACGAGGAATGTGCCCAGAATGAAATGTGCATACAGGGATCGTGTACTCGTAAGTTTATTTCTTTCCTTCCTGTTTTGCAAATAAGTTGGTAGTTTCATATCTATTTAATGTCTTAATGAAAAGTGTGCTTAGCGTTGAAATGATGTTGTGTGAGGGCTTTCAACGTTGAGATAACCAAATTTTTCGTCTTTACAGTGACGTGTCGTGTCGATAATGACTGCTTCCTCGGCCACATTTGTTTGTCCAACACCTGCCTCATCGGATGCCGGACGAACGATGATTGCACTTCATCGGAATCTTGTCAAAACAATCAGTGCCGTAACCCTTGTGAAAAATCCTCCCTTTGCGGTCCTCACGCGGAATGTACAGTGGTGAATTATAGGGCGCAATGTTCCTGCCCAGCTGGCTTCATCCCCAATCCATCTGCCAACATTGCTTGTGTTCGAGAGCCGATTGGCTGTTCCCTCAACTCTGATTGCGGTCCAGGGTTCACTTGTTCTTCAGGGACCTGCTTGGCCATATGTTCGTCCGCTGCTAATTGCCTGGACAGCGAACAATGCGACGGAAACACGTGTCGTCCTGTTTGTAGAAGAGACGATGATTGTCGCTCTGGTGAAATATGCGATAATTTGATGTGCGTTGTGGGCTGCCGTGCAGACACCGAATGTCGTAACGATCAAGCGTGCATTGAAAACACCTGCAAAAACCCGTGCGCCTCACCGACATCGTGTGGAAATAACGCCAAGTGTTCAGTACAAGAGCATAGAGTCGTATGTGAGTGCAATGATGGACTAGAAGGTGATCCCTACGTAAACTGCAGACTTAAAGTCACTTCATGTGATTCCAATGATGACTGCCCAGACTCGGCAAGTTGCGTTTCTGGTACCTGCCGTTCAAAGTGCTCAGGCGATAATTCATGCCTAGACAACGAGCGCTGCATGGACGGTGTTTGCAAAGAAATTTGCAGTTCCGATTTCCAATGCGGAGCTGGAACGATATGCCAGAGGAGATTGTGCGTGGCAGGATGCCGAAGAGACTCGTCTTGCCCTGACAAAATGTCCTGCATCGACCGAGAGTGTCGCGATCCTTGTCCTTCAGCATGCGGAGAGTGTGCGCTGTGTGAAGTGTTCAACAACAAAGCTCAGTGTTCCTGTCCAGCGGATACAATCGGTAACCCGCTGGTCTCGTGCAATAAACCGGCGCGTATCTGCTCATCATCGGATGATTGTTCCTCAGGGGAAGACTGTACTGAAGGCTACTGCGTTTCCAGTTGTTCTTCTGATTCTGACTGTACGTGCGGCCAGGTATGCCACGACAAGCAGTGTAAGAGTCAGTGCAGAAAGTCCACGGACTGTGCCCAAGGTTTCCTTTGTATGTCCGGAAAGTGCACCGCCGCTTGCAGGTCCAGCAATGACTGTCCAGTCGGCCAGTCTTGCGTCAACACCAAGTGCCGGGATCCTTGTGAACTGAAAACTTGTGGAACCAATGCTATCTGCAGAGCCTCGAATAATCGTGCTGTGTGCCTATGCCCACCAGACTTCCGAGGCATTCCGACCGTTGAATGCAGAAAATCTGAATGCTCTCAGGATGAAGATTGCCGCCACAATCAGATGTGCAGCGAAGGTAAATGCATCAATCCCTGTGAAGCAGGTTTTTGCGGTATCAACGCTCAATGCACCGTAGTCAACAGACGAGCCCAATGTCAGTGCCCGGCTAATTATTACGGCAATCCTGAGACTGAGTGCACAGAAGACGTCAACGAGTGCGCCCGGAACCCTTGCGCTAACAACGCTGAGTGCAAGAACACCATCGGCAGCTATGTTTGCGAGTGCAGCCCGAGTTGTCAGGGCGATGCCTACCACGCAGGCTGCATCTGCCCTAGTGACCAAGTGAGTCCTTGCGCCCTCCGGACCTGTGGAATCAGCGCCAAATGCCGGACTGTGCTCAACAACGCGGCTGAGTGCTTCTGCCCTTCAAACATGCCTCTCGGAGATCCAATGATTGAATGTAAGTCAACTAGCCTTCATAATAATGCTTTTTCTGACAGAAATCGGGGAGCTAACCTATTTGTGTTCATGTTGCTTCTTATTGACGTTTTTCTTATTTTCCTGTTTACAAAAATAAAATGTTAAAGTTCGATCATGATAATTATTCTTATCTCAGCTTATCTCTAATCTTCATGGCATTGCATGCTGCAGGCAAGGCAGACTGCCGACAGCGCGGCTGTGGTCTGGGCGCGACTTGCGTGGACGCGGGCGACGAGTTCGAGTGCCGCTGTCGGGATGGCTGGAGCGGTGACCCCGAGGCAGAATGCGTGCCAGGTCAGTCGTTGTCTATGACTGTCCGAGCCCATGAAGTCTTTCCAATGAACTTAGCTTCTGGAGCTATTGTCCAATCCTTTGTTCAAGCCTTGTGCCTTTATATTAATCCTATCCATGCATGTATCCCTGAGAATGTATATCTTTTGTCATGATCCTGCAAGTCCCTACATGAATGCCGAATATGAAACTGCTGTGAATAACTTCATGTTGTCTAGCATGGTCATTTATATTTTTATATCACAGTATCATCGTGATTTATCAACAGATATTCCATGTACCTAGATAGTATATGTAGTCACATATCGAAATCCTGCGCCCTGTGAGCAGGTATCACTTATGTGTTCCGTGACTCTACCTTCACATCATTAAGTTAGGATTGCATTGAAGTGAGTTGCTCATCAAACTCTCCTCAGTCTCATTACATGAATAATCTTCGTCACTGAGTTTATTGTAGAAAAATCGTCCCATTAGCGATAAACACTTGCGATCTGCGATTGATAGTCGGCAATCGTGACGATCCGCAATCCCATCGTGGCTCTGGTGTGCAATGCAGTACGATGGACGCAGGTTCTGTAACCCGAGTATGGCACCGTCAGTTCAGATCTATTGTTCACTGAAAATTGTTTCTTTTCTATACGTCGTTGCACTATTTTAGAATATCGAAATAATGCTATCTGTTTCATCTCACGAGGGTGGCATTATGGTTTTACTTGTAACATACCACTTGGGAGTTAGTGTCAAAAATATACGGTAAATTTCTTTAGCTTCGTTACGTAAAGTAGTAACTAATTTGCTATTTAATTGTAGAATTTTAATTTCTAATATTTCAATCGTCTTCGCGGTCGATTTGATAATTGGGGCTCCATTCCAGAGCTGAAGCTCTGTGACCTCGTCACGATCTTTACTAATGGTGACACTCTGCGGTAAGCTTCGTAGTATTGTAATGGCAACACCGTTCCCATTCAGAATCGGTGTTATGCTTCTTGATTTAATCTAAATTTAGTTCTTAGACTAGGAAGCTCTAATAATCTCTTTGATAGGTGACATCTATGTTTTAACCCGGAATCACATAAGGGTTCAAATGCTGCCTCATACTTGGTTCTTCATACATTTCATAGTGATTTTAAATCATCCTCATTAATATTGTTCACGATAGTAATGAGAATTATAATAATCGTAAGTATACCATTTTCTCGAGCTAATATGGAGAAATATAGGGTATTATTAACGATTGTTTTAACAGTTTGCCTCAACAGGTTGTCATGTACTTATTTCTAATGCTCACTCATGTGTATACTGATTTACTACCAGAATTAACATGAAAGTCCGTGTTTGAAACACCGCCGTGATTGTCAACTTGAGAATAACAAATGAGGAGTTCTTCGGTTTAACCGCGGGTGTGGCTTCTGTATACCCTGAGGTCACTTGCACTCTGCTATGCTGCATGCTCATGTCTTTGCTCTTCCTTTCTCACACTAGATTCTCAGTGCACAATACATCTAGACTGCCGGCCTCCATTGGCTTGTATGAAGGGCAAGTGTTCAAATCCTTGCGGCCAACCTGGTGCGTGTGGTACCAATGCCAATTGTACGGTCGTTAATCAGGAAGCGTCGTGCGCCTGTCCCCAATGTTATCATGGATCTCCTCAAGTCGCTTGTCAGCTGAACGATACGTGTATCCGCTCCCAGCCAGAGCCCCCTGCTCCTCCGTACTGCATTTCTAACGAAGACTGCAAAGACAAAGAGACGTGTAATGTTACTTTGAAGCAGTGTCAAAACCCATGTGATGATTTATCGGCCTGTGAGCCCAATCATCGATGTGAAGTCCGAAAGCACAGGAAGAACTGTTTATGTAAGTTTGGGTTCATCTTGAACTCAGCTGGTGAGTTTGTCTGTGCAGGGGACAACATCGAGTGTCATCGTTCGCAGGACTGTAGTTCTGACCTGAGTTGCATAAACAACAAATGCAAAAACCCCTGCGAGCAAGGAAACCTGTGCCCTGCTGGAAAAACTTGTGTCACTATGAACCATCACGCAGTTTGCCTTTGCCTGGACGATTGCTCCCCGTCTGTAGAAATCTGTCTGCGCGATGAAGGCTGCCCGCCAAACCTGGCATGTGTGAGCTATCAGTGCGTGGACCCCTGCAACGGACACGCCTGTGCTGGAGACTCGCCTTGCTACGTCGAGGAGCACAAACCACTTTGCAAATTCTGCCCGTCCGGTTTTACAATTGATCCCATCTATGGCTGTGTCAAAGGTAAAGAAATCAATAAAACGATGATATAAACTAACGAAAATATGAACACATGCTACGTGCACCTTTAATAATCACTTACTAACACCGCTTAATGACCAACTTTCTTCGAGTGACGGATTCGACCTTCAAATTTCCTTCGACAGCAGAAAAGATTAGTTGACTTCGAAGTTGTTAAGGAAAATTCAAATGAACGGGAACTTTGTCGACCTGTGACAAACATTTTTTAGACTTTCTTTCATTTTCTTGGAATGAACTTTTTTTTGATGATTCCAACCATCAATTTGTATTGAATGAATTTGTTTAATATTAAGTTTTTCTTGCATCCAAACTTGTCACAATAATTTATTTTCTTCTGTGTCTGTTCGTGTTACAGATTTACTACGTGTGACGTTTTCTAATTTAAGTAACACTTTCAGATAATAGCCTAATTTTGGCTTACTTCTACTTTATGTTATGTTATCCTTTCAACCCTGCCCCTGAATTCAACAAATAACCCGCAGAAGCTCCTACACCTCCTAGCATCCCTCCTCGTTCGGAGCCTCAATGTTACTCCGATATGGACTGTGGCTCTGGACAAGTTTGCCAGAACGGAATTTGTGCGAATCCTTGCTTGAACATTTGTGGGGCACCTGACTGTCTCATTCTGTCGCTAAATGATGAGTCAATAGAAGTTGAGTGCGATTTGGAATTTGATAAAACCACGAAACCCGCTGACACAGCTAAGACATTACAGCCCGCCACAACCCAAACTAGCTCAACCACTACAACAGTGAGGAGTTACACTCAAAATCCAATCATAACCACATTTAGGCCCTTCAGGCCAAGTTTTTTCACAACTGCTCCCAGTTCCACAACTATCAGTCAACAACAATCAACCACTCATTCGGTCCCAAAAGATAATTGGCCTTTCTTTACTACAGCACGAACTACCAAACCTACACAATCATCGGTCGCCATAGTACCTGATGGTAAGATTGTTTCCACTACTATAAAACCACCAGGATTTGAACAAATTCACACTTTTCCCACACCGAAGGCTGAAATAATTTCGTTTGTTTCATCTTCAACTACTACCAAGAAAACGACGAAATTGTTTTCAGAAGGAAGGACAACGGAAAAAACCACAACTGACAATTTTAATTTGCCAACTACAACTGAAGAATGTGTCCGCGACAAAATCACTACCGAGAAAACGGGTACACGACTCGATTCTACCTTACTAACCAACCCTCCTGAAACAACTACAGAGAAAGAGGAATTCTCCAGAACCCAGCCATATGAATGGCCCACGACAACTGCTATGTCCTATCTTGACGATTCAGTTACAACAGAGACGACATTATTAATAGAATCAAGTTCATTCCCTACAACCAGGCTCCGAGTTACTACTCAGAAGGCTGCCGTCACAAGTCCTGATCAACAAGCCACCGATCCGGGGAGGTGGTTTTCAACTACACATTTGCCAACAACTCACAGTTCTCGTACAAAACCTCAACGGACATCATCAACGATACCGCAGAATTGGCCCCCCTCAACCATTAAAGTATCATCTACTACCACTCCAAAATCATTTTTAACTCCTACAACTAGTTCTACAACTCCATCAATAGAATACACGGATAGGTATGAAACCACTACGCCATCTCTCATTTCAAAACCAATAATTCATCAGCTTGCAGAATACGAATGCACAAGCAGTGTTGAGTGTTCTCGCGATGAAGCTTGTTTGGAAAACAAATGCCTTAATCCCTGTAAAGTGCGTCAGCCTTGTGACAGCGGGTTCGTGTGTGTAGTCAGCAATCACATAGCGTTGTGTCAGTGCCCCACAGGTTCAAGCATTGGATCTCTGTGTCCAAAAGGTACAGTAATTGATCGCTCAAATGATCTTTGCTTTACATAAAAGCCTTTGTAAAGCAATGGGAATTGCCCGCTCCCATGTACATTGCATCAATTGCTTTGCTTCTATATCCGTTCAGCTTCTGAAGACAGATCCTTTCATAAACGACAATATACAAAAAAAAATAAAATTAGGAGAGGCGTATTGTTAAAGACTCGTGAAACATCGTGACATTAAAAAAAACTTATTACGTTTATTTGAGGGATATTGAGGCATATTTTATCTTGTCCTTTCAACCTTACTGCGTATCCATGCGGGGACAATGAATGACATCCTGGTTCTTCCACATGTGACATGTTTTTTGTCATCACTGTTCTCATCTCATAGGGTATGAATTTTTCTAAGTCAAATGAAGAGTCGCTTTTGTTGTATACAAGGGACAGGAGAAGGCGTGATTTACCACTGTAAAAAGGCACAGATGATACGTTCACAGTTCTGGAATTCTCCAGGTATGCAGACCCGGTACACTGTACGATGCTTCACGGTCAGCCGGTATAGGAACGCGAGATTGATATTTTCCAACAGTAATCTTATAATTGACATTATAAATACGAGTTGAAAGACTGTATCCTACTCATGTATCCTACCCACAGGTTCATAGAAATGTCACATATGTAAATTGTTCCTTTACAGGCTAATACGACTCTGCCACAGGATACCGTATACGTTAACGTGATCGCAGAAGAAGCTCTGCTGATTTAAAATATATATATTTTTTTAAATAAATATTTCTAACGGGAAACTATATTTTAAACAGGAATTTGACCTAATTTTACTTTACTTATTGGTTCTCGTATTACATGAATGCGGTCTGCCTGGTTCAATTTGATGTCAGTGAAGTTAAACTAATTTACTCTTTGAAGCGTAACATTGAACTAACTCCGGAAAGGCCACTCTAATACTATTATCTAAGAAAATTAATCTATTGAGGGGAAATTCACGCCCACACCCATAGTTGGGGTATTGGCAGTTTACTAATGAGGGGCTGAAGGCTTTGTAATTTTGATTTCATCCAGGCTTGGGATATGAATCGAAGAATGTTGATAAAAAACTAAACACAAACAAAAATTACGAATCAAAATTAAAAAACATTGTAAAATATTTCAACACACTTGGTCTCTTGACCTATTTTTGGTTAGGTAACTTATAATATTGTGTATTATTCAAGAGAAAATGTTTGCAACACTTTTTCGAGCTTTGTAAACTTAAGAAACATAAGCTGTGAATTCGTTAGGGCCTCCACACGAGTTTTTGAGAAATATTTCTTAGGTTTGGCTGGACTGTAATAACTTACGCACTCTAACAGAAGTAGCAATTAAGATGAGTCAAACTTACACATTATGTCGACGGTGGTAATTGACGTACCCTTAACAAAACTAACTTGCCCTTAACCTTAGCTCAAGTTTACACATACTGTAATTTGTTCGACGGTGACGGAATACTATAATTCTCTTCTGGATAACGTGAATGAAATATGTACTAATTGGCCGCTAGTTTTGGATCTCCAGCATATCTTATTCGTTGCTGTTCACGCATGTTGGTGAGCCAATTTAACCATGGATTTCCTTATGAATTTGTTTTCCATTAATTAAGTGACTAGCTGTGGTTAAGAATGCCTGCAACTATATTATCATTAAGAAGAACTCTGACCGCATGTTGTAAACTCCTATACAAGCGTTTCTTGAGTTCTCAAAACCCGTATAAGCGTTAGCTTCTGCAGTATGTACATTGGTCTAGCTCCAGCAGTATTACTGTACACTGTTCTAGCTCCAGCTGTGTAACTGTACACTGGTCTAGCTCCTGCTTTATTACTGTACACTGGTCTAGCTCCTGCTGTGTAACTGTACACTGGTCTAGCTCCTGCTGTATTACTGTACACTGGTCTAGATCCTGCTGTGTAACTGTACACTGGTCTAGCTCCAGCTGTGTAACTGTACACTTGTCTAGCTCCAGCTGTATAACTGTACACTGGTCTAGCTCCTGCTGTATAACTGTACACTGGCCTAGCTCCTGCTGTATAACTGTACACTGGTCTAGCTCCTGCTGTGTAACTGTACACTGGTCTAGCTCAGCTGTATAACTGTACACTGGTCTAGCTCAGCTGTATAACTGTACACTGGTCTAACTCCTGCTTGCATGACTTTATAATCGTCCTCGAGGTCGTTACTGTGACTACGCTAATCACAAATTTTGATGACGTTTATGGCTTTTTGAATACATGCCATTCTAAGTATACATTGCATGTATATTCTCTTCCACTGACTTAGGAGCATGTTGTATCTGTACCCAAGCACTTTTCAGTGCACAAGCCTAAACCCCTTCTGCTTGAACTTTTAGGTGTACCTGCTCAATGTTCATGTGTCTGCAATACCATCCTGTTGCCATCCCTATCAGGGCTGAGCTCCTATGCAATTACACATGCATAATGATGAATTTTGTTTACAGAGCTACATAAACTTTTTTCAACATACGATGGGGATTTTTCGTTATAATTTTTTGTTTATATTTTGCCTACATATGACCTGACACACTGAGTTTTCAATTCCATAGTGTCTATAAAATCTTCGTCCACGAGTTGTATTGTGGATTTCAAGAACCATAATCAGCCATAATCAGTGATTTATCCCGTGCAATATTGTTCATTTTCATTTATAACTAACTTAAAATCTATGCACATTATACCGCCTGTAAAATAACGTCTCGAATTCTCCGATAATGACGTTCCTTGAATAATGTCATAAATAAATTTACAAACACCGTTCAAAAATACTGACAAGGCTTACATCAGCTGCCCATGTAAAAAGTTTAATCATTTTTTTAATGTTAAATAGTACTCAATCTGGTGATTCATTTCATTTTTCTTGTGGCGGGGATTTTTGGCGTTGGTTGTTGAAGAATTGAACTGCCCCTACATATAATATATACAATACTCAAGTGTCTTACCTCAATGTTAGACTTGTTTCAATCTCAATTGCAAAACAGTATAATTCCATAAATATAAAAGTTGAAATACAGGGCTGATTATTTACGAATATGCTCATACTTAGCCCCCAAATTATTTCAATAATTAGTTTTCTTGACATCATCCTTTTTAGCAATATCATCCTTATAGGTGACGCAAAATTTTTGTGCTTTGTTTTAATGCTGCTTGCTAATGTTAAAGGAAGATAAAAAGCGTGACAACATGTGACTTAGTTAACTATTGCTATTTCCTCTGACCTTGCGTTCCGTTTGCAACAGCCATCGGATGCGACGACAGCTCATCTTGCCCACCAAGCCAAGCCTGCATCAACGCTCAATGCCAAAACCCTTGCGTTGCCAATAATCCTTGCAAAGCTGATGAAGACTGTAAAGTGCAAGATCAAGAGGCTACCTGCGTTACAGGTATGACTAGATGGATGTCTCACTGAATCTCTGTTCGTGTGAAGGATCTGTGGGCAATGAATTTTAACCTCACATTTTGAACAAATCGCATCGCTTTCGCTTTTTGATTCAATTGTTTCCGTAACTAGTGCATTTTTTTCATCCGGGCAATTGTTTTAATTTTTAATTTAAATCAATTATGTCAGCATCAAGTTATTCATCTTGAAATTCATTTTTTTCAGTTGGATGCCGCGCTAACACTGACTGTCCCAGCGACGAAGCTTGTATCAATAAACAATGCAAGTCCCCGTGCGACACGAGCGCCCCCTGCGGCTACTCGGAGAAGTGCGAAACTAGAGACCATACCGCCTATTGCATTCCAGGTGAGTGCTCGCTTTACGTACTAATGAAACCAACGACTGAGCGTATTGTATCACAATATAAGTTTGTATAATTAATACAATGACGTACGCTGAGTTTCTGGATCGTTAATCATGCCTTGTCTCGCCGCCCCTAGCTTGCGACTGCCAAAAGAATGAGGACTGCGACCCAGACATGAGCTGCGACGGCTGCACATGTAACCCCACAATAGGTAAGACTTCAATGACTGGAATATATCCTATATAGTATTTTTTTATAACTCATTTTTTCAGCATTTGTTTATTATTCGACCGTCTGATGTGATCTCCGGAAGGATTTCAATTTATGGAAGACCGTTTCAGGGTTCACACCTAATCGTAAGTACCAAGTTGGAACTCATTGCTACTAATTTTTGTGCGCTAGTATTTTTGTACATATCCAAGTTATTCCTACTAGCAGCTAATTTTCAGTCATTGGCATTGGACTTCATTCGTATTTGTATTAATGCTATTTATTTAGAATAACGTATGTATATTAGGAATGGTTCGTGGTTCATTCGTTGTGCATCAATTAATTACGCTCTGTAAAGCTTTCACTAACCCAAAGACAATTGAGAAGACAAGCATGTGTCTCGTCAAGCGTAGACTGCCTGGAGTTCAGGGCGTTACTAGCTTCTTGTCGAGCTTGTGACACAGCAACAGATAAACCTTAGGTAATTCTGGACTGCTGGACTGCATGAGTTGCTTTACCGCTGCCTCTGCAAGAAATATCAACGCTTGCTTGTTCTGTGCTTCGCTGCTTGTACAATATCAACATGTCTGCATCAAGTGATATGCTGCGACATTAGACGAAGATTTCGACTAACCAGTCCTTGCTGAAGACTAACCGCGATGGCATGGACAACATCTGCATGGGGCACTATGAATATTCCGCATGGACAATTTTGAGTTTGACGTGAGTTTTTATACAAGTTTCGTGCTGTGTTGTTTTCTTTAGCAATTTTCCTTCCCAGGGATCGGTGTTGAACTTGTTCACTGATTTGCTTTAAGATTTGGTGAAGAAAGCGGATTCACTCCTTCATAAATTTCACGAAGTTTTTCAACATTCTCTTTAAATCGAGATAGAAATAACCGAAATTTAAAGAATATTTTACTTAAATCGTGCTAATGTCTATAAATTCCTGGTCAACACTCATTTACTTCTGACTTCTTCTCAATACTCTAATCATAGTTCTAAATTTAATGTACCTACTCCATGTCTCTAGTTTTCCGGGCTGTCTAACCATTTTATCTTCCAACAAATAAAACCTACTAGCATAACTACTCGATCAACCTTCAAACCTACGAGCTCTACTGGTCTGATTAACAGATAAAATTGATCTACCTACCTAATCTTATTACCTACCTGCTACCTCCCTAATCTAGTCACCTACTTACTCTTCCTACCAACCTTCTTACTCTACCTAGCCACTTACTCTTCTTACCCAATAACTCTACCTACTGATTTACTCTATCTATCCATTTACTCTACCTAACCTATCAACTTATTAAACCTACTCACATTTTAATTTTGTGTAAAACGCCCAATCGTTACTCAAATCATTAAGGTCTCGAGTACGATAAATGCATGAAAATCATAAATTGAGCTGCAATATAATTTTCACGAAATTATTCACTTTGCATGCTCTCCCACAATTTATCAGAAATGAGCAGTAAGTTATAAGAAATAAACATCATAATAAAAACGCTATGTCGATAATCGTTGCAAATCTAAAACCATTCTAATAACTAACCCCATCGAACATGTAATTAAAAAAATAAATGAACCATGGCCGCTAAAGTCCCATATCGTATAGGCTGTGCCATTTATTTTGTATGGGAATGAATGACTAGCCAGTTTAACAATGTCTATAGAACCAATCTTTGAACAGTAGCAGTAAATTGCAAAACTCGACATCGTGTGTGTTTAGTCGTATAACATTCTGTAAATTGTGGTGGCTTACTTCCATTTCAGTTTTAGCGTCTGGCACTCCTACTTCTACGGCACCATCGTTACTAACTACTGAACGAACAGGCCATGATAGCTTTAATATTTCTGGCACAACTGATGCTTATGATTTCACTCGCGAATCTTTATCAATAACTACATTCGAAGAATCACTGTCTCTTTACACCACGGCCGATACTTCATTTCAATCCAAAGAAAATATTTCCCTGCCGACTGAAATTCCGAGTAAAAGCATAACTGACCATACCAGCCTATCCATAACCGACTCATTCGGAACACCAATGACAGATAGTGACGGAAAATTGGTTACGAAAAAACGCGTTACCAGCATCCCCACAGAGCGACCACTTGAAACTTCTGAACTGTATACCGTCATAGATGAATCAGGTCAAGCTGTAACTGATTCGTACGGAAAACCGATCGTGATCGATCCTCAATCCATTGTCACTGACGCTTATGGTAATCCCGTGACCGATAGAGATGGCCTCATCGTTACCAAATTTCCTCTCATCCCAGATACTACTGCTTCTGAACCTGATTTGTTTATAACGAGCTCACGTGCACCGGAACTAGTAACAGATAGATACGGAAATGTCGTCACGATCACTCCTTCAACTTCTACTCCAGTTGCTAAAATTGTAACTGACTCGTATGGAAAGCCTGTTACAGATAAGCATGGTATCCCGATTACCTTTCCTCGAGATGATACGACAGAACTTCCTGATAACCGTACTGCTGCCCCTAAGCCAGGTATATTCACGACTTCGAAAAGCCCCATTAAAATTGTCACGGATAAATACGGTCAACCTGTCACTGATGCCTATGGTTCTGTAGTGACTGAATCTTATCCTGGAGATGCCAAAGTGACGACAATAAAAGATGATCCTCTGAACACCACTGTTGGTCTAATGGTATCGGAAAAGCAAACAGCGACCAGCACGACATCGCCATCCACGATCCATTATGTTACCGATTCTTCAGGAAATATCGTGACTGATTCATCCGGTAAGCCCGTCACTATTTCGATCGATAAACTCGCAACTTTCCCCACTCCCAAAGATGGAACCTCGACTGATCCTAGCATCATATACGCTACCGACTCATCCGGATCACCAGTGACAGATGGTGACGGAAAATTTGTTACGAAGAAACGCGTTACCGGCGATCCCACAAAGCGACCTCTTGAAACGTCTGAGCTGTATACCGTCACAGATGAATCTGGCCAAGCTGTAACTGATTCGTACGGAAAACCGATCGTAATCGATCCTCAATCCATTGTCACTGACGCTTATGGTAATCCCGTGACCGATAGAGATGGTCTCATCGTTACCAAATTTCCTCTCATCCCAGATACTACTGCTTTTGAACATGATTTGTTTATAACGAGCTCACGTGCACCAGAACTAGTAACAGATAGATACGGAAATGTCGTCACGATCGCTCCTTCAACTTCTACTCCAGTTGCTAAAATTGTAACTGACTCGTATGGAAAGCCTGTTACAGATAAGCATGGTCTCCCGATTACCTCTCCTCGAGATGATACGACAGAACCTCCTGATAACCGTACTGCTGCCCCTAAGCCAGGTATATTCACGACTTCGAAAAGCCCCATTAAAATTGTCACAGATAAATATCCCACTCCCAAAGATGGAACCTCGACTGATCCTAGCATCATATACGCTACCGACTCATCCGGATCACCAGTGACAGATGGTGACGGAAAATTTGTAACGAAGAAACGCGTTGCCGGCGATCCCACAAAGCGACCTCTTGAAACGTCTGAGCTGTATACCGTCACAGAAGAATCTGGCCAAGCTGTAACTGATTCGTACGGAAAACCGATCGTAATCGATCCTCAATCCATTGTCACTGACGCTTATGGTAATCCCGTGACCGATAGAGATGGCATCGTTACCAAATTTCCTCTCATCCCAGATACTACTGCTTCTGAACATGATTTGTTTATAACGAGCTCACGTGCACCAGAACTAGTAACAGATAGATACGGAAATGTCGTCACGATCACTCCTTCAACTTCTACTCCAGTTGCTAAAATTGTAACTGACTCGTATGGAAAGCCTGTTACAGATAAGCATGGTATCCCGATTACCTTTCCTCGAGTTGATGTGACAGAAATTACTGATGACAAAACTGCTGAGCTCCATCCGGCCACAAATATATTTAATAGTGACTTTACAACTAATTCCTTCATTGAATCGATTGATACGGAGAGTACGACCAACAGCAGTTTGACTGATGACGAAAGTTTACATCCTTCTTGGATTCCTGCTTTGCTACCTAAAGACAATTTTTCTTCCGAAGTATTTGTCAGTGGTACTGTGTGCAAAAGAGACAGTGATTGCGTTACAAGTCAAATGTGTTTGCGTAAACACTGTTCCGACCCTTGTCTAATTGCCAAGTGTGGTCTCATGGCTTCATGTTTCGTGCCCAATCATCGGCCCATGTGTCAGTGTTCTTCTGGGTATTGGGGTAATGCTCTCATCGAGTGCACCAGAATATTAGGTATTTATTTACCTCTAGCCTAGTGTATATTCAAAGACAATGACCTTGTCTTCCGGGCATCGTTTCATGCCTCGATTTCTGTTCTTCGTTTTAAACATTTGCATGTGCAAAACGTCTGAGGATTTCGCATTTTCTTATTTCTTGTCTCAATTTCCAACTCAAAATTTGCAATGCTCTTTTCCCAAAATGCGGGTGTTGCGTCCCTTTTGCGTTTCTTTTTATGACACTTTATTCCGATTTCGTTTTTTTCAGATTTGCTTACAGTTTTCCTTAACGTTTGATCTAATTACATGTCATATATTCGTAGAAACCTTTTATAGAAATGAAAGATCGATCACTTATGAGCTTCAAGTCTTTTTATTTATACTTGGACTTACGGTAATAATTCTGAATAATTTAACTTGATCTCATTAGCATTTATGTGAAAATTTCCTCTAGTAATCTGATCACATTGCAATAGAATTGTACGAGTATCATTGAGTAATGCATCAAAAATGATCACGAGATTTTAATTAACCCACCGCATTTTTGTGCCAATTTGTAACCCACTCTTGTAACCCGTGAGTCGAAAGATGTTCTCTTTTTACACGCAAAAAATATGGAAAACTTTTGGTCCCTTTATCCGCTGTTTGTGTGTAGGGAAAAGTTTCTTTTCTTACATTAATATGACTTTCTGTGCTATAAATAACGTAGTTAAGTTTCTACTTATTTATGCATGCTGTTCATAGTTGAAAGGAGTTTTCTTGCGTACAATTTGCAGGCACAACTCGAGAGGCTATCGAAACACGGGTGACAACCCCATCAAATATTGCCTCTGCCACAGAGACGGCTTTCCTCACTCCACGTCCACAGATCACACAATGTTTACATGACTCACATTGCAGTGCCTCACATGTCTGTTATAAAAAGAACTGCTTGAGCCCCTGCCAAGTTCCGAATTCATGTGGCCTCAATGCCCAGTGTACGGCTTTGAATCGCAAAGCCATTTGTTTCTGCCCAGCTGGTTTTTCTGGGAACCCCATGAAAAATTGCAAACAAGGTTAGCATTCGCTGAAAAATTAAACGTTTCTTGTATCTAATATTTAGTTCATCTCATGTCGATCATTTCTTAGTTGATCTATCGTATTTATTTTGCTGTTCCCAAGTACGATTTAGACCGGTGGTGATAATAAAATACCAAAGATAATAGTGCTCAAATAAATGCATGTAAATCATGTGTTGATTGAAATGAAAATCTAATGGAACTTCAAAAAGTTGATTATTTATGTCAAATCGATTATACATGCTTCTTTCCTCTCATTTGATTCAACTTAAGAAGAATACTATAATTCCCAATTACAAAGTTCAATACCCGGAACTATCCTGCAGAAACCTCGGAGCCTGAGTGTACCTCAGATGTTGAGTGTCCGGAAACGCAAGTTTGTTATAATCGAGTTTGCCAAGACCCTTGTATCTTGGCGAGCCCCTGTCCACAAGTTGCTGAATGTGTCACCCACAAGCACAGACCAATTTGTCGCTGCCCCGACGGTTCTATTGCTAAACTTAACAAACCCCATTGTGAACCGCAAGAAGAAATCGATGGCAGTAAGGGAATTCTCTTCTCGTATCTCTGTTCTTTTTTTCCTCTTCTTGACGCTGTACGTAAAAATGAATAGCAATTGTGTGTTTTTTTAAGCAATCTCGCTGCGTGTTCCAAAAGCACCATATTGAAATATTGAATCAATCGATAGATGTCATTCATATTCAAATGTATCATTTTCAACACCTACTGAGTCCTGGAGTAAAAATTCTACATTTAAAGTCGTTTAATCTAGGAATAAATTCCAGAGGAGTGTGAAATCTTTAATTCTGTCAAATAATATCGTTACAATCTTCCATTCGCTGAAAACTATTTTTGATTCTTCTATGAAGTCTATTATTCTTGATTTCTATCAACCACTATGTTTTTGAATCCTTCTCTTTCGTGTCCATTCTGATATTATGCTTCGGACTATCTGACATAGCCATTTAGTATAAATTAATTTTCTTTGTCGTAACATTAATATTACTAAGTGGTTTTATGAAGATATTGGTTTACTGATCAACATTAACTTGGAAATTCATAACCTGTAACTGGTGACTATTGATTCTGTATTTGTTGTTCACCTTGTTCATTGAAATACTCACAAACTAACTATCCGTGTTACTAATGTGCGTTCTACTTACAAAGAGATTAGATTGATTAGTGCCGTAGATGCCGGCCTAGCATTCGTGGTGCACTACTAACTTGCACTACTCTAACCCAACCTCCAGCTGTCGCCTGTGAGTCTGACCAAGGATGTCCCTCGACACAGTCTTGCCTGGAGGGCAAATGCCGCTATCCTTGTGAGGATAATCCTTGTGGTGAGAACGCTGAGTGTGTCAATAGCGAACATTCTGCACAGTGTCGATGCAGAAACGGTTTCTCAGGCGATGCACTTCAGGGATGTACTCCTGGTGAGTGTTCTTTTTCAGGTGCCTTCCAATTGTATGATGTGGTTCTTCACGTTCTTGCATTATTTTTAGCCTGTTATGCTCTCAACTATGATGAGAGAATATGGAATTTATTGTGAATAAAATGAATGTTTTTATTTCTCTGCTTCTAGAAAGGGCTCAAAATGTATTCATTTGACATGATTGATAAAATATTTTGTGATTTTTTTTCTTTAGCTCTCGGAAAAGATAACTTTGAAATAAGGTTTCTTTCTTGAAATACTGTCAAAGTGGGAGTTAACATCAGGATTATTTCGGTTGATAATAATCTGTTTCCTTTGTATCGACTCTAACCTTGGACTTGAATTACACACAAATATACCATACAACAATACATATTATGCAGTGGGTTGCTCCGGGCCTAAAAACTGTTCAAATGAAGAAGAATGCTACAGCGGCCAATGCTTGAGTCCATGTCGCGCGTCTTCCAACCCTTGCCCTCCCACCGCCATATGCAAGCCCATAAACCACTCTGCCTCATGCCTCTGTCCTCCCGGGACGACTGGCCTCCCATTTGTTGGGTGCTCGCCCGTGGCCTCATGTAATGCTGATGCTCAATGTGGCCTCAATGAAATATGTCTTCAAAATACGTGCACTAACCCTTGTTCCAATACGTTGTGTGCGTCGGGAACCACTTGTCAAGTCATTGCAAGAAAACCTTTGTGTCTTTGTCAAGTTGGCTACACGGGCGACCCCCAGCAGGGATGCTATAAAATAGTCTGTGGTCATGATGACGATTGCAATGAACATGAAGTCTGTTCTTCGGGAGTGTGTCAGAGCGCATGTGGTAGATGTGGTGCAGGCGCACAATGCATAGCTAGGGGCCACACGTTCGAGTGTGTTTGTCCTCCTGGTACTCAGGGTGATGCCACTCAATCCTGTAACACAAGTAAGATGTTTTATCAGTCAAATTTCCTTACATATTATGTTTTCGTACAATATATACGTTGTTTGTTACATACGATGTGCACGTCACTCAGTGAATGAAACTGAACAATCAATACTGAAACACTTGATACGCTACATGACTCACTAACATGACGATCGCTTCTTCAGTCTTCGGATTCTGCTCGTCGGATGTAGAATGCATTCTGGAAGAAGCGTGTCTGTCAAGACAGTGTCGAAATCCTTGCACAACTATCCCCCCTCCTTGTGGAGTCTCTGCTCAATGCACTGTCATAAACCATCGAGCGATCTGTCAATGTCGAGATGGTTGGGAAGGGGACCCGCGCAAACGGTGTACCCAAGGTAACTGAACTGCGACGGTTCATGCATCCGCTGTACGAAGCACCACTTGTTTGACTTTTGATGCACCCCGCCACCAAATTTGTTTTGGCTGCATTTGATGAGCTTTCCCTGCGTGCTCTGGGATTATCTTCATGCCGAGTTACTGCATCCCAACGGCTGCTGGAGCCACTTTTCGACAAAATAAGGCTCGCAATGATTTCTTCATTACCAATTTAAAATATTTCACTACGAATTAATGCATGGAACTAAGATCATAACGATCCCTTTTTTAAATCATTGCCTACTATTTTTATCGTTTTTAAAATCTTGGCTACAATGGCACTGACATTAGTCGGACTTACTTCCGTCGCTATCAAACGCTGCTGCTCGTTTTGCGCAAAATGCATGCAATGCATTACGATTTTTTGCTTCGTGTGTCTCGTACGTCTCTCAACTCCCCTATGCATGCTCGTGAATCCTCTACCGTGTTCATCAATGACTGTACCCCTTCTTCTATTATTGCGAGCATTTATATTGCGAGTCCTGACGCATGTTCCTTTGCGTGTTCTCGATATAACAATGTTTTGGCGAACGACGATCCACTTATATTCCTTATTTGTGTACCGCCTTCGTGAACTTTTCTACTTGGGTCGATGGGCTCCGTTAAATTTTTGCATGAATCCGCATAATCTTTTTTCTGTTTTTGAGTGTTTTTTTTGCATCAGTGCAAACTCCCGAGGGGGCGTGTGGGCGACACGAAGATTGCGCCAGCGACCGTGAATGCGAAGTCGCGACCAACCGCTGCGTGGACCCGTGCGCTGACAACCGCTGCGCTTCGTCCGCCATTTGTTTCACCGTCAACCACCAACCGGTGTGCAACTGCCCTGAGGGTTACTCAGGCAACCCACTCCTCGAGTGCTTCATCGGTGAGTAATTCGATTCTTTCTTGTCAGGCCGCAGAATATTTGGCATTGAACATAAATTAGTTTGATCTTTCGATCATACTTCTAGCGGAAGATAAAAATATTTCCGACGAAGTTTTTCAAGTGTTCGTTCTGTACGATCCTCAATGTTCCAAGAAATTAGATGATAGTTTTACTAACGAATCATTCTGGCCCTTACTCTGACAGGTATATATTCAGAGACAATTAAAATAAAAACATCAATGAGATACAAAACCAAACAAACTGCAAGTTTTTCCTGTTATGCTGTCTGCGTTTTGCACTTATCCGCGCTTTTGAATATTTGTATCCACACAAGACTCACTGAAGTTTGAATATCTCCAATATCTCCATTACATTATATCATCTCTCGAGATTTCCTAATCTCTGCAATGCCTCAGCTTGCGCCGCTCGACTCAGGCAAACCGCTCAAGATGAATAGGGAAAGTCTGCGAATTTCACGGGCTTGTTCATGCTCCTAATGTGCTGCTTTTCCCTCTGTAAACATTGTTTTATATTAATTAAGGTCAGATCACTTGTTCTTGAACCTTACATTACATTTATTCATTTCTAGTAATGATGCTAAAAATGAATGCCATTATTCTGAAAATAGACTTGACAAATGTTATATATACTTTTACAAATTATTTCTAAGTATTCGTACGAAACTCATTCCTAATTTTTCAGTGAACACGTACATGACCTTTATTTTGTAGTATCAACACGGCTGATATTTCATTATTTTTTACTAATCTAGAATCCTAATTACAGTACACTTGTAATGCCACTATTCTCTTATAATTCTGGATCTATGGTGCGCAACGCAACGATTGACGATTATACTGGGCTAGAACTACACAATTTTGAACCCCTACACAATTATTGTATCCTGAATTGTGTCCTCTGTTCAACAGTTCTTCTCTGTTCTTTACTCTCTCACTCATAAAACTATACACTCATTTACTCTTTATTTTTCGGTACCGCAATAATTCGTTAACTTATCTACATAAAACTCTGCCTTAACTTCATCCGCTCTGTAATTTACAAGTAACGCAGTCTCCACTTCAAATACTCTGAAACTAATTTACATAAAACTCGGTCTCCACTTCAACTACTCTGTAACTTATTTACATAAAACTCTGTCTCCACTTCAACTACTCCGTAACTTATTTACACAAAACTCGATCTCCACTTCAGCTACTCCGTAACTTATTTACATAAAACTCGGTCTCCACTTCAACTACTCCGTAACTTATTTACACAAAACTCGATCTCCACTTCAACTACTCCGTAACTTATTTACATAAAACTCGGTCTCCACTTCAACTACTCCGTAACTTATTTACATAATACTCGGTCTCCACTTCAACTACTCCGTAACTTATTTACATAATACTCGGTCTCCACTTTTGCAATTCACACTTCGGTACTCTATCTTCGCTGAAGTTTATTGTTCTGCCTGTCCTGTATAACTGATACGATTACGGGGCATCATAGCTGGGTGTGACCGAGACGAGGCTTGTGATGCCACAAGCAGCTGTAGTGAGGGCAGGTGTGTGCCTTCATGCTCTCTTTTCGAGTGCCCTGCCAACACCAGGTGCCTCACGCCTCTGCCACACACGCCTCAGTGTCGGTGTAACTCAGGATACTCTGGGCCTAATTGCTCTACTAGTAAGCTTCTTTTTTTCCATGTACTTGAGTAATTCATATATTTATACCATTACTGTGCGCTATTGTACAAGTTTAGCTTCCTTTAGTAACTTGGATACTTGACATGTAAATTTAATATACTAAAATTCTGTCAGAAACATTCTTCCCATATCTCATTTTTGGTAACATGTTGCTTGCTGTCATTAATTTTCCGTGTAGTCCGCCTGGTGTTCATTGCTTTTTCTCTTGTTGCTGCATCATTCTTCTTTTATGAATGTATCACATACAAGAATTTACATTTATTTTCGAACAAAATTAACGATGTTTTTATGTAAAAAAACATGCCTCCGGTCATTGTTCATTCAATCCTTTATTTTTGACCCCAGCCGTGGGCTGCCGTGACAATAGCGCCTGTCCTGCTGATGAAGCCTGCATCAACGGTCAGTGCCGTGACCCTTGCACTTGCGGCGTGAACGCCAAGTGTGAAGTGCACAACCACATCGCAATGTGCAAGTGTCCTCCAGGCTACCAGGGAGACCCGTTGGTATTTTGCCAAGTCCCTCGGAACCCTTGCGACACGAAGCCCTGTGGTGAAGGCGCTCTATGCGATCTCGACGACGGTCATCCTATTTGTTCCTGCCCCAAAGGCATGACAGGAAATCCGTTCCATAAATGCAGTGAGTATGAGTTTCCCATAACAAACAGAATTAAATTATATTTTCGCCATCTCTAAAAGAAACAGTAGTTATGGTCGTTAACAAATGCGGCATTATAACCATGGTGAGTGAAATTTATTTCAATTTTTTCCAGTACCTCAAGGAGATGAATGCGACAATAATCAGTGCGGACCAAACTCTGGCTGTCGAATTATTGGTGGAGCTCCTCAATGCTTCTGTCTTCCTGAGTACATCGGAAACCCTCCGCATGAAACCTGCAAGTTACCTGAGAATCCATGCGAGCCTTCGCCGTGCGGCCCCAACACCGACTGCAACATAATCAACGGCTACTACCGCTGTACTTGCCGAGCTGGCTTCGTCGGTAGCCCAAACACAATCCGTGGATGCGATAAGCCCGTGAATCCGTGCGCTCCGAACCCGTGTGGACCAGGAGCTTTATGTGACCCTGGCGTCCTGAACTTCTGTTACTGCAGACCTGGTCTTGTCGGAGACCCATTTTCGGGCTGTTTTGGTGAGAAAAAAATATTTTTAGAGGCTGTTTGTTTCAATAATAAAAAGTTTCTATTGATTCACGTTAAACACATCATGTTATTTACTGATTTCTGTTGCTTTTTTTCAGAGCCTGAACCAGAATGTTATCCCGGAGCATGCGGCATTAACGCGGAGTGTTTCAAAATCGAGCGTAAATTGAGCTGTCGATGTCGCTCTGGCTACGCCGGAGACGCGTACACTGTTTGCCGAGCGGTGCCAGACAGTCCGTGCGAGCCAAGTCCTTGCGGCAGCAACTCTGTGTGCTCTGTCGGCAACAACAAGTCACCAGTGTGTGCGTGCCAAGCAGGTTTCTTCGGTGACCCATTAAGACCTGAGGGATGCAAACCCGAATGTGACGACGACAGTGATTGTTCCTTCGATAAAAGTTGCATCAACACCCGATGTAGGGATCCTTGCCCCGGTGCATGCGGCATCAGTGCTCACTGTGATGTTGTGGACCACAAACCCCAATGTTCTTGTCCGGCTGGATATACTGGAAACCCATATTCGAAATGCGAGGTAATTTCACTGGACATTGGGAAGGAGCACGTCACTACGGAGCGTCCACCCGTCAGTCCATGCGCGTCATCACCATGCGCCTTCAACGCCCAGTGCTCCGTCGAGTACAACGTGGCTAAATGCACCTGCCCTCAAGGATACCTCGGCGACCCTTACTCACAGTGCAGACCCGAGTGCTTGGTCAACAACGAATGTGACGCCGACGAAGCTTGCTCCAACCAACGCTGTATCAAACCTTGCACTGGATTGTGTGGCGTAAATGCCGAGTGCGAAGTTAAGAACCACATTGCCGTCTGTTACTGCCCTGACAATTACAGCGGCAATCCCATGACTAGATGTACTGAACGTGAGTTGCATCATCGTCTGATATATCAATCCTATGCATTATTGATGTCATACAACTTTCTTCCACTTTTACTCCATATAAGTTTCACTACCGTTCTTGATCTTTTTGAACTCTTTTCGGCTTCCTGGAATTCATGTCGCTATTGTTTCGTCCATTGTATTTGTTTGAATTTCTAAAAAAATTTCCTCGTTTTTTCTATCAGTGCCGACGCGTGAGCCGACACCTGAGCCTAACCCGTGCTACCCCAACCCTTGTGGACCAAACGGATTGTGTAGCCCGAGTGTTGGAGGAAGCTTTGTCTGTTCGTGTGCTCCTGGTTATCTGGGCACGCCTTGCCGCCCCGAGTGCACCTCACCAACCGATTGCCCCATGAACGAAGATTGTCGCAATCTGAAGTGCGTTGATCCCTGCCCCGGGACCTGCGGCATCGACGCCATTTGCTCGGTCATCGGGCACGCGCCCATTTGCCGCTGCAGAGAAGGCTTCACAGGGGATCCATTCAGCCGATGTTACGTTGAAGGTAAAATTTTTTGTGAGTTGGAACTTGGCATAAAGAATGCGAAACGTGTTTTAGCCAATATTTTTTATTTCTTTTCAATTAGCCACCAGATGAAGGGTATATACTAGTCATTCATTAAGGTCGATGATTACCATGAATCATTTCCAACGCTATTAAAGTTAAAGCTATCAATATTGTACCATGAGAATTATTGATGATCCTTAATTTGGCAACTTCCTCATTTTTCCTGGACAGTTTTGCCTCCCGTAACAAAGGACGACCCTTGCAATCCTAGCCCCTGTGGTCCCAACTCCGAGTGTCGTGTGGAGAGCGGACGTCCAGTCTGCACGTGTCTACCTAATTTCTACGGAGGACCTCCTAACTGTCATCCCGAATGTGTGGTGAACTCTCAATGTTCGACTTCTCTTGCGTGCATCAACAGGAAGTGTCAGGATCCGTGCAAAGGATCGTGCGGTGATCGTGCCCAGTGCACAGTGCAGAACCACAAGGCTATGTGCACCTGTCCTCCGTACCTGACCGGAGACGCTTACTCCAGGTGCATCGAAAGTAAGTACATCTTTGCTTGTTGGGTCTGATGGGCTGTTTCGTATCTGCATCGTGAAAATCATTTCTATTTTCCGTCATCTGTGACGCTTCTTATCTCGTGCATTTAAGTTATTTGAATCTGATTTTCTTTGTATAGTTTCTTGGGAAATGTGGTATTATCACACATACGTTACAACATTTCCACCCTAGCGCTCTTTGGTACGATTCTATATTTTAAAACAGAAAATGTGTAAAATAAATGTTTGTGTCATTTGTCTTGCTGAAAAAGCATGTGTTTGCACAGTGCTAGAACTTTTTCTCATCTCCCTCAATCTAGTTCCTGTTACTCGACCGCCTGTCGTTACTCAACGGCCTGATCCTTGCGCTGGCAACCCTTGTGGCCCCAACTCAAAATGTGATGTGTACGGCAATGAGCGGGTTTGCTCTTGCTTACCATCATACGTTGGATCTCCTCCTCAATGTCGTCCAGAATGCGTAAGGGCAGAAGAATGTTCTGCAACGAAGGCCTGTTTAGGAAACAAGTGCGTGGATCCGTGCCCCGGGATTTGTGGAGTAAATGCTGAATGTTTTGTGGTGTCTCACAATCCTATATGCAGCTGCATTCATGGCTACACTGGAGATCCTTTTGTACGATGCACTGAAATTCCACCTATCTCAGTTACTCCGCGACCAACAACTCCTGCCCCACCTATTCCTGCTTACACTTCGCCATCCACTTTGGCCCCAATTGGAGAACAAAAGGAGATCACCGACGAGCCCGTGACGCCTATCAGAGCTACAACGACCACACAAAGCCCCCTTGCTATCCAACCTTCTCTTGAAGAACCTGCATCGTATGATCCATGCGACCCATCGCCGTGCGCAGCCAATGCAGATTGTAAAACTGGATATGATGGCAAGCCAATGTGCCAATGTAGAGAAGGATACATCGGAGATCCGCTCGTGATCTGTGGTCCACACTGCGTGATTGACAGCGATTGTGACCGAGGATTCGCCTGCATCGGAAGAGAGTGCAAAGATCCTTGCCCTGGTGCGTGTGGCTCCAACGCCGTGTGCACCGTGTCCAGTCACCGCCCCAAGTGTTCTTGCGTTGCAGGATTTTCCGGAGACCCTTACGTCGCATGCATCATCCCTCCTATAGGAAAAACGACGAGTAAGCAGTTTCAGCCTGTAATTAGTAATTTTATTATACAATCTGAACGTTTCAACATTATTCGTGTTAACCTTATGTTCTTGCAGTCAAAGATAGTAATAACAATTCTTCATCTAGGATATTCAATTCAAAGCAGTGACGCCGAAACTCATTTGATTACAACTTCTTGAATAATTTTTGAGTCGATCAGAAATTTGAGCCTTTAATGTTTGGATTTCCTTCTACTTCGTGGTTTTATTCATTTCGTAGCTCGTGTGATAAGTTGAATGAAACGGCAAGCGTAACGTAACGAATTAACCACAAACCAAATTCTAATTTTTCATTCCATGCGAGAGGCTCCTAAAGTCATAAATGCGTTAAAAATTGATTTGCACCTCCTGTAGATTTTTTTCAGTGATGCTTTTGATGCGATTGGATATAAAATTATTGTTTCCCGTAAAAATAAAATCTAATAGGATCGTCTAAAGTAACGGTGCTTCTTTCAGTAGTATTTGAAGTACAAGTTTTAAAGTGGAACATGTCGCTTCCTTCAGCTGCTGGGCCTCTGGAGCCTATCGCTGACTACCCGCAACCCTGCGAACCAAATCCTTGCGGTGCAAATGCCGAATGTATTCCTGTTGGCGCCGGAAGGTGTCAATGCATTCAAGGATATTTCGGCAACCCTTACGACGTGTGTCGGCCGGAGTGCACCGTCGACTCGGATTGCCCCTACAATCGCGAATGCAGGAACGAGAAATGCGTTGATCCGTGCCCGGGAACCTGTGGCTTGAAGGCCATATGCCAAGTCGTGACGCACAAACCCATGTGCACCTGCTCTATGGGTTATACAGGAGACCCTTACACTGAGTGCCGCATACAACAGAGTAAGAAAAGATGCGATCATTCATTGCTTTCTTACAATCCTGAGTTTTACTATTTTTACTTTTGTCTGAATTTCATAAATTTTACCTGGACCTTCATTTCATTTCAATGTTTCCGTGTATATTTTCCTTGATTTTGGATGCATTTATTTGGAAAAACTATTTGCTCTGTGTTTATATTTTAAAATTCTATTTGCACTGTTTTTCTTGCATCTTGTACACGAGCTCTTTGATGCATTTTCATCGTACGAGTTTAAGGTGCATGTTTTATTTCTCTTAAGTTACGACTGAGAAACCCCGGGATCCATGCAACCCATCACCATGCGGTCCCAACGCGCACTGTCGAGTCACATTCAACGGCCGTTACGACTGCACATGTCTGCCGGATTACTTCGGCCAGCCTCCTGACTGTCGTCCAGAATGCGTTGTGTCAAAAGATTGTCCGAATGACAAGGCGTGCATTAAGCAGAAGTGTAGGGATCCGTGTCCGGGGGTGTGCGGCATTGACGCTCTGTGCGAAGTCCGTGACCATAACCCGATCTGCTTCTGCCCCAAACATCTCACTGGTGATCCCTTCACGAGATGCGTTCCGTTCAAAGATCGTGAGTAGTTCCGCTCTCTTGGTTCTTATTTAATCCAGCTAATTCAATACAACGCTGTGCATAATCAACCGCCTCTGATCAAACCAGTAACGTGCTAATATTACAAAAGCTATAACAATTTTAAAAATAACAACTATCAATTTAACTGTAGCATAAATTTTCCATCAAGTAACTCCAACATAGAAACTATATAAAATTGTAGAAACAGTTTTCAACATCATGGGATCTAACACGACAAAACACAGTTAATCGACCAATCGGCCTGTTTACACAATTTATTTATACTTCATCACTTCAGCGCTCGGCTAACAAATTCAATTCTACTAACATTGCAGCGCCGCTCTCAAGCACTTCTCGGCCTGACACAGAAGTCACAATCCCTCGACACCCTCCTGTTACTGCGTCAGTGACTCCAACAAGCCCTGCCAGCGTAGCAGTAACTCGAGAGCCCTCTGACCCTTGTGCTAATAACCCGTGTGGTGAACGGGCCGAGTGCAGACCTGACGGTGACTACTTCGACTGCAGATGCCCAGAAACAATGTACGGCAACCCTTACACAAAGTGCAGACCAGAGTGCACCATAAACTCGGACTGCTCCAGAGACAAGGCTTGCGTGAAGGAGCGATGTGTTGACCCGTGCGCTGATGCCTGCGGATCTGGAGCGACGTGCTCGGCCATTATGCACAAGCCTGTTTGCACGTGCCCGTATGGGCTGTCTGGTGACCCATACGTCGCCTGCACACCCATAACCACTACTTGTGAGATATGCTTGTCGATAAACTTGCATGTTTAGAGTTACAATTGAGCATTTAATGTACAATATGCACGATATATATTCAGATTCATGACTCTGATTACTCTAAATGTTTTTTTCTATCTTTTCAGACTCACTTGAAATATTTGGTCTATCGTGCAAATTATCTATTATTTTAACTTTATTTTTTCTTGGATCTATAATCCAAGAAAATCTCTGATCTCTAATCGAATCTTGTCACTATTTATTTCATTTTCCGGTTTCGATGTAAAATTATTTCCTTCTGTCTCTGTTTACACTTATATTATTTGTATGATAATAATGCGTATCATTTAATCGACATTTAACATTATTTACTAATGTACGTTGTTTGATGATTAATCTGAGCACCTATCTGACCAATAATCATGGAGGATCATCGGTGTTTTCACTAAACATGCTTGTCCTACTAGCGCCAAGCACGACGTCGGTATCTCCGCGCGATCCTGTCATCCAAGGAAGATTCTGCGCTAGAGACTCGTGTGGTGTGAACGCAGTGTGTGAGGACCTCACTGGTGAAGTTGTATGCAAATGTCCTCCTTCGCATCCTGAAGGAGATGCTCGTGAAGCTTGCAGCCCTCAGTGCCGCTCCAACGACGATTGTAGTCGTACTGAAAGTTGCATAAACGGCCTTTGCGTTGACCCATGCCCCGGCACATGCGGCGTTGCGGCTCAATGCATTGTGCAGAACCACAAGCCTCTCTGCGACTGCCCTCATGGCTACACTGGCAGTCCTTACCGGCAGTGCCTACCAATAATTGGTATGCATGTGTAATGCGCGGGAAAATGACCATACTATTAACGTCTATTGTGTCGCTTAACTTGAGACTAAATTCTGAGAATAACCCTGGATAATAGCTCTTCTACAATTTCCACTAACGACTCCTTAACAACTTCCTTGTAGCCGAGAAAGAAGAAAAAGTCGACGGTCCTTGCTCTGAGAACGAGTGCGGTCCACACGCTCTGTGCCGAGTGGAAAACTCGCAGCCCGTTTGTACATGCATGCCAGGACTTACTGGCTCACCGCCAAACTGTAAACCTGAATGTCTTGACAATCAAGACTGTCCACGAGAGGCTGCTTGCATTAACCAGCTGTGCCAGAACCCGTGTCCAGGCGCATGCGGCACCGGCGCTCAGTGTAGCGTGCACAACCACTCGCCGGTGTGCACATGCGACCCACCCCTCACGGGGAACCCACTTGTTGCCTGTATCAACGCTACTTGTAAGCAAATTACTCATCATTAATTTTTCTCGATCATGAACAATGCACTCTTTACTGTATAGCATTCTGATTACTTACCGGGGAAAGCTAACTACCTATTAACCGAATTACTGACAGAACTTTTTAACATTAAGCATAATTTCAATACATAATGCAATGCACTGACGGAACTTTTTTTCCGGTGTTTTAGTATTAAAGATTTTAATTCTATTATTCCAACAGTTGTGTCATTTTATGTGATCGACTTTGCTAGTGGTATGTATTTCACCTTGAATGCTCCATGAATGTCAAAAATGTAGCTTTATAGATAGTCTTTATTATTGATATTTTTTTATTTTACATTTTTCAACGACTTATATCTTTGGTTTCATTGATCCAAAGTGAATTAAATGGAATTGGATCCTATAGTTAAGAAGGATAGATAGGTTGTCGTCCATTAACTTCTCTTGTTAAGATAGATGTATATGATCGGCCGAATGAAACTACAATAAATTGTCTCTCATTCATTTTCAAGTTCTTGCATGATGGCTAATAAAGTGGCTAAAGTATGGCAAACTCTGGTAACTTCATCTCTTGAGGTGGTATTTTTGAAGCAATTTTGCGTCAAAAATACTACGTCATACTGTGTCAAAAATGTTACGTCACACTTCATTAAAAATACTACCTCCGATACTCACGCATGCCCATGCTTACCACAGCCGTACGCCGCCCGTGCGAGTGTGGACCTAACGCCCAGTGCGAGGCTCTCAACGGCCAAACCAAGTGCACTTGCTACCCTGGCTACTTCGGAAACCCTCACACTGGATGCCGTCCAGAATGTGTCATTAATTCGGATTGTCCCAAGTATTTGTCGTGTAGAAACAATAAATGCACAGACCCATGCCCGGGATATTGCGGCGTTTCCGCACTCTGTGAAGTGGTCAACCATACTCCAGTCTGTACATGTCCTGAGGGCTCTACTGGAGATCCTCTAAACCGATGTGTTGAAGGTAAGTGCGGATTTATCATGTTGTGTTCTATAGATTTCCGTCCAATTTTATTGTGGCCCGGAAAAATTACAAATTATAGAAATCATGAACGGAATCTTAAACTCATGAATGTTTCGTCTGTACCACAACTGCCACATCGAACATCAGTTAATCCTTGCACTCTTAGTTTCAATTCCGTTTTATTGTTGCAACGGAGAAACTGCTAATTGCAGGAATCATGAAATAAATTTAACCCTCTACCGCCGTGTGTCACTCTCCGGGAACATAACTTTCAACTTAAATTATACGTAAGCTATTGTTTGTAGCAAGCTGAGGACGTTTGTACACAACAGAGAACATTTTAAAGTTGTCTTTACGTGGTGGCAACCATCAGAGCAAACATTTTACGCTCTCTAGAACGTATTCTTTTTGGGAAGTAGGCTCGTGACAATATTGCTCCGGTTACTCGTGTCAGGCAGTAGAGGGTTAAAACCAAGCATGCTTCGTCCACAGCGGAACTGACTCCTCGACCACCAGTTGATCCCTGCACTCCTAATCCGTGCGGAGTGTACACCGAATGTCACGTGAGCGGTCTGAGGCCAGTTTGCTCGTGCATGCCAGGCTATCTTGGCTCCCCCGATGCTGGCTGCAGACCTGGTTGTGTCGACAATTCAGAGTGTCCTCCACACGAGGCCTGCATCAACCGACAGTGTGCCGACCCATGCAAGGGTTCATGTGACCCGTCGGCCGAGTGCAGAGTGAGCATGCACCATCCCAAGTGCAGCTGTCCTGACGGGTACACCGGCAACCCCTTCACTGGCTGCTCCCCTAGACCGGGTAAGCGTTTATCTTGTGAATATTGCATTTCCATGACAACTCATTTACTCCATAGGGACTTTAAACTGTCGAGAATTCAAAAGATATCACCCTGCATACTAATTTTTCTTTATTCTTATGCATCTTTCATAAAATAAATTTCTAGCTGGTAAATGCAATAATTAAAGTATCTTGCGATAGAAATTAAGTAGCTAATTTATAATTCCCGTGTAAAATTACCCTAAATAATCTCAATGCTCGCATTAAATTGAAACAGACTGCAATCGCATGATTTTTCAGTCGCTGACATCAGCCCATGTCACCCGGACCCCTGCGGCACGAATGCTCTGTGCCACGTAGTGGACGTGACGAGCTACGACTGTAGGTGTCCCCCTGATTATTACGGCAACCCTTTCGTGGAATGTGGGCCCGAGTGCACAGTCAACTCTGACTGCCCTCAATACCTGCAGTGCATTAATCAAAAATGCGACAACCCATGCCCAGGAGCCTGCGGTTTCAACGCCATTTGTGAGACAGTGAATCATCAGCCTATGTGCGACTGTCCTAGAGGACTGGAGGGAGACCCCAAAGTGGCGTGCCGGACTCGTGAGTACAAAGCTTGTATTAATGCATCGCATCATTGATTGCTAGTCTTGCCATCATGTCTTGGTCTGTGAATAAGCATCGTTTTCTTTGTGATGTTGCTCGTTAAATTTGTAATGTTTCTTTTTAATGTATGTGCACTTGATTCTCGAGATAAATTATTTTGTCTTGCTGTAGCATGATATATTTGTATGCATATATTTGTATGATTATGAACATTGTTATGTTTATCATTGTAAACGCATGTGAATGTGCATGCACCACACAAATGACCAAGTGCACCTTGATCCTGACTTGACTGAATAACTGCATGCCTATTTTAATTATATGGGTTATTTTTACTAACTTATATCAACAGTTTTTCACTCACAATTGTTATTATTAACGTCAAATTTTTGTTGTAATACATTGTTCACCCTACATGTTTCAACTCACCAAGTACAACCATGTTATTAACGAAATAGTGATCGGTGGTGTTGGGAAGGCGTATTACATAACCAATTTTCTGTAACCCAGTTATCAAGGAAAACTTACTTAACAAAAGCGATTACCATGTTGAATCTTTCAAGTTCCCTAGATATCTCACTCTGTATATGGCTCTTAACACTCGTATTTCAGTTCAGTAGTTTTGAAGCTTTTTCGCTTTGCTTTGCGCAGAGCGTTACGTGTTCCAGTATTTCCAACGTTGGGCTCCTCTTAATTCAAACATCTTTCACCGAAAATGGTTATTAATATTTCGTGAAAATTATGAAAAGATTCATCGGTAAAGATTCATCTTTCTTGGCTTATAGACTGAACGTCTTCAGAAAACCGGCTTCTTGGAGTAACTACTTCGTACGCTGACATCTGCCACTTATAAACTGTTCGCAAAAAGTAACTACAATTCTATGAAGAGTTTCGTCTTGGGAGTAATGCAATTTTAGGCTTCTAAATCAGCATCTGCTTTTGTCCTTCTAAGGAAGATTAACATTTCTACGAAAGTTCTGCAATTTCTTTTGTGTATTTTGATCAATAAAAATGTTGCTAAAATCTGCTTTTAACGCTGTAGCTATTTCTACCGTGGCAACGCTGAAGCTAAAGATCGTTAACATGACGAGACTTGTGACGAATGACTTATCACCTGTGGACGTCGATCGTACTTCTCGACACATCATTTTCGCAACAGGTGCTCCTGGCAGAGATAGGCCAACTCCTGCCGCAGAGGCTCCTAATATCCCAGCATCTGCGGACTATGATGCCAGTACTGCAGTCACACCACTACCAGCGCCAATTCAAATTTTGTGCGAAAGAAATGACGACTGCCCTGACGACAGCAGCTGTGTAAACAAAGTTTGTGTAGACATTTGCCGAGCAGGAGTATGTGGAGTAGAAGCAGAGTGCCGTACGTTTGCCAGCAGACCCGTTTGTAGCTGTCCACCTGGGACTGAGGGCAATCCAACCATAAAGTGTGTAGCAAAACTGACCAAAACAAAGCCTCCCATTGCTCAGACTACGTTTCCTCCGCAACTTTTCGACATAAACCCTATCAGAGGTTCAACTCAGACACGTCCTCCACCTGTCACATCGACCACTTCGTATCCGCCTCCTCCTGTCTCTGAACCACTACCTGCTCCAATCTTAACTCCCATTATTGTTGCCTGCAAAGATAACAGTGAATGCCCGTCTGACAATAGTTGTGTCAATCGAAATTGCTACGATGTTTGTTCGCTGGGAATTTGTGGTAAATCGGCCGAGTGTTCCGTTTATAATCATCGACCAGTGTGCACTTGTCCACCAGGAACTACAGGATCTCCGACTCGTAGGTGCGTTGCGTTACTGAAAGACATTCGACCTACTCAATCACCTATCGCGGACGATCATGAATTAGTGGAACACGTTTATTTGATACCACAATCGATAACCACGAACAGACCCACGCCAATAGGAATCCCATCTTACCCTGAAGTTCCTATGGCGACCATAGCGCCTGTAAGCAAAATTCCTACTTCACCTTCGATAGTTGTAGGATGTGAAAGTAATACAGAATGCACAACTCGCACGACTTGCGTTAACAGACTATGTCTGGATATTTGCTCGCCGGGTTTATGTGGAGAAAATGCCGATTGTAAAACTGTGGGACACAAGCCATACTGCACATGCCCGCCTGGGACCACTGGAAATCCGACAATGAAATGTTCTGCATTGGCAACTGAAAGACCGGGAGTGTTGCTGAGCCCTATTGGTGTCGCCACGAATTACGACGAGCTACCCGTAGTAGCTATAAGTGAAGATACATCCTCCACTCTCCCCCCTATAGCTATTCATTCATCATCAACCTTAGATCCGCTTTCAAAATACGAATCATCTGAGTCCTTAATCGAGGTTCCTCCAATAATCGTTGCTTGTGAAAACAATGATGATTGTCATGTAGGGATGTCGTGTGTTAATCATTTGTGCTACGACGCCTGCGCTTTGGGTGTTTGTGGATACAGCGCTCTTTGTGTTTCGAACCAACATCGACCTGTTTGTGTCTGCCCTCCGGGTACTACAGGGGACCCTCAAGTTAGGTGCTTATCGCTGTCTACTAGCGTTCCTTCGAAAATTCATCCAACTGCAGAAACCTCTACATTCACATATCCGAAAGATATTAAGCCAATCAAGGATCAAACAGATCTGCCACTGTTAATTTTAACCGAAAAGCCAATGTCTGGACAGCCTTCTGTTGAAAATTATCCATCCGTAAAAATTCCTGAAATGCCAAAACTTATTATTGGCTGTGAAAGCAACGATGGATGTCCTTCGGATAACTCTTGTATAAACAAAGTTTGCTCTAACTTGTGCTCTCATAAACTTTGTGCTCTCGATGCCGAATGCATAACTGTTGGAAACAGACCTGTGTGCACCTGTCCACCTGGGACAACTGGTAATCCAACTATTAAGTGTTCAGCTACAACCACGGACAAGTCAATTACGGCAATAATTGACACTGAAACTTCTCTTCCTGTAGAAGGAAGTCACATTAAACCATTGAAAGAAATTCTTACTACATTGCGACCTGTAGCCATTGATTCACGGCCAACTACTGAAAAAATGCCTGAACGACCAACTCCCTCACCGATTGAACCTCTATATCCTATCGCCTGCCAGAATAATGATGGGTGTTCTACTGACAACTCTTGTATCAATGAGCTCTGCTATGATGTTTGCACTCTAGGAATTTGCGGTGAAAATGCTGAATGTAAGGTTGACAGTCACCGACCAGTGTGCAGTTGTCCATCAGGAACAAGTGGCAATCCTTTGCATGGGTGTGTTGCTATTACTACCGAAGAAATTGCCCCTATCGCCCCCATATCTGCAACCACCTCAAGAATTCCTGATGATATTTTACCAATTTCCATGGACTCCCAATTGCCGTCTCCGGTCGGAATTCCTTCTCTCCCCGAGATATATGAATCAACCATACCTGATCCCCCATTTGTCCTTCCAACTCCAGGACAAATAGCCGTTGGCTGTACTACAAATGATGACTGTCCATTTGAAGATACTTGCATCAACCGAATATGCATGGACATTTGTTACTCAGGTTTGTGTGGATCTCTAGCTGAATGTGTCACCAAACATCACAAACCTAAGTGCATATGTCCTCCTGGCACAACGGGAAACCCAACAATTAAATGCTCTGCTCTAGCCACGCATATGATAGAACAGATTCCTCCACTTTCTGAAAGCCACCCAACTCTCAACGAACATCCAATTTTAGCACAAACAGATCGTCCTTCCCCTCGTCCTCAACCAGTAGGGGAGGTCCCAGAACACGATGAACCAGCTCCAAAAGTACCGATTTACATCCAAGAAATTTCGTCACCCGCCCTCACGATAGCGTGTTCAAATAACGATGACTGCCGGTTTTCAGATTCCTGCGTAAATAAGATGTGTTACGAAGCTTGTGCTCTCGGTATTTGTGGCATGGGAGCTGACTGCATTGCTGATCAACACAGGCCTGTGTGCCACTGTCCTCCGGGAACTTCTGGTGACCCCCAGGATGGTTGCTTTGCTACATCTACTGAAATCCCCACTACCCAGTTTCCAATTACGTCGACTTTGAAAATTATCAATGGAATCATTGAAGCAATTTCAGACAAAACACCAACTAAACCTCCGCCTCTCGCTGACGTTGCACAAAAAATATTTGAGGAACCAATTTACTCTTCTCCTGTTATCCCAGTCACAGTGAGTATTTCAGTGGGTTGTGAAAATAGTGACGACTGTCCTTCTGATAATTCTTGCATAAATCATTTGTGCTCGAATGCCTGTGCTCAAGTTCTCTGCGGACAAAACGCTGACTGCAAAACAGAGAGGCACCGACCAACGTGTTTGTGTCCACCGGGAACCACAGGGAATCCAACCAAGAAATGTACATCTTTAACGGCAGACGTTAGTGTAACTAGTCAGATTGTTCCTGAAATTTCTACCAAGACGAAAGATTTCGAGATCGTACCTCAGAAGATATCGCCGACGACTCAAGAACCGATCGCAGTATTCCCGCTGTATCATGCGGATGAAGAAGACTCGTACCGTCCAATACCTCAACCCATTCTACCCATTATGTCTGTCTCGTGTGAGAATAATGACGATTGTTCCACTGATAATTCGTGCATCAACCAGATTTGCTACGATGTTTGCGATTTGGGAATTTGTGGTGATGAGGCTGAGTGTACCGTTTTCACTCATCGTCCTGTGTGTGAATGCCCTCCCGGGACAACTGGTAATCCGCTTCATCGTTGCATTTCAGTTTCTACCGAGAAAGCATCAAGTTTAGTTCCTCTATCAGGATCCACCATAGGAAGGCCCGATGATATTATTGTCCCGATCTCTGTTACAACCCAATTACCTTCACCCACTGGAATGCCTTCCTATCACGAACATCATAAGCCAGTTAGCATCAACGTACCATACATACCCTCAACTTCTATACCCGTAGCTGTGGGCTGCTCTTCAAATGATCATTGCCCAATGAAAGATACGTGCGTTAACCAAATTTGTATTGATATTTGTTACTCCGGCTTATGCGGATTTAATGCTGAGTGCAGCACCGTGCACCACAAGCCTCATTGTTCATGTCCTCCAGGAACAACAGGAAATCCTACTGTAAAATGTTCAGCTTTAGCATCAGAAATGCTGGACGAAGATCTTCCTCCGTTGTCCATTAGTTCTCCTAGGCCATCCGATTCCCCAATTTTTGCACAAACAGACATTTCTTTGCCTCCGCAGCTCCCCGTTGCAGAGTTTCCCAAACCCTTTGTTCCTCTTCCTGAAACTCCCCTCCTCGTGCCACAAATATCTACGCCAGAAATAACTATTGCGTGCACTAATAACGATGAGTGTCCTGGTTCAGATTCTTGCATCAATATGGTATGCTATGATGCGTGCTCTCTAGGTGTTTGCGGGGAATATGCGGACTGTCGTGTTAATCAGCATCGCCCGGTATGTCATTGTCCGCCAGGGATGAAAGGAGATCCTCAAATTAGATGTTATGCTACAGTTACCGAAGCATCTGTAACTCTTCCACCATTAGCTCTCACCACTGTCAGCAAGGATCTGCCTATCAATCCAGTACAAGGCTCTGTATCAGTCTATACAGAACCCATAACTCAAACGTCTTCCAAGATTCTCGATGAGCCGATCTATGTTCCTCCTACCATTCCTAGTTCCCCTGATGTAGTTATCGGCTGTGAAAGTGGCGATAGTTGTTCACCTGAAAATTCTTGCATAAATTACGTTTGTTTGGATGCTTGTGTTCAAACTTTGTGTGGAGATGGCGCCAACTGCTTTACGAAAGACCATCGACCTGCTTGTTCGTGTCCTCCGGGTACCACGGGGAATCCTACAGTGAAATGCATCTCGATTGCCACGATCGAGTCGCAATCTGAGCCTCCGCTTACTGGAAGGCCTACCAAAATTACCGATGAAGTTATAAGTCCAGTAATTTCTACTCCGACATATCTGAAACCACTAACGGAACTGCCATTGAAAGATGATAAAGAAAAAGACTACGTCCCGCCACCCACGCCTGTCATCGTCCCTCTCTATCCCGTATCATGTGCTAACAACGACGATTGTCCCATAGATAACTCTTGTATCAATCGAATTTGCCACGATGTTTGCATCCTTGGCATTTGTGGTACGGATGCTGATTGTAGAGTTGCAAATCATAGACCGGTGTGTACATGCTCGGTTGGGTTAACAGGGAACCCATTTGTAGGCTGTGTTGCATTTATGACGTCTAATCCTTCGATAGACACCCCTCTTTACGATTATCCATCTGTAATTCAAGACTTTCCTATCAAACCTATTGCTTCCACTGCTCCACCAACTAAGCCTCTTGGAATTATTTCTCATCATCAACCTGACGAATCAGAGCACTATCAACCAACAACTCCTCCATCGCCAGCGTTAATTATTGGATGCGAGAGTCACGATGATTGTCCTTCAAGTGATATGTGTGTCAATCAGCTATGCTTCGATGTGTGCTCGCCTTATTTGTGCGGAGAAAACTCTGAATGTATAACGACCGCGCACAAACCTTCATGTTCTTGTCCTAGTGGTACAACTGGCAACCCAAGCATTAAGTGTTCTGCTCTGGCTTCAGATCTTCCATATATTTTTGCGGAGCCTGAGGTTGAAATCCAGGACAGTCTACCTGACGAAAAGATTACACCACTCCATGATGCTACCAAACCTGTTCCACCAATAATATCTGTTACAACTGTTCCCAGCGAACCTGATGTTACTCCGCCTATGGTTCCGCAACTTCTCCCTCCACCGATTAAAGTGGCGTGTGAAAACAACGATGAGTGTGATGAATCCAGTTCTTGCATCAATCATCTTTGTTACAACGCATGTGCAGTCGGCGTATGCGGACAACATGCTACGTGCGTTGGAAGAAAACATCGTCCAATTTGTCACTGCCCTCCAGGAACCCGTGGCGACCCGTCTCTGAAATGTTTAGCAGTGACGAAAGAACCGCCTTTAACAATTCGACCCGTTAGTGAAATTGTTGAACCTACTATTGAACTGATTTACCCATTAAAAGACATTACCACAAGACTTCCACCACTCTCAGAAATTACTGCGTTTAAACCTACGGAGGACGCTCGTCCGAGTGATTTTGTCATCCCGAACACGGAACCAATATCAGTTGGATGCAGAAGTAAAACTGACTGCCCATCTGAGACATCATGTGTCAACAAACTATGTTTAAATATCTGTTCTCCTGGTTTTTGTGGCATTGATGCCGATTGCAAAACACATAATAACCGTCCAATATGCATTTGTCCCTTTGGAATGACTGGCAATCCTACAATTCACTGTATGGCTATATCCAGCTTAACATCGACTCATTTGCCTCCTATTAGTGAACAGCAAGATCCTCAAACTCAGAAAATACAACCTATTAAAAATGAAATTAGTTTTGAGATGCCACTAGCAGAGACTACAAATTTTATCGAAGAACCTACAATTTCGCACTCTATGCCTGACGTGATCATGCCCGTTATAGTTATTTCTTGTGCAAGCAATGATGACTGTCTCACTGACAATTCCTGCATCAATAATTTGTGCTATGACGTTTGTGCGTTAGGTGTCTGCGGATTAGACGCTGATTGCAAGGTTGCAAGCCATCGTCCAGTTTGTGTCTGTCCACCAGGCACAGCTGGTAATCCTATGAATCGTTGCTTTGCAAAGCTGACTGAACGACCACTAACGCCTCCTCCGATAGGAGAATTTTCGTCACCAGTAAATGACAACATTAAACCGATAGCTATTTATGGGACTACTCTTCCACCTGTAGTTATTTCTTCGTACCCAGATCCTATCCCGACTGTGCATTTCGAGCAGATCAACATTACTATACCTAAAATTGTTTCGGGCTGCGAAAATAATGATGACTGTTCTGCTGACTTGAGTTGCCTGAATAAAGTGTGCCTTGACTTATGTGATGGTGATTTATGTGGTTCTAGAGCCATATGTTCGATCGATCGACACCGACCTAGATGTGCCTGCCCACCTGGCACAACTGGCAATCCAAATCTTAAATGCTCAGCTCTGCTTTCTCATGAGTCTCCGGTGAATTATCCTCTTACGGAAAGAACCAAAAAAATTCCTGACCCTGAAATATTTCGTGGTAAAGAAACGACATTTGTGACACAAGCGCCTATAGCCGAAACAGCTAGTTCGACCTCTCTTGAGGGTACTTATATTCCACCTTCCTCACCGACTTCTCCTTCAATTTTAATTGCATGTACAAATAATGACGATTGTGATGTGAAGAACTCTTGTATTAACAGGTTGTGTTATGCTGCATGCGGATTAGGCATGTGTGGTGAGGACGCAGAGTGTTCTGTTATTAACCATCGTCCTGTTTGTTTATGTCCTCCTGGGACAACTGGAGATGCACAAGTTAAATGTACTTCAGTTGTCAAGGAAATAAGAACTACGTTGTCGCCACTAACAATGAAACCTATATTTTCTGACGAAAGTGTTCGTCCAATCACAGGTATACCATCGAAGACCCCGAGTCCTATTGCAGAACAACCTACTCAACGACCAACTGAAAAGTATTTGTACGATGAGCCTCGTATAATTACTGCTGCCCCGATATTAATTGGATGCGAAAGTAATGATGGATGCCCCTCTGACAACTCATGCGTTAACAAACAGTGCTTGAACATTTGCTCATCTAACATCTGTGGTGAAAATGCAGAATGCGTTACCCTTGGCAATGCCCCCACATGTGAATGCCCACCTGGAACTACGGGCAATCCAACAGTGCAGTGCGTGGCTGTCACCACTTCCAAATCGATCACAACTCAACCTTTCGCAGACTCTTCTTTCCAGATTTCTGACTATCCTATCATTCCTTTGAAACATCCTTCTCCTATACCTCAACTTCCGATAGGAGAGACAACCAGACCGCCCATTGAAGTCGCATATGATAAGCCCAAAATTCCAGAATTTACGGTTGAAATTCAAATAGCCTGTGAAAATAATGATCAATGTACTGTGGACAATTCGTGCATTAATAAGCTTTGTTATAACGTGTGCAGTTTAGGTATTTGCGGCGAGGATTCTGATTGTCGAGTAGACAATCACCGTCCTATTTGTACATGTCCGCATGGAACTTCTGGAGATCCTTTGAAGAAATGCATCGCTCATGCAACAGAAAAACCGTACATTATGATACCGCTGGCGGAAGGTAAAGAACCGATTCGTGAAAAACCCATCATTCCTATTAAAGGAAGTGAACATTCAACAAATTCGCCTGTTACAGTCAGGCCTTTACCGTTCATTGATGCCATCGCTCCCGTTGTTGTTATACCACCTACTCCCCCACCAATCCCTATAGGCTGTGTAAGTAACGACCAGTGTTCCTACGGAAGTACGTGCGTACAAAAGCTTTGTCTGGATATGTGTTATCCTGGACTTTGTGGTACAAATGCAGACTGTGTGACCGTTAGCCACAGACCAGTGTGCGGATGTCCTCTAGGTACTACTGGGAATCCTACGATACAATGTACGGCTCTTGCTACCGAAAGACCATTCATATTGCCTCCTGTAGCAGACCTGATGGATTTACCAAGTGAACGTCCCATTCAACCTCAAGCTGGACCCCTCCATACTACCTTACCTCCGATCGGTATGACTACGACGTCAACTCCGAGTCCCTTACAGGATTATCCACCACCACCTCCGATTTTACCTATCGTTGAAGTTGCTTGCGAAAATAACGATGATTGTGAGATCGGAGATTCCTGCATAAACATGATTTGTATTGAAGCCTGCGCTTTGGGAGTCTGCGGAACGAATTCTGAATGTCAAACGTTCAATCACCGGCCCGTCTGTCTTTGCCCTCAAGGCACCACAGGAGATCCACAGAAAAGATGTGTGGCATTTGAAGTAGAAGTTCACACTGTCCAAACTCCACTTTCAGATTATATACCTGCAGTAGAAATTCCTATCATAGCAACTCATATCCCTTCAGATGAGCGTCCACCTCCAATTGCACTTCTTCCGGAACATAAACCTGATCTGCAATACCATAATCCCACCCCACCTGCATCTGTCTCGCCGATAATTCTGGGTTGTGAGAGTGTAGATGACTGTAGTTTCGAAAATTCATGCGTAAATAAACTTTGTGTCAACCTTTGCAAAACAATGACGTGTGGTATAGATGCAGAATGTACAACTTCAAATCACCGCATTAGTTGTGTATGTCCTCCAGGAACGACTGGAAATCCGACCATTCAGTGTTTGGCTTTATCAACTGAAAAGACATATCCAGAAGCACCAATTGGTGATCCTTCTTACCTACCTCCTGCGTCACCCATCAGACCTTTAGCTGGACCACAGTCGTCCCGGCCACCACCAATTGCTAATCTACCAACTCCCTACCCAGAAGAAAAAGAATACGAGCGTCCCCCCATCCCTCTAATAATTCCAACTTTTCCAATTGCCTGCGAAAATAACGATGAGTGCACAGCTGACAATTCTTGCGTCAACAACATGTGCTACGACGTGTGCGCTTTGGGAATGTGCGGTAAACACGCTGACTGTGTGGTTGATGACCATCGCCCGGTTTGTCTCTGCCCCCATGGAACTACTGGCGATCCAATGTACAAATGTTCATCCATTCTTACAGAAAGTCCACCTTCGTATCTTGACCCAATTTTTGAAGACAATCATGTGATACCTGGTAGTCCTGTAATTCCTGTACTCGGTGATGTTCCAACAATGAAACCACCCACGGGAATACCATCTCATCATCCGCAAGATGACATTAAAGTGCCGCAGGTGCAAATTCCTCCAACGCCTCCCCCGATAGCAGTTGGATGTGTCAACAACGATGACTGTTCTTTCCAGTCTACTTGTGTCAATTCTTTCTGCTTAGATATATGTTATCCAGGACTATGCGGTGAAAATGCTGATTGTTCTACTAAACAGCACCGACCTGTGTGTTTATGCCCTCCAGGAACTACAGGAAATCCAACTATCAAGTGTTCCGCTTTGAGTACTGAACGGCCAGCCATCTTGCACCCACCAATTGCAATCTACCCAGAGCAAGATCCTGGTCCCGCTATAGTCCCAGAAGCGTTTCCTGCGTCGTCTACTTTATCACCAATTTCTGAAAGTGCGACTCACAAACCTGATCCTCCTGTTGCGTATCCGCCTCCTCCTCCTATATCGCCTTCGGTACTCGTTGCTTGTGAAAACAATGACGAATGTGAGCACAGTCATTCTTGCATAAATATGTTATGCCTAGACGCGTGCTCTCTTGGGATTTGCGGAACAAATGCAGAGTGCGCGACCACTGGTCATCGACCTATTTGCATATGTCCTCCAGGAACAACTGGCGATCCTCAAAATCATTGTATTGCGAAGGAAACATTTCATCCAACGACCGTGCCTCCTCTTGCTACTGATCATAATCCAATTGTTTCTCAAGATATTATTCCCATCACTGACGAGCCGTTTAAACGTCCTGGACCAATCGGAATTCATCCGACACCATATCCTGCTGATCCCGAATTTCACCCATCGGTTAGTTTGCCTCATCTTCCAATGGTGGCAGTTGGGTGCAAGAGCTCTGACGAATGCTCACTCGATAATTCATGTGTAAATAAAGTTTGTATTGATCTCTGTCACTCCATGGCTTGCGGAACGGATGCGGAGTGCACCACTGAGAAGCACCGTGTTAATTGTGTATGCCCTCCTGGAACGACTGGTAATCCCACAATCAAATGTTTAGCTTTATCTACTGAGAAGACTTACCTAGACCAGCCTTTAGGCGATGTTAATTACATACCATCATCACCTCCAATACAGCCCATAGCAGGGTCGCAGCCATCTAGACCTCCGCCTTTGTCAGATGTACCAACTCCTTATCCAGAAGAAAAAGAGTATGAACGCCCACCTCTCGTCCACATTATTCCAGCTTTCACCATCGCTTGCGAAAATAATGATGAGTGCACAGCTGACAATTCTTGTGTCAACAACTTGTGTTACGACGTGTGCACTTTGGGAATGTGTGGTAAACACGCTGACTGCGTGGTTGATGACCATCGCCCGGTTTGTCTCTGCCCCCCTGGAACTACTGGCGATCCAATGTACAAATGTTTATCAATTGTTACAGAAAGTCCACCTTCGTATCTTGACCCAATTTTCGAAGACAATCATGTGATACCTGGTAGTCCTGTGATTCCTGTACTCGGTGATGTTCCAACGATAAAACCACCCACCGGAATACCATCGCATCATCCGCAAGATGACATCAAAGTGCCGCAGGTGCAAATTCCTCCAACGCCTCCTCCGATCGCAGTTGGATGTGTCAACAATGATGACTGTTCTCATAAATCAACTTGTATCAATTCGCTGTGTTTAGATATGTGTTATCCTTCTCTGTGTGGCGAAAATGCGGACTGCACAACAGAGCATCACAGACCCGTTTGCTCCTGTCCATCTGGAACTACCGGAAATCCGACTATAAAATGTTCAGCTCTGGCAACAGAAAGACCGGAAATTTCACGCCCCCCACTGGCTGTTTATCCTGATCGTTATCCAGATTCTATTATAATCCCTGATTCAGTACCTTCAACGTCTACTCTAGAGCCGATCGCAGAAAGTTCAACTCCTTATAAAGAGCCTCCAATCCCATACCCAGTAGCTATTCCAATATTACCGGCCGTACTGATCGCTTGTGAGAATAATGACGATTGTAAACAAGCAGATTCATGCATCAACATGTTATGTCTTGATGCTTGTTCTTTAGGTATATGTGGAACCAACGCTGAATGTACCACAGCTGGTCATAGACCAGTTTGCATCTGTCCTCCAGGGACTTCAGGAGATCCACAGAAGCAATGTTTAGCTAAAGTTACACAACCTCCCGTTTTCATGCCGCCGATTATAGATATTGTCCCAGTCATGAGCCCGAATATTATCGCCGTGAGTGATCCACCTCCTATTTTACCTCAACCTGTGACTCAGCTTCCCACATCGCATCCTCCTGATCCAGAGTACAATCCTCCTGCATTCGTGCCGACTCCTCCACCATTTGCTGCCGGTTGCGAAAGTAATAGTGATTGTCCGTTCGAAAACTCCTGCGTCAATCGCATCTGCTTAAATATCTGCCATCCAGGATTTTGTGGGACGAATGCTGACTGCACTACGGAGAGAAATCGAATTCTATGCACTTGTCCCCCTGGGACAACCGGAAACCCAACTGTTGAATGTATTGCAACAACAACTGACCGTACTCCTTCTCAGCCGCCAGTTACCTCTATGCCATCAGATTTCCCATATAATCCCATTGTTCCCATCACTGGATTGCAACATACAACAGGAGCTCCTCTGTTCGATTTACCATCACAAGCCCCTGCAGAGCCTCAGATTCGCCCGCCTATCGTTCCGATCCTGCCGGAATTCGTTATAGCCTGTGCAAACAATGATGAATGTACGACAGATAATTCATGCATAAATAATTTGTGTTACCATGTGTGTGAACTAGGACTGTGCGGTGAAGATTCGGAGTGTCTCATTGAAAATCATCGCCCCGTGTGCGAATGTCCTCCTGGAACAACGGGAAATCCTTTGTACAAATGTACTGCGGTCACGGCGGAAAATCTTGAAAGTATGCCTCCATTTGCTGGGGATGATCCTGTTTTACAATCGGATCCAATTGTGCCAATACTGGGAGACAAACATCCCACGCCGAGTGCAATTGGAATACCATCCGTTGATCGCCCTGCTGATCCTCCAATTAAATCACCGCCAAGACCACCAACACCTCCCCAGCTGGTTGTGGGATGTTCATCTAATAGTGAATGTTCTTCACAGGAAACTTGTCTTAATAAGATTTGCATGGATATGTGCTATCCTGGTGTATGTGGAGAAAATGCCGATTGCCTGACAACAAGTCATCGGCCACTATGCAAATGTCCTCCTGGTACTACTGGCAACCCTACCATCAAATGTTCGGCCATGGCCGCAAGTACACATATGCAAAGGCCCCCAATAGGTGTCACTACTCCTAAGACGGATACAGAACCAATTGTTCCTTTGTCTCTACCAACTTATCCGCCACTTCAACCGATTGGAATCACGACTCAGCCACCGGAGCACCCTGATTTTATTCCGAGTAAAGATCCTCCAATGATTCCTGAAGTTATAATTGCGTGTCAGAATAATGATGATTGTGATTCGGATAATTCATGCATAAATATGATGTGTTTGGAAGCTTGCTCTCTGGGAATATGCGGCGACAGTGCAGATTGTGTGACTTCGAGTCATCGGCCGGTCTGCTTGTGCCCCCATGGCACTACAGGAGATCCTCAAATATCGTGCAAGGCATTATCGACCTACGAACATAAAATTAAACCTCCAATCGCTGAGCAAGGACCCGTTTTCGAAGATCAGCCGATAAAACCAATCCAAATCCCGTCGCCTGGGCTTCCCTTTCCTATTGCAATCCCACCAACTACCTACCCGCCACTTGATCCTCCATTTTCAGATCCTATCACTGTTCAAAATCCAATGCTTACAATTGGTTGTACAAATGTTGATGATTGTCCCAATGACAATTCATGCATTAATAAAATATGCCTGAATATCTGTCATCCTGGATTTTGTGGAACCAATGCAGATTGTACTACTCAGTTAAATAGACCAACATGCAAATGCCCTCCAGGCACAGAAGGTAACCCGACTATTCACTGTTCAGCAATGGTTGCTGATGAAATATCGGCATTGCCCCCGCTGGCTGATGTTCCATCGATAACCCCCTCTAAAACCATCATTCCAGGTATCGATTCACCACATCCTGTGCCACCACCGATTGCTGAACATCCCGAACCTATTCCAGCAGATCCAGCTGTAGAAAGACCTAAACCAGAACCAATTTTACCTCCGTTCTCGATTGCGTGTAAGAATACTGACGAGTGTTCTTTAGACCATTCTTGCATCAATCAGCTATGCTACGATGTCTGTTCGCTGGGAATTTGCGGAGATGAATCAGAATGCCTTATTGAAAATCATCGACCTGTTTGCATATGTCCTCCTGGAACCACTGGCGATCCTCTGATGAAATGTTTTGCGCTGCTCACTGATACCCCAGAAAATATTCCTCATCTGAGCGACGTTGGTCCAATATACGACGAAGTCCCTCTCTACCCCATTGCTGGACCTAGCTCCACGTTAAAACCTCCGATTGCAATCATTCCTGAACAGGAACCTAAAAAATATCCTCCCTCAGTTGTGGTGCCACCGACTCCTCCTCCTATTGCTATCGGGTGTGTGAGTAATTCGGAATGTTCTACCAAATCGACGTGTGTATCGCAACTGTGTATGGATATTTGTTACGTTGGCCTTTGCGGAATCAATGCAGAATGTACAACAACTCGTCACAGGCCATTGTGCGTTTGTCCTCCTGGCACCACCGGGAATCCTACAGTCAAATGCTCGGCTTTGGCCACAGAACGCCCGTATGTGATGGCTCCGCCTTTAACTAGCGAAAATATATTATTGGATACGTTACCCATAAATCCCATCGCATCACCCATAAGCAGCACTCCACCTCCGTTTGCAGAAACAACTCCTCGCCCGATTGAATCTCTGCCCGAAGTACCCGACCCTCCTCCAATTGTTGCGCCAATTTCATCAGCTTGTGAAAATAACGATGATTGTGACCCTGAAAACTCCTGCATCAATATGCTCTGTTATAATGCGTGTGGGCTTGGCATATGTGGACAAGACTCGAGTTGCATTGTTCACAATCACAGACCAATTTGTCACTGTCCACCAGGAACAACTGGAGACCCTCAATTACAGTGTATTGCTACTGCCACAGAAATCGCGCCAATTTTAGGGCCATTGTCGGATGTTCCTTCTCCCACTCAGAGCATTCAAATTAGTCCAATAGCTGATCCTCCGAAAAAGTTACCAGATCCAATTGCCGAACATCCAATATCACCTAAGCCCGAACCGATAACAACTACTTTCATTACAGTGCCAAAGCCTCCTCCTTTTGCTGTAGGTTGTGATTCAACGCATAGTTGTCCAAATGATCAGTCATGCATTAACCGGCTGTGTCTTAACGTCTGTCATCCTGGATTATGCGGCATCAATGCAGACTGTGTGACAAAACAAAGTCGGCCTACGTGTGTGTGTCCTCCAGGCACATCTGGGAACCCTACTATTTCATGCGTTGCGTTGGTAACCGAACGACCTCTCATTACGCTTCCTGTTCCTGGAATTTCTCATGACATTCCCAAGGAAACGATAGTGCCAGATTATCTCGTACCAACAACCATGTCTCCTATTGCGGAGATCCACACTCCAATTCCCGAAGAACCTGCATATCAACGGCCTAAGCCTCCTCCAGTAGTCGCTCCACTGCCAATTGCTTGCGAAAGTAATGACATGTGCACAGAAGATAACTCCTGTATCAACAATTTGTGCTACGATGTATGTGCGCTCGGAATGTGCGGGGAAAATTCCAAATGTGAAGTTCTCAACCATCGTCCAGTGTGCATATGCCCACCCGGAACTACAGGGCATCCTTTGTATAAATGTTCTGCGTTATTAACAGAAACCATCCCCTCAGAAAGTCCTGTTGCAGATGAGACAATACCTATAACTGGACAACCTATAATTCCTATATTGGGTGATATTGCAACCACTCTTTCACCAACTGGAATCCATTCATTCTTTGAACCTGAACCAACCATTGTGCCTTCTGCACAGATACCGCCAACGCCCCCTCCAATTTCTGTTGGTTGTGAAAATAATGATCAGTGTGGCCATGATGAAACTTGCGTGAATAAATTGTGCTTAGATATATGTTATGTAGGCCTCTGTGGCACGAATGCAAATTGTCACACTGTTGGTCATCGGCCTACCTGTGACTGCCCACCAGGCACCACCGGCAATCCGAATATTAAATGTTCAGCTGTAGCGGCTGAAACCCCGCAGACATTATCACCACCATTAGCAAGTGATACATTTATTCCATCAGAGTTGCCTATAATTCCCGTGAAAGGATCTTCGTTTGCTCCTCTTGGGCCTATCCAGGATTCTACTAGTATTCCCATCAAAGAACCTAGCTTTGTTGAACCATTGCCTCCACCCATCGTTCCTTCGATCCCAATTGCATGTGAAAATAATGATTTTTGTGATATGCATAGTTCTTGTATTAATATGTTATGTTATGATGCATGTGGACTTGGCATGTGTGGTGAAAACGCAGAATGCTCAGTCATTAATCATCGACCTATATGCCTGTGTCCTATCGGTACAACTGGGGACCCTCAGAGTAAGTGCACGTCCTTGCTAGGTGATTTACCCTCAACTCACCTACCTCCATTGGTGCAAAGCACCTTTGTGACTGATGAAATTATTCATCCAACCACAGGTATACCATCGCAGACGCTGCCTCCAATTGCTGGTCCACAAACGCCAAGACCAGAAGAACCTCCAGTGCCTGTACACTCTCCGATGCCAATAGCTCCAGCCATAGCTGTTGGTTGTGAAAGCAACGATCGATGCCCCTATGATAATTCGTGCATCAATAAGCTTTGCATGGACATGTGTCATGAAAGTTTGTGCGGACAGAATGCAAATTGTCAGACAATAGGTCATAGGCCAATATGTCAGTGTCCTCCTGGCACTACTGGAAATCCGACTGACAGATGTGTAGCTTTGACCACTGAAATTAAGACGACTCCCCGACCGATAGGCGAAGATATACCATACGTTCCAGAAAGTCCTATTGCCCCAGAACTTGGACCGGCCTCCACTTTAGCTCCTCCCATAGCAGAATTACCATCTCACAGTCCAACTGAGGTTCCTTATCATAGACCGCAATTACCAGAAATTATACCTCCCTTCGTGGTGGCGTGTGAAAGTAATGACGAATGTCCGATGGATAACTCATGCATCAACAAACAATGTTATGACGTTTGTTTATTAGGAATATGTGGAACTGATGCCGATTGCAAAATTGCCAACCACAGACCGGTATGCGACTGCCCACCAGGTACGACTGGTAATCCCCAGTATCAGTGTATGGCTATTTTAACTGAATTACCAGAACTTAAAGAGCCTGTTGCAGAACACACATCATTCGAACCTTCTCGCCCTATCAAACCGGTACCTGGTGCAGCGCCGGTATTACAACCTCCTATTGGAATTCCCAGCCAATATGATTATGTAGAACCACAAACTCATAAACCTCCATCGCCACCTGTACCTCCTCCAATATTAATTGGATGCACAAATAATGATGAGTGCAACTATGACATGACGTGTGTTAATACTTTGTGCATGGATGTTTGCTACCCAGGCTTGTGCGGAGAAAATGCCGAATGTACAACCAGTGGGCACAAACCACTTTGCGACTGTCCTCCGGGAACTACTGGCAATCCAACCATCAAGTGCTCTGCTCTTGCCACCGATAGGCCTATTCCACATACACCTCCTGTTGCTGAACTTTCGCCTCAAGTTCCTCCAAGTCCATTGCATCCAGTTGCTGGTGAACCTTTCACGACAGCCAGACCTATTGGCGTTACCTCCCTTCGTCCAACAGATATCATTACAGTAATTCCACCTCCACCCCCGGTCGTCATCCCAATCAAAATTGCTTGTGAAAATAATGATGACTGCGATACTGACAATTCGTGCATCAATATGTTGTGCATAAAATCGTGCGGACTTGGCGTTTGTGGAGAAAATTCTGATTGCATCACTGCCGCTCATCGACCCATTTGTTTATGCCCACCGGGAACTACGGGTGATCCACGAATAAAGTGTTCTGCTCTTGTCACGGAAACTAAAACAATGCCAAGACCAATTGGAGATCACATCCCTCCTATTCCAGACTCGCCAATTAAACCAGTGTATGGCCCATCATCTCCAAGACCTCAAGCATCTGCTGAACCTCATCTGACCTCGCCCGAACCTCCAACAATCCAACCTCCCACGATTCCTCTGCCTCCTCCTATAACTGTTGGATGCAAGACAACCACAGATTGTCCATTCGATAACTCTTGTGTCAATAAATTATGCATGGATATCTGTTACCAAGGATTGTGTGGAACCAATGCTGATTGCATAACTAAAGGCAACAGACCTCAGTGTGTTTGTCCACCGGGAACAACTGGTAATCCAACTGATAGATGCATTGCAGTAAGCTCATTAGACGTGACCACAAGCGGTCCTTTATCTGACTCTCGGCCCCCACCTCCAATTCTGTCAATAGAGCCGAGTCGTGAACCTTCTGCAACGCCGATGCCACCTATATTCATTGAACCTACTCCTCCACCTGCTGATCCAGAAGTAATTCGCCCTCTTCCACCACCGCTTTTGCCATTAGTGATCGTAGCTTGCGAAAATAATGACAATTGTCCTCTCGATAACAGCTGTTTAAATAGGTTGTGCTATGATGTATGTTCCCTTGGTATTTGTGGTGAAGACGCTGATTGCTCCGTATCGCGACATCGACCTGTATGTTCTTGTCCTCCGGGGACAACTGGTGATCCACTTCGAAACTGCTTCGCCCTATTGACAGAAAAACCAGAGTTGCACCATCCCATTGAAGAAAAGCTGCCACGCCCAGGAGACCAACCTATCCTTCCACTACGAGGCTCTACGACTCCACCTCCCTCACCAATGGGAGTTCCCCCTCCTGAAAGACCAGCAGATCCTCCTGCTCCAGTAGCACCATTACCTCCGCTGGCTCCTTCTATTCCTGTTGGCTGTGAGAGCAATGCTGAATGCAATTATCGCATGACCTGTGTGAATTCTCTTTGCATGGACATGTGCTATCAAGGTTTGTGTGGAACCAATGCTGATTGCGTAACTGCGGGCAATCGGCCTGTATGCTCATGTCCTCCTGGCACTACAGGCAACCCTACGATAAAGTGTTCAGCAATGGCCACCGAAAGACCATATATTCTCCAACCACCAGTTGCTGGTGAAACGAATGTTTACGATGATATTCACATTCCACCTCTTTCTGAGCCTAGTCCTACGACTCCTCGACCTGATTTTGTCACAACACCCAGGCCGACAGAGCCACCTGTTATTATACCGTTGCCTCCTCCAATTGTACCTCCATTTAGTGTAGCATGCCAAAATTATGATGATTGTGATGTTGACAATGCATGTATAAATTTGTTATGCGTTGATGCATGTTCTTTGGGTGTGTGTGGTGAGAACGCAGATTGTATATCTTTCAATCATAGGCCTGTTTGCAACTGTCCACCTGGAACTACTGGTGATCCGCAAATCAAATGTTCTGCCGTAGAGAAAGATGAAATTACGGTGCGTCCTCCCATTACTCATGATCAGCCTTTAATTACATCTGCACCAATTTCGCCTATTGCAGTAACGTCGTCACCTGCTCTCCCTCCATTAGCAGACCAGTCAACTCCTATTCCGTCGCCCCCGATTTATAACCCCCCACCTCCTGCTCCGCGTCCACCTGCCATTGCGGTTGGGTGTAAAACTGCAAGCGATTGTCCTTTTGACAATTCATGCGTCAATAAATTGTGTATGGATATTTGCCATCAAGGATTATGTGGAGAGAATGCTGATTGCATAACCTCCAAAAATCAAGCAGTTTGCAAATGTCCTCCTGGAAGCACTGGAAATCCGACTGATAAATGTTATGCTTTGGTGTCTGATGAATCACCGGAAAACCCCCCAATGTCAGAAGTTTTGCAACCATTGCCCGAAGTACCCATACAGCCTACATATGTGCCAGCATCTTCACCTTTGCCTCCGACGATGATTCAACCTACTCCGTATCCTGCCGATCCACAAGTTCCAAAGCCGGCCCCAACAATTCAAGCACCTATCGTTATCATTGCTTGTGAAAACAGAGACGAGTGTTCAATGGACAATTCTTGTATTAACAAACTTTGCTACGACGTCTGTTCGTTAGGAATCTGCGGCGAAAATGCAGATTGTAGAATATCAAATCATCGACCTGTGTGCACTTGTCCACCGGGAACGTCTGGAGACCCTCAGGTCAAATGTGTTGCAATGATTGGTGATTTACCACCACCAGTGCATGATCCCATCACTGGAGTAGCACAACCGCCTACAGATGAGCAAATCGTTCCATTACAAGGTTCACCGAGTACTGTCTTGCCTCCAATTGGTATTCCTGCCCCTAGTTTGCCTGAAGAACCCCGCATTCCGTCTACTCCAATTGCCCCGGTACCTCCTCCATACCCAGTTGGTTGTGAAAGTAATCATTTCTGCAGTTACGAAATGACTTGTGTGAATCAGCTATGCATGGACATTTGTTACCAAGGACTTTGCGGCGATAATGCTGAGTGCACAACAGTGGCGAATAAACCGTTATGCAAGTGCCCCCCCGGTACCACAGGCAATCCTACTATCAAATGTTCCGCTATGGCTACTGAACGACCATATGAACTACCGCCACCAGAAGCTGCAAGTCCTCTATTCCCGTCAGATGAAAAAATCCGCCCACTATTTGAACCTTCAGAAACGACGCCTCGTCCCTTAGTGCAAACTATTCCTCCTCAACCTGAACCTCCTATTATCATTCCACCTGCGCCTCCAATTGTACCAAACATTATCATAGCATGTGAAAACAATGATGACTGCGATATTGAAAATTCTTGTATTAATAAGATATGTTACGATGCTTGCATGCTTGGAGTTTGTGGTGAGAATGCTGATTGCATACACTTGAAGCATAGGCCCGTATGCACTTGTCCTCCTGGTACAACTGGCGATCCTCTTATAAGGTGCATCGCAGTTAGCACTGATAGAACTGAAGTGTTACCTCCTGTACCGCAACACCCGACTATGCCTTCTGACGATCCGATAAATCCAATTTTGGGACCGACTACCTCATATCCGCCTCCTTTGGGAGTTCCACCTACTCCTCTGCCATCTGACCCTGTATTTACCCCTCCTCCTGTTCCTCCCACGCCTCTACCCATCAGCATTGGTTGCACTAGTACCAGTGAGTGTCCATTTGATAATTCCTGTATTAATAAGTTATGCATGGATATTTGTTATCAAGGGTTATGTGGGTTAAATGCTGACTGTATTACTCTAGGTAATCGACCGAAATGCGTGTGTCCTGCAGGAACTACAGGTAACCCGACGAAGTCGTGTAGCGCGTTGCAGACCGAGACTCGAGTTACTCTCAAACCGTTAGTCGAAATAAAGCCATTCGATCCTGCTTTACCCATTGAACCAACTTTCATACCTGCCTCATCACCATTACCACCTACGTATACTGAGCCCACTCCATATCCTCCTGTTCCTGACTTGCCTAGACCTCCTGCTCAACCAATCATTCCCGCAGTTTACATTGCTTGCGAAAACAATGATCAATGTTCAACTGATAACTCTTGCATCAACGGACTTTGTTATGATGTTTGTAGCATCGACATATGCGGCGAAAATGCGGATTGTTCGGTGAACACTCATCGCCCAGTATGTACTTGCCCACCTGGAACTACTGGAGACCCTCAAGAAAGATGCGTTGCCTTGTTGACAGATAGACCGTTGGTATTTGAGCCTATTGGTGACTATCCGACCACGAAAAAAACTGAAAAAATTGTGCCATCTCAAGAACCGGCAAAAACTACACCGCAACCCATGCATGGTCCACCGACTCAACCACCATTGGAACCTGCGCTAGTTTTGCCTCAAGTGCCTCCAATACCACCTCTCATCCCCGTAGGGTGCGAAAATAATGACAACTGCAAGTACGACATGAGTTGTGTGAACAAATTATGCATGGATATTTGTTATGAAGGACTGTGTGGTTCAAATGCGGATTGTCGAACATTAGCAAACCGGCCCATGTGCATTTGTCCAGCGGGAACGACCGGAAATCCTACTATCAAGTGTACAGCTCTTGCGACAGAAATTCCCCCACCGATGCATCCGCCACTTCAGGATGAACCTAAAGACTATCCTGACACCCCACTGTCACCTGCTCTTGGACCTGCAACAACCACTCCATCACCCACGTATGTTACTACGCTTAGACCAAGTGAGCCTCCTGTAACCGTTCCTCCGGCTCCTCCAATATCTCCTACGATTATAATTGCGTGCAAAAATAATGATGACTGTGATACTGAAAATTCTTGTGTAAACTTTATGTGTTTAAATGCCTGCCAACTAGGCGTTTGTGGAGAAGATGCCACTTGTATACACAAATCTCACAGACCCGTCTGCATCTGTCCTCCGGGTACGACTGGAAATCCTCAAATTCGATGTACCTCTATACTGACGAGTATTCCTCCTGTTAAGACACCAGTCTCAGATGAAGCACCGCCGTTGCCTGGTAAACCGATTGTCCCCATTGCTGGACCTACTTCTTCTAGACCTCCTCCCATAGGAATCCCTCCCACATCAAAGCCTCAAGATCCCATTGTTTTGGAGCCACCTTTAGTGCCTACTCCTCCCCCAATTGCTGTTGGTTGTGAGAGTAGTGATGATTGTCCTTTCGACAATTCGTGTATAAACAAACTATGCATGGATATCTGTCATCCTGGATTTTGTGGTGAAAATGCCGATTGCTCTACAAAAAGAAATAGGCCGACTTGTTTGTGTCCTCCAGGCACCACTGGGAACCCGACTGTCAAATGTATGGCTATGGAAATTGATCGATTAGTCCCTCTTCAGCCTCCATTAGCAGATGCAATACCACCTTTACCTGATGAATCAATAGTTGCAGGCCATCCTCCATCTACAACTTTCGCTCCACCGTCATTCATTACAGCTGTAATCCCCCCAGAACCTCAAGAACCTCGTCCGCTGCCACCACCTGTTCTACCTTCATTTACAATTGCGTGCGAAAATAATGATGATTGCACTCTTGATTTCTCTTGCATCAACAGTTTGTGTTATGACGTATGCTCTCTTGGTGTTTGTGGTGTTGACGCTAACTGTGTAGTTGACATGCATCGCCCAGTGTGCACATGTCCTCCCGGGATGACCGGTCATCCACTGCATTCTTGTTCAGCACTCATGACAGAAATACCAATTGTTCATTCTCCGGTGGCTGGTCCAGAAACAACCGTGCCCGATGAACATATCGTTGCTGGAAAAGGTCCCGCATCATCTACATTTGGCCCGATTGGCTTTGATCCCACGCCCTATCCCATCGATCCTCCGATTACTCCAATGCCAATTCCCCCCACACCGTCTCCAATAGCGGTAGGATGCAAAAAGAGTTCTGAATGCTCATCGGAAACTTCATGCGTAAATCGGCTGTGTATGGACATCTGTTATCAAGGCATTTGCGGAGATGATGCAGATTGTGTTACGATGTCTCACCGACCAGTTTGCGTCTGCCCTCCTGGAACGACTGGAAATCCAACCATCAAGTGCTCTGCGATGATGACAGTAACTCCAGAGCTTTATCCTCCTATATCCGATGTTTCTGTCAGACCACCATCGGCTTCCATAATTCCTACCTTTGACGCTCCTCCTACTGTGCCTCCTCCATTATCGGTGACTACTCTTCCTCCAGCCCAGCCACCTGCGATAATACCTGCTCCACCGCCACTCGTCCCATCTGTTATCATTGCGTGCGAAAACAATGATGATTGTGATACCGACAATGCTTGCATAAACCGCCTATGCTACGAAACTTGTAGTCTGAACATCTGCGGAGAGAATTCTGAGTGCTTGACAGGAAATCATCGTCCAGTCTGTGTATGTCCTCCTGGAACAAGAGGGGACCCGCAAATTAAATGCGTTGCGATGACGACTGAAAGACCTCCAACTCCCCAGGCACCAATCACTGAATACATCCCCATGCACGAAGAGACGTTAGTTGCTGCACATGGTCCATCGTCAACGACACCATCTCCTCAAGGAATTTCTCCTACTCCGTTTCCAGCAGACCCTCCTGTAAAAACTCCTGTGATCCCGCCAACTCCGCCTTCGGTATCTGTTGGCTGTGAAAGCAACGACGCTTGTCCGTACGACAGTACCTGCGTGAATAGGTTGTGCATGGATATCTGCCATCAGGGGCTGTGTGGAGTAAATGCGGAATGTCAAACCAGAAAAAATCGCCCAGTTTGTACCTGTCCTCCGGGAACTACCGGCAATCCAACCAAGAAGTGTGACGCTCTTGCAACTGAAAGACCGACTACAATGAGTCCTCTTGGACAGCCTGTGAGCTTCCCTCCTGAAGGACCTATAATTTCTGGCAAAGTACCATCACCAACTACACCACCGCCTGTAGCTGATGTTCCTCCGCAGTTCCCGGAGGAACCTAAGGAAGACATTCCTCTCACAGCACCAATTGTTCCCCCTATTATAATAGCTTGTGAAAATAATGATGACTGTTCCATGGATAACTCCTGCTTGAATAATATATGTTACGATGTTTGTGCCCTTGGAATTTGTGGACTAGACGCTGACTGCGTTACCGCTGAGCACAGGCCAGTTTGCACATGTCCACCTGGAACTACTGGACATCCTATTCACCAATGTGCTGCGGTGTTGACAGAAGCGCATACATTACCACCACCAATGGTTAGTGACCATCCTGCAATTTCAGATGAAACCATAATTCCTACTTTTGAGGGAATTCCTCCATTAAAACCTCCACTAGGCATTCCGCCTACACCGAAACCAGTTGAACCTATTCCAAGCACCCCTCCAGTTGTTCCTACTCCTCTTCCGAATCCGACAGGATGTGAAGGCAACAGTGAATGCACATTCGGAACCACTTGCTTCAACCGTTTGTGCATGGATATATGCTTCCAAGGATTATGTGGAATAAATGCAGACTGCGTCACAGGAAAGAATCGTCCTGCATGTGTTTGTCCTCCTGGTACGACAGGCAATCCCACGATAAAATGTACCGCAATGCTAATAGATATTGTAGAAACATATCCGCCAGTCCCAGAACCGTCAGACCCTGCAATTGATGAACCAATTGAGGCATCATCAATAACGTCTCCTCATCCCCCACCCATCAGTGATGGACCAACGAATCGCCCACCTGAAATATCATACGATCCTCCTGCTCCACCGCCCATTCCACCTTCACTCTCAATTGCGTGCGCAAACAATGATGATTGTGATATTCAGAGTTCCTGCATCAACCTGCTTTGTTATCCTGCTTGCGCACTTGGTATTTGCGGCAAAGATGCTTCATGCACAACAATGAATCATCGTCCTATATGCACCTGTCCTCCTGGAACGAAAGGTGATCCTCAGCAACGTTGTATTGCAATTGCAACTGATCATTTTACTATGCATCCGCCTATTGTGGCTACGTCGACATTGCCTCCTGATTCCCCCTTAAGACCAGTAATAGGCGAAAAATCAACTGTTCAGCCGCCAATTTTCATCACAACAATAGGCCCTATTCACCCTGAATATTCTCCACCTGATTTAGTTCCAACTCCTTCGCCATTTGCCATCAGCTGCCAGACGAACGACGAATGTCCATTCGATAATACTTGTGTAAATCAGCTTTGCTTGGAGATTTGTCACCCCGGACTCTGTGGAGAAAATGCGGATTGTCAGACAGTAAATCATAGACCGTCTTGTGACTGTCCACCTGGAACGAGTGGAAATCCCACAGTGGCCTGCCTAGCCGTTGTAACTGACAAAGTTACAACTTTAGGTCCAGTACATGGATTACATCCGACTTATCCTGATTTGTCGGTTGTGCCGGGTTCCGAAATATCATCGCTTCCCCCACCTGTGACTGAAAAGCAGCCAGTGCATGATGAGCCAAGACCTCCATTACCTCCGTCGCCTGTGCTATTGCCCGTAATTCACATTGCCTGCGAAAATAGAGATGAGTGTCCGGTTGATTATTCTTGTATCAATCATCTTTGTTATGACTCGTGCGGATTAGGAATTTGCGGTGTCGATGCCGATTGTAAGATATCTGGTCATCGACCAGTGTGCACTTGCCCGCCAGGAACAGATGGAGACCCAACTCGCCAGTGTATTGCTAAGCTCACCGACGTTCACACTACCAAAAGTCCAATGGCTGGAGATTCCACTAGTTTGCCTGAAGAACCAATTGTCTCTGGGCACGATGCATCGTCTCCTGCTCCTCCTGTGGTCATAATCCCTACAACGCAGAAAGAGCCTCTTTACGATGTTCCTCCCCCTCCTCCCACACCACCTTCAGTTGTTGTGGGGTGTGAAAGTAGCGATTCTTGTCCTTTTGATAATTCGTGTGTCAACAGACTCTGCTTGGACATTTGCCATCCTGGGATCTGTGGTGATAACGCTGATTGTAGAACGATTGCTCATCGGCCATTATGCACTTGTCCGCCAGGAACGACTGGTAATCCCACTTTGAAGTGTTCTGCATTATCCACAATTGAACAAGAACCTCTTTCTCCTCCGTTAGCTGTTACTAGTAAGATTACTGTCGAAACAATAGTTTCTGGTTTTGAAAGTGAAACTCCAATTCCCCCGGCGACAGAAAAACCTGCCGTTCGTCCTACTGAGCCTGCAATACCTCTAAGGCCAGTGATTCCCCCACTTGCTTCTGTCACGATTGCGTGCTCTAACAGTGACGACTGTGACCTCAAGAATTCTTGCATTAATATGTTCTGTTATGATGTCTGCTCGCTGGGAATTTGCGGCGAAGATGCAGATTGTAAACCTTTGAAACATCGCCCTGTGTGCCTTTGTCCTCCCGGGACAACTGGAAATCCTCAAATACGATGCACTGCTATTAGTACTGCCGTCCACGATACTAGACCACCAATAGTTTTCATACCTGCTCCGGAACCAAAAGAGCCTATTTATCCTGTCAGCGCTCCTTCTTCTACTTTCCTACCTCCACTCACCTCTCAAACGCCATTGCCATTTTTCCCCACATCACCCACTTTCATCGAACCAATCACTGACGCCCCACTACCTGTTGGTTGCACCATTGAAACTGAATGCAAATTTGACGAGAAATGCGTTAGTGCCCTTTGTGCAAAGACTTGTTCAGTCACCCCTTGTAGTGAAGGTTCTGAGTGTAGAGCTGTGGCTGATCATAGTGCTGTATGCACACTCACGCGTCCAATCGGTGTAATACCAGAGTGTATAGTAGATACTGATTGCCTTGACCATCAAGCTTGCGTTGATACTGGTTGCCGAGATGCATGTCTTGCAAATAATCCATGCGCACCAAATGCCGTGTGCAAGGGTGAAAACCATCGGCCTCAGTGTTATTGTCCGCCTGGTTATGTTGGAAACCCGCATGTGTCTTGCAAATTACCTGAACTACCAACTACTCCAAGACCGCATGATCCAGTGAAACCTCGACCTGAGTGTCTAGTCGATGAGGATTGTGACTTATCACTTGCCTGTGACGATGGAACATGCCGTGACCCATGTACATATAAAATAAGTTGTGGCTTCAATGCGGAATGTCTCGTTACGGTGCACTCTCCCTCGTGTGTCTGTCAGACGGGTTTTACTGGTAATCCTTACGTACACTGCTATCCTCCTACTCCTGCTCCTATACGACCAGCTCCTGTAGTAGAGCCTCAATGTCGCATCAATGAAGATTGTCCACTTGACCGAGCATGCTTCGATGGATACTGTAAGAATCCTTGCACTGAGGCAAACCGGTGTGCTGCGAACGCACTCTGCGACGTACAAATACACCGCGCCATCTGCTCTTGTCCTCCCGGTTTAACGGGTGATCCTTACATCCAGTGCCTTAAGAGTAAGAATTTTCGTCTGATCTTTATCTTCTTCTGATCTCGATCTAAATAGTTCAATAATACTTATGTTTGTGCTTGGCATGTCAGCACGCTGCATGTTTAGTCCCTGGCAATACTCAGGGATGCATATTCTTAGTTTGTTTTTGAGCGCGTGATTCTAAAAGAATTATGTCATTATTTCACTGTTTATTATTGATATGTGCAACGTGGTAATATCCAAGCGACGACGCACTTATGCATCGTGAATACTTTTAGCTTTATGATTGCATCTTGAATTTGTGTTTAATGATTTAAATTTTGCATCTTGATGCTACTATATATTTTAAAACGCTGAGCACCGTTCTGCTTTTTGTGTTAACTTCTTGTCTTGCATTGTGTGTACGTGTATATATGTTTGTGAACAATTTGTATATACGTATGCCAAGAATCGTTCATATCTAATGCCATATTTGAGCTTGAAATTTTTTTATGTAATATTCATTATTAATTTATCAATATTTCACTATCAATTTCGAGTTTCTAACGAGTACCCATCTGAACTTAGCCGCTGTTCCGCCTATCGAACCGGAATGTCGTGTGAACGACGATTGCAGCAACGAACTGGCCTGCATTGAACTGCGCTGCCAGAACCCCTGTGCACTGTACGACAACTGCGCCTCAAACGCCGAGTGTTTCGTCAATCAGCACCGGCCGGTCTGCTCTTGTCCTGATGGCTATCAGGGCAACCCAAACGTTTTCTGCTTCATCGGTAAAATATTATTCAAATCTAATGCTCTTATTTGCTCTTTTTAAATTAATTGTATGCAAATAAGAAGAAAATTTATTTAAGTCATAATAAGGATGTTGTCTTGGTCTCAGCTGGTTGCCGAGACAACTCGGACTGCCTCGCTCAAGAAGCTTGCATCAATGAAGACTGCCGCGATCCTTGCACATTGCAGACCTGTGGCGTGAACGCTCTTTGTAGGGCAGACAAGCGTAAAGCTGTGTGCTACTGTCCTGAGAAATATTCAGTAAGTTAATATACGTATAAATATTCATTAAATTTACATAAATATAAATAATGCGCTAAGCGCTTTATTTCCTGAACTTGGAGTGATACAAATAACTTTAACTTTGATTTTACTTTCCTTGCAAGTTTCGTCGCACGGTGTGATCAACCTGCCAATTAATTAGTTCTGTGATTTCTTTTTTGCACTTTGCTAAAAGTGATAGTTAATTTCTGCATTTTTAAAGTAAAAGTAATTCGATTCGATTGATTCTTTACCATGATGACCACTTATTAATTTATATACTTTCAACTGAAACTGATGTAATATTTTTAATTCGCTCCCAGGGTGACCCGTACGTACTATGTAGCCGACCCGAGTGCCAGAGCGACCCTGAATGTCCCTCGTGGCTGGCGTGCATCAAACAAGAGTGCAATGACCCGTGCAACTGTGGACCCGGGGCGCTGTGTCGGGTCATCAACCACCGACCTCAGTGCTCCTGCCCACTGGACCACACGGGCGACCCACACGTCCAGTGCTCACCTCGTCAGTTGATTGTTCTGTGATGCGTCTCTTCTAATATCATCAAAATTTACTTATTGATTTATTTCTTTTTATTTGCTGAAGTGTAAGCGTGATGCAGCAAAGGCTAAATTACAGAAAACTTTAATTTTAGTTTTTTTCATGCCGCCGTATGTTTACCTACTTTTATTAAAATTTTTTATTCAAAGTCTCCACTTGGTGTTGGTGTACATGTTCGCAAAAATAAATGTTTTCAATGCGCTTTAAAAAGTATCTAAGAGATACTACATCAATTTCTCTTTTTTCGATTGTTGACTGTACGTGTGCTGACATACGTACAGTTGTTGTTGACTGTACGTGTGATTGATATCCTATTTTCAACGCAATTAATGATATTCCTCGTTGACACAAGTCAATTGCAGCCAAATTCAGTGTTCAACAGTGGTTTGAGATCCACTTCGAAGCCTTTGCCGTTAATTCATCCCTTATTTTTGACATACTATTAAGCGCCGATACCACTATACTATTGCTAACGCTTATTCCTCCCGTCTGCTGGTACAGTTCCTTTAGAAGGCCGTCCTGCGGCAGACTGTGAAACAGACGGCGACTGTCCCAGCAAGACAGCGTGCTTCCAAGGAGTCTGTAAAGACCCGTGCGTTGAGATCAAACCCTGCGGCCGCAACACCGTTTGTGGTGTGGTAGACACTCTGCCATACAGGACCATGACGTGTGTCTGTTTAGAAGACCACATCGGAAACGCCTACGAAGAGTGCAGACTGAGTGAGTACTCGCCATTTTGTTCTAGGGTAACATCAATTGGAATATTAATTTTCGCTTGAAATAATAATGAGATATTATTGTTAGTTGTTTCTACTAATTCTAACTTATGTTTTTTCTGTTTACTAAGCAGGTCGACTAACCCCAGTTTCAAGATCGCCAAACGCTTCGTTTCCGTAGTTTTTTTAGACAAAGTTTATTTTTTTTTGTTGTTTGATGTCCAATGAATGAACCGCGAACTGTAAACGAATTTAGTTAGGTTTAACATAAAGTGTTTATAGTAATTCGTGCAATAGAGGTAATGCTGAACAATGGCTTATGTTCGACCTTTTTCGTTCCCTGAACCATGAACCGATGATCGATGTTCTGTTAACATTCAATGATTCCCTATACCTTCATCGGTGATTCATGTTTCCAGAATCGGATTAATTTCTTAAAACATCGATCGTCGGCTCATGTTCCTGCAAATTGTAAATTGTAATCTATTCATTTTTCTGGACTACGTTATTCTCGTAGAAAGGTCCTCTTGTGTGTTTTATTTTACTGCAAGTTTCGTGTGCATGTAGAGCCGAGAGATCCAGCTGGATGCACGTCGGACGATGAGTGCGGCGTGAGCGAAGTGTGCCGCAACAGACAATGTCTCGACCTCTGCTCGGTCCTCAAACCCTGCGCTCCTGAGGCCATTTGCGAGGTACTATTGCGTTGCTTCGTGGCCTTATTAAAAAATTTCTCTGGGTCAGGGTTGTCTACATTTTGAGTATTTTTATTCTTGCTTCTTTATTGTATCGTGGTACCCATGCGAATTATCAGAATTTTTGCGCTCCACGATGCGATATTGCTATTTTAATATATCTGATTATTTGCCTAACTACTCAAATAATATCATACTCTTTATATTGTGGTCTGATCCTGACCTTTGCTCTCAAAAAAAGCCTTCAAACTTTTCCGTAATTGAATTGGCTTCTTTTGACAGATTTAAATTAATTTTAATATAAACGTTGTAATTCAATGATTTTTTTTCTTGCAGGTGATAGATAAGAAGCCGAAGTGCACCTGCCCACCTGGCTACATTGGTAACGCCAATGTTAACTGCTATCTGAGTGAGTGTTTTTCTTCTCACCCATAACGTACATCAGAAGCTGTGCTCATTAATATTTTTCGATTATTCTATCTCCCTGCCAGCTATAGGCAAAGTAAAACTATCCCAACTATTTTTATTTTTTATTCCCTATAAAAAATGCAATAAGTCGCTAAGGTAACAAGCTCGATTCTTCCAGTTCCGGCGGCTGAGCCTCAATGCACCATCGATCAAGACTGCTCCACGGACAGAGCCTGCATCGACGCAGCGTGCTCCGACCCTTGCATCGTAGAGGACCCTTGTGGCAAGAACGCCCTCTGCCGCACGCAGCAGCACCGACCCGTGTGCTACTGTCCTGCAAGCTGGGCCGGCAACCCCAAAGAGGAGTGCTTCAAACGTGAGCATTCGTAACATAATAGTTTTCATCAGGAATATAATTGTCTCTTACAGCGTTTGTATGAATGTGTCATCTGCCTCTGTGAACCACAAGCACTAACATCTTTGATCGCGTGAAAGACCTCCGCTCGATGGAAGTGTCATCGCTACGCTACTAATCCTGCATGGAGCTTTTCGGCGCTTTGGCGTGTAGAGAGAAGGTAAGAATGTTGTTTTAATGCGCCTTTGAATGTTACAGCTGACTGCACCAAGGATTCAGAGTGTGTATCTGAGAGAGCGTGCATCAACCAGCACTGCGTTGATCCATGTACGTACAACGGACCAGCGTGTGGCATAGACGCCAAGTGTCGTCCCATCATGCACCGCGCTCAGTGCTACTGCCCCGTCGGCATGCAGGGAGACCCGTTGACAGCGTGCATCACCGTCGGCTGTCGCTCTAACGATGACTGTCCGGATGACAGAGCTTGTGATCGACTCAACAGAGTCTGCATACCGGTCTGTACGACCACCACATGCGCTGTCGGGGCCGAGTGCAGGGCTAGGAATCATGCCGCCACCTGCTTCTGTCCTCCGGGATATTCGGGCAACCCGTTCCGTCACTGCTCTCAACGTGCGTTCCACAATACATATAATTTTCTCGTGATCAGTAACTTTGAAAACGATACATTTTGTTTTTAGTGCGAATTTGTATTAATTAACGTACATTTTCATTCCTTGTCAATCGCGATAATATTTTGTTGAACTGCAACGTGATTTAAAATATCATTTCCTATTTGCTTCTTGTAAATACTTAGCGCGGTCTTCAGAAAGATAATAATTTAGAACCAAAATGCACACGATTTTGCTATTGTAACTTTATTCTCCTGCTTAAGCTTTCCGTACTAATATTAATAATAAATCAAACTAATTGTGATTTTGGCTGTGATCAGCGCCGCTGGTAGACTACCCCTCGACGCTGCCGCCCATTGAGCCAGAGTGCCGCCGCGACAGCGACTGTCCCTCCCAGCACGCCTGCATCAATGCCCTCTGCGTGAACCCTTGTGCTCAAGAGTCTCCTTGTGTTGACCAGCAGCAGTGCAGGGTCGTGGACGATGAACCGCTCAGAACCATGGTGTGCGAGTGTCCCCCCAACCAAATACTCATGGAGGGAGGCGCTTGTGTCAGGCCTGGTACGTACTTACGCTGGGTCAGATTTCCTTGTAATTGTAATTGCGAGAGGACATGTGTTTCGGTATGTTTCGTTAATGTTATCAGATTTAACAAAATTTATGATGTTATAGTGTGAAATTTTTCAACATTGTGTGGACTGATTAGATTCAATTCAAATTTCCTTTGGCTCTAGTGCGATTAGCTCTAGAATTAAGCTCTAGCTGTTTTACGAATTCTCCTAGTGACCCAGAGGTACCTCTCTATTGTACAGCCCCTCTAGTTCTGTATGAAACCATCAACTTGGATCGTTCCCGTCAAGACTGAGAATGTAATATCAATAAGTTCAAATTTTTCCGTAATCCTCCAGGATTTTTTCAGGGCGCCTCAACACAATTTATATCCCGATACAGTAGGACAAAGCGTTGTTATCTTGCAGGAGCGGTTGTCCCTGAGTGTCAAGTTGACCGTGACTGCGACTCAGACGAGCTTTGCGACGCCGGCACCTGCAGAAAAGTGTGTCGAGTGCAGAGCTGCGGCACCAACGCTGTGTGCACGCCTGAGGCACACACCAGATATTGTACCTGTGCGCCGGGCTTCATCGGCGACCCCTACGTCGCGTGTCGCAGGAGTGAGTGGCGTCGCTGTCTCGGGGTGGGAGAGATAATTTATTTTTTTTGTGGACTTGAAGCTCATCGAATACGGAGAAAAATTATATCAGTGACACAGCGCATTACACGCCTCCGTATTCGCAATAACGAAATGTTTTATTCATAGACTGTGGGTCATATGCAGATAAATGAGGGAGTTGAAGTTACCTGACGTGAATTTGCTCAGGTCAAAGCAATACGAACGCCTTTCCTTCTGTCATTTCCGAACTGAATTCAATTTAGGTCTTGAAAATTATCGTTAAGAGGTATTAAGTATCCCTTGCAAATTGCCGTACAATAATTACGTCAATTCTGTTGCAGGTCCCCCCGTGCTGGATAAGCCGGTGCCCGAGTGCTCGAGTAACGACGACTGCCCTGACACGCAATCCTGCATCAACGAACTGTGCGTGAACCCATGCGTGCACGACCCATGCGCACGTAACGCCTTCTGCATCGTGCGTGACCACGTACCTCAGTGCACGTGTCCTCCAGGATACACGGGAGATCCCAAGATCGCGTGCTCCCTACGTGAGTATTCTGGTCTTCTTGCTGTTCTTTTGCAGATGTTCCTCTGTCTTCATGTTTGTCTTTAATGCACTGTATCATGACTGTATCTAGCATATTGAAGCTTCAAATATATACTACTGGAGAATTTTTTCTAATAAGCAATTGATTGCACGAAATTTACGAGCGAGCTTCCTAGAAAAAGGCATAAGGAAGATGTAAGTATTCTTGAATATTGTACTTATGACTGCATGGTCTCATGAACTTGATCATTGCAAAGTACTTGTGATTTCGTTTCATGATTCCGTTGTTTTTTTTTTTTTTACTTTACTTCTAAGAATTTTCTAATACCTATTTTACCACCGCAACTAAACTCTGGCCAGTAAAATACTGTAACATTCATCATTGTTCACTAATAACTACTCAAGCATATATTTGAACTGAAGACTATCTTCGTAATTGTGATTCATCTTGTATTATCCTTGTCGTCGTCCCCCGCAACAAGTGTTGCGTGCATGTGTAGTGTTAAGTAACATCTTGTGTGACAGTGTTGCTTTCTTCCTGTACGTTGGAAAACATTACCATCTCTGGATACGTTTACACTGAAACACTAATTGACTTGTGTTTTGCTGTCTTCTACTTTTACAAACATTACCGCGTTTTGGATACGTTTCAGTGAAATGTGCTTTAACATTTTTTTCAACCCTTGTTGTGTGTCAAACCTCAAACCCTTTCGTTAGACTTTGCAAATTTCCACTCAATTATCCCGAAACCCATCTTAAATAGTCCTTTATTTTTAAAACCATTTATATATTATTTCCAAACGGGTCCTTTTTCTTTTTTTTTCTTTTTGTTGCATTTTCGTGGCATTATAATAGCAAAATTAATGTTATCTTATCAAAAACCAAGGGCAGTTGATTTTTTAAACAGAAAGGCCACAAAAATTTTCTTGGTGTCCACTTTTTCTTCATTTTGTACTTTTATTTTCGATTCCTCTATTATATTTATCAAAAAAATCTAAAAATTTTCTTTGAGAGAGTTTATGACTTTGCAAAGTTACGAACACTCAATTTTCACTCAAGGAGTCCAATCGAGCATTTTTCCCTCGACTTTTATCTTTACATTTGTTTCTCTTGAACTAACTATCTTTCTTGAACTTTTTGTTTGACAATAAAGACGTATATATACGCATTTACTACTCGAGCAGTCAGCTTGGCTTAATAGCTGACATTATCACTAATAACTGGCATTGTACCTAACTAGCTCGCGTTAACATCAATGCCACGGCTGAATGCCTAAGTGATGCTGAGTGCCCCAACAACTTATGGTGTCAGGGAGGACAATGTCGGCCTCCATGTCTCAATTTTTGTGCTCCCCACGCATCTTGTCGTGTGGTGGACCACAGACCGATCTGTTCCTGCCCGCCTCAAACCGCGGGCAATCCTGTCGACGCTTGCACCAAAAGTAAGCTTCGTCCAAAAAGTCCCAAATTCGTGGAGTCTCAAACACCTGTTGCAACTTCTATATTCATGCTTAGCAGATTATTGTACTGACATTCTGAAGACTGAATCCTTAAATTGTTCTTTATATTATCTTGTTTTCGACTTTTGATATAGTGTGATTAATAGACGTATGCTAACTTACCTTCCGTTACTAAAGTCTGTCCAGTAAAACATTTCTATTACTTACTGCAGTTGGCTGTTCCGTTAACACGGACTGCTTGCCCACCGAACAATGCCTCAATGGCGTGTGTCGAAATCCTTGCTCATTCGGTAGACCCTGCCCGCCCTCTTTCACTTGCACCCCACAAAACCACTTCCCACAGTGCACGTGTCAGGAAGGCGTTGCTAATTTGCTCGAAAAAACATGTGATATCCCTGCTTGTCGGGTGTCAGAAGACTGTCCCGAAAACCTTGCATGCTATCAGGGCCGGTGTACAAATCTATGTGAATTAGTCAAACCTTGCGGAACTCGGGCGCAATGTGAAATGATCAAGAGATCCCCCATCTGCTCGTGCCCGAAAACACTCACTGGTGACCCATACGTTGCATGCAAAGAGTTTGACAAACCACGGTGTCTGAATGATCTTGAATGCGATGACGATGAAGGATGTTTCAGTGGTAATTGTAAGAAACTTTGTTCAAACATGAACATTTGTGGTGACAACACAAACTGCCTGGTTAACAAAGCTGGCATTCGAAAGTCAGTTTACTGTGAATGTAAGTCAGGATACATTGGCGACCCTTACATTGAGTGTTCAGCTGACATAAGTTCAGAACCGAAGTGTAAAAACGACATGCAGTGCAGCGAAGACCTGCACTGCTTTAACGGAACTTGCATAGATCCTTGTGACCGGAACGAAGCCTGCAAGAGGAGCGGTGCTCTATGTCGCGTCATCAGACATCGCGCCATGTGTTACTGCCCTCCAGGATTCACCGGAGATCCTACCTCCCGCTGTACGGAGGCTGAGTGTTCCACTGATAACGAATGTCCCTTTGATAGCATCTGCATCAGCGGTCGCTGCGAGGATGCCTGTACTATAAACAATAAGTGCGTTACTGATGCACAGTGCCATTCAGATAATCATGCTAGTCAGTGCGTGTGTCAACCAGGTTTTACTGGTGACGCCTACAGTGAATGTTATCCTATTCAGTGTGTTCTAGATTCAGACTGTGCTGATTCTCTTATTTGCATAAACAGTAAATGTGTTAACCCGTGTAAAACTGAGAATCCTTGCGGGCCAACACAAGTGTGCGATGTTATCAACCACCGAGTTTTGTGCACATGTGAAAATGGTTTCGTTCAGAACAACGATAAGTGTGAACCCAAGCCAGGCAAGCAACTGTCGGAATGTGTCATTGATGCGGATTGTTCGAACGACCTAGCCTGCATGGTCGACGAGTGCAAAGATATGTGCGACGAGAAACCATGCGGTTTCAATGCCACCTGTAGGATGACGCACAAGAACGGCGATGCCATGATGATATGCGAGTGCAATAAAGGCTATGTTGGCAACCCGTTTGATGAATGCGTGCTAGCAGCGCGCGTTCCATCGGGCTGCTCTTCAGACAGCGATTGCCCGTGGACTGAAGGATGCAAGAATGGTCGTTGCTCAAACCCTTGTGTCGATGGCTCGTGTGGTGAAGGCGCCACCTGTCAAGTCCAGGATCACAGGCCCGTGTGCGTTTGTCCTCTCAGACATGGCGGAGATCCTCAACTTCTTTGTTCTCCAGGTAAGTTAGGAATGAAAATAATCAAAAAATCCTTCTTGCTTTCATATATAAAAATTATTAGGTATGAAATGTTTACAAGAACATGGTTTTAAATTCGTTTTAATAAATTGTTTCTATTTGTGCAGTGGGATGCAAGAGTAATAGCGAATGTCCAAGTTCAACAGCGTGCATCAACGAGCATTGCCTTGACATTTGCGTCGCCAAGAAGCCGTGTGGTTCGAACGCTCTCTGTTCTCCCACCACCGACTCCTTCCGTTGCGAATGTCCGGTCGGGTATTCGGGGGACCCTTACATCGAATGCAGTTTGAAAGAATGCAGCAACAATAACGAATGTCCCAATCATCTGAGGTGCGAAGAAGATAAATGCAAAGATCCTTGCGAGGACTTCCATTGCGTGGAGAATTCCGAATGCGCGGTTATGAACCACGAAGCGACGTGCGTTTGCCGAGAAGGTTTCACTGGCGATCCGAGGAGGTTCTGCGAACGACCCAAGCTTCCCGCCTGCCATGAAGACAGCGATTGTCCTGACCTTCTGGGCTGCATTGACGGAAAGTGCCTCGATGTTTGCGAAACTCTGAAGCCGTGTGGAAAAAATGGTCTTTGTAAGGCCTTCTCCCGACTCTCCTCTGTAACAGTCGCTTGCAGCTGCCCTGATGGCCACGATGGAGATGCGCGCACAGCATGCAGACCAGGTATGTTATTAGCTCTTCCTGTTCAATATCGCAGTTACAGTTAAAAACCACGCAAGATTTACACGACACATAGTTGCTAAAATATTTAATTCATAGTTCATTAAGCTATTGATTATTATCAATATTGATGATATTGATTAATTTAAGTCGCAATTACTGATTATAACCATAAAAGATTTAAACGAAAGATTTTCTTAGATATTTAATACATAATGAATGTTAAATGAATTATTGATTCCCAATTTTTCTTTTCTCTCTTTGAAGTTATTGAACCAAAATCTGGCTGTGATGGCGACGAAGACTGCCCGCTGGAACTGACCTGCGCTGACGGTCACTGCGTGAATCCCTGCCCTGGAGGCTGCGGCGTCAACGCCTCCTGCTCGGTCTCTGACCACCGAGCAGTTTGCCACTGCTGGAATAATTATGCCGGAGACCCTGAAATTGGGTGTCATAAGAGTGAGTATGAGTTTTTCTGGGATTACAATTTTACCGGATCAAACCTTGACTTTTCGCACGTTGAGAATTTGTATTTTAAGGAATTTACTTGGCTTCATACATTTAAAGATTACAAACCTTACCTACTTTTCTGACGAGATATTTCTAGCTTTTTCCCTTTCACCAATGTTTCTCCACTCTTCCCTCCCAACAGTTGACTGCAACCAAGATAATGACTGTCCTGAGGATAAGAGCTGCGATAACTTCGTGTGTGTTGACCCCTGCAAGCGAAACAACCTGTGCCCGGCCACAGCTGAATGCTACACCAGGAACAACAAAGCCACGTGCCGCTGTCCCCTTGGTACAGAGGGCGACCCTATGGTGATGTGTTCTGCTGTAGGATGCACGACCAATAATCAGTGTCCAGTGTCTGAGGCTTGCATCAACAGAGCCTGCGTCAACGTCTGCAGCGATGCTTCCCTCTGTGGTGACAGAGCTAAGTGCCAAGTGGAAAACCACGAACCAGTTTGCCGATGCCCTCGTGGAATGACCGGAGATCCGTTGACCCGATGTACACCTGTAGCAAACTTGACCGGGTGCGCCAGTGACAGAGATTGTCCTAATGGATACGCTTGCATTTATGAAGGAACTCCTGTCAAATACCACTCGAAAGTATCGTCGGTCTATATTAGATTTGATGACAAGACAAGTGGTACCATTTGTCGCGACCTTTGCCACGAGCGAGAACCGTGCGCCAACAACGCCGTCTGCACAGTCCTAGAAACTGAACCTCGGCGCACCGTCAGCTGTGCGTGCCCGCCGGGATATCATGGAGACGCCAAGATTGAGTGCCGCAAAGGTGGGTGAATTTTGGGTTGGAGGTGTTTTTTACTTCGAGTGTGTGCGCATAATGTTAATAATACAATTGATGTCAATAGTTTTACATGTAGTTCATTGTTTTGTCGTTGAACGCGGTAAATTTTAACTTGAAGTTTGAACTATATTTTAAAAATTTTTTAGTGAGCGAAGTAAATTTTAACTTATCATTTTATCGCGGTTTTCAGTTCCATCTCAAGGAGGCTGCCTAAGAGACTCGGACTGCATATTTAGCGAAGCTTGCATCGATGGCTTGTGTCGGGACCCTTGCAATTGCGGTGTGAACGCCAAGTGTCAGCTCGTCGACCACAAGCCTCTATGCACTTGCCTGCCAACTTATCTTGGAGATCCAAACTTATCGTGTCAGAAAGGTAAGTCGCCATTCATTCTGTCGAGAAAACTCACTCAGACAATTGAAAAAATGTTAAAGAAATAAACTGTACTCCATTATCATATGTGCTGTGGTAACCAGTTTTTATTTTCATCCTCGGCTTTCAGGTGCGTGTCGAGCCGACCTCGACTGCCCCCTGGATCGTCGCTGCGATAATGGCACCTGTGTGGACCCTTGCATCCACGACTCCCCGTGTGATGACACTGCGCAATGTATCTCGAACGAACACAAGGCCCAGTGCCAGTGTCCGACTGGAACAATTGGAAATCCTCTGGAAAAATGTTTAGCTGTGGGGTGCAAAGTGAATCAAGACTGTCCTAACCACCTAGCGTGTGTCAACAATGAGTGTTACGACCCATGTGAAAATAACGGGCGATGTTCCGCAAGACTGTGCAGTGTTGTAGATCACGAAGCCATATGTCCTTGCTCATTCCTGCCAGCTGATAAGCAGACTGTGGATGCTTGTAATGCCCGAATCGAAGCTGCATGTTTATCTGATAAAGATTGTGAGGAGGGCAGGGTTTGCAAGCGCGGACAGTGCACGGACCCTTGTAACGTCGACTCGGAGCATTACCAATGTGCACGCAATGCTCTATGTAATGTTGTTGATGCCTTACCCTTCAAGTCTGTCGTCTGCACGTGTCCTCAGGGATTCTCTGGCGATGCTAGGCAACATTGCATTGAAAGTATGACCTTTTTATTTTATTTGCAATTCTTCTTTCCCTGTCTTTCCTGATTTCAAGTTTGCGTTTTTTGTTTTCGTGTTTTGTCAATGATGTGTGTTACTAATCAGTGTTATATGCAATATAATCGTTTTACCTTCCAGAGTTACCCATGTTAATTGATGATTGTTTTGAATAGAAATTGCTGGTCCACGCGAGACTTGCACTCGGGACACTGACTGCTCCGACGACATGGCTTGTTTGGATGGCGTTTGTTATAGTCCCTGCCAGTGCGGCAAAGACGCCACATGCCATGTGCTCAACCACAGACCTGTTTGTTCTTGTGCTCCTGGTTACATTGGAGACCCTAACACCGAGTGCAGAATATGTGAGCTAACCACATACAATAACCTACTCGTAATAATGCGCATACTGATTTGCTCTTTGTAGTCATTAATTCGTTATAACATTTCTATAAAATTACTCACCATTTTCCAAATACTTGATTAATTTCTAATTGCACAACTAATTTTTCTTGCGTGCCATTAACAGCTGGATGTTCAACCAACACGGACTGTCCGCTAACCACTCAATGCATCAACGGTAATTGCACTGACCCTTGTGAGCTACGCAGCCCCTGCGGCTCTAGAGCTGTGTGCTTCGTCGTACAAAATCAAGCCAAGTGTCGGTGCCCATCTGGCTACACTGGAGATGCGTATTCTGAGTGTACACCTGTCGGTTGCAGAGCTGATCTCGAATGCCTCAATGATTTCATTTGCTATGAAGGCAATTGCAAAGATCCTTGCTTGTTCACTACCTGTGCTGCCAACGCCAAATGCACTGTAAAGAACCGAGGCGGAGCTTGCGATTGTTTGCCAGGCTATGAGGGCAACCCTTACAAGATCTGCACCCGATCTGATGTTGTCGCTGGCTGCAAACTAGACGCAGACTGTCACTTTGGAACCGCATGTCTGAACGGCAAGTGTCGCAATCCTTGTGACGCGAAGCCGTGCGGCAACAACGCAGTTTGCACTGTAGTTGAATCTCTACCCTTCAAGTCAACAAAATGCGAATGCAAACAAGGATATTCGGGAGACGCGTTCATTCAATGTCTACCTAGTAAGTTTACTAATATTCCTCCTCTAATCGAACAATTCTAACAATAATGACTTATTAATATGATACCGGTACTAATTGAAATCTCTCACAGAGAACTTATCTACACTTTAAACTAATCCAATAACTGTCACAACAGCTTCGAGAACTGACGACCTCTGCCAGAAAGATGATGACTGTGCTGATGACAAAGCATGTTTGTCGGGGCAATGCAGTGACCCGTGCAAGTGCGGTGACGGTGCAATTTGCACTGTAAAGCAACACCGACCTACTTGCACCTGCAAGAAGGGTTTCGAAGGCTCCCCTCAACACGCATGTTATGCCAGTAAGACCTGCACGATCGAGGCCATTTTGATCGCCGAGTGCAAACTGCAGTTTGATCGTGCCATTTTCTGTGGATTTAATTGTGTGCCACGTTTCAGAAGAATTTTACTGATGATCCACCTAACATATTTCTGTTAATCTCGATTCTTATACTTGAAATTATTATTTTAATTTACTCTCTTAATATGAATAACTCGGTTAATAACACGTGACTTTTCAATTTACCACCAACTCTTAGATTAATTAATATTCACCTCTTTTAAAACAAATGCTAACGTTTAAGTAAGAATCTAACCCCTATTTAATTTCTAACCAGTCGGTTGCACGACGACGTCGGAATGTCCTAACGACAAGGCTTGCTACAACGGCAACTGCGTGAACCCTTGCCTCGTGGACAACCAATGTTCGCTGTTTGCTGACTGTAGACCTCAGGATCACGAGGCTCGCTGCTTCTGTCCCGATGGCAGACAAGGCGATCCTTACAAAGGCTGTGCAGTTATCGGCTGCAAAGTCAACAGTGAATGCCCCTCCGACTACATGTGTCGCAATAACCAATGCAAAGACTTGTGCACTCACAACAACACGTGTGGCAAAGGCGCTCTCTGTTCGGTCAAGAATAATGTGGTCTCATGTTCGTGTCCTGAGGGACAGCGAGGTGACCCTCACGTTGCTTGCGTCCCTAAACAAGACATCAGGTGTTTGTCTGACTTCGACTGCTTGCAAGGACTCGTGTGCATGGACAAGCAATGCAGGAACCCCTGCGAGGAGCTCAAGCCTTGCGATGCTCCTTTGGTTTGTTCCGTTGCTGACTCGACTAACATCCGCACTATGGTTTGCAAGTGTCCTGCCCTCATGGTGGTATCAGAGAAGGACATCTGCTCAGAACGTAAGCAAGGCATTTTGTCTCATAAAATATCAATTTCTTCAACAGATCATCACTAATATTCATTCTTGCTAATGTGACTCAATAACACATTATAACTACTCGCATAGTAATGGCCAGATATTCATGCACTAATTACTAGCATAACATTTTAAAACTTCTCCCTACAGGACTTCCTAAGGAGGCCTCAACACTCCATGATATTATCATTATTTTAATGCTTCAACCTCTTACTTTTAGTCGAGATCCCCATCAGCGTGGGATGCCGCGCTGACAGCGACTGTCCCTCAAACCGGGCGTGCGTGAACACCCAGTGCGTCGTGCCGTGCAACTGTGGGGAGAACGCCGAATGCACCATCGTCGACCACAGACCGCTCTGTGTCTGCCGTGAAGGCTTCCAGGGCGACCCCATTACTGGATGCTACAAAGGTAATGTTCCTGCATTTGATAATGAAACTGAATTCGAACAGCTGAAAATGTAATAGTTGATGATATAATTTAACGATTGAAATTACTAACACGGCTAAAAATCTCTGTGCAGTTGGATGCACTGCTAATGAACAGTGTCCTCTAGACAAGATGTGCTACAATGGCGTCTGCGTCAACCCTTGCTACGTGAAGGATCCCTGCGCTATCAATGCAGAATGTTATCCTGAAGTTCATCAAGCCAAATGTAGGTGTCCAGTGGGTATGGTGGGAGATCCATTTGTGCGCTGCGACGTCGCTGGCTGCAAAGAAAACTCGGACTGCCCGACCGACAAGGCGTGCCACAATCGAATGTGTATCGACCCGTGCCCACACACCGATGACTGTGCCCCTAATGCGGAATGTTACGTCTATCAGCACGTTGCCGGCTGTAGGTGCCCATCCAGTCACCCCTTCGGCGACCCGCGTCTCATGTGCGAAGATAGACCAATTATGTCCGACGTGAAGCCTCAATGTGTCGTTGACGGTGACTGTCCGTCTCAGTTTGCATGCATTAACCAGTACTGTCGGAACCCTTGCTTTGAACTAAAACCGTGCGACAAGAGTGCCTTGTGTAAAGTGGTTGACTCACTGCCCGTTCGCACTATGGTGTGTGAGTGTCCCGAAGGTTACCTCATTCAGCTGAATGGTACTTGCAAGCTGATCGACCTGATGCCGCCTCCTGAGTGCAGATCAAGCAGTGATTGTGGGGAACTTGAAGCTTGTGTCAACAAACAATGCAAAGATCCATGCGAATGCGGTCCCAACGCTGACTGCGATATTGTCGATCATCGCGCCATCTGCACCTGTCAAGTGAACTTCTTAGGAACTCCTGATGTTGGCTGCTTCCCTATTGGCTGCAAAGTCGACCCCGAGTGCGCTGATGATCATGCTTGCTATGAAGGAGTTTGCGCTAACCCGTGTCTTGTGAACAATCCATGCGCATCAAATGCTGAATGCTACGCCACAGGACACCGCGCTTACTGTCGCTGCCCCATAGGACTTAAAGGTGACGGATACAACGAGTGTCTGATCATTGGCTGCCGGTCTAATTCTGACTGTCCTCCGAATCATGGATGTGTCAATGAACAGTGTGCGGACCCTTGCCTGAATAACCCATGCGTTCCTACTGCAGAATGCGTATCCCTGGACCACACAGCGAAGTGTAGATGTCCTGCAGGAACTGCCGGAGACCCGAATATCGAGTGTCTGCCGATTCAGCACCCCCTTTGTTCTGTTGACAGCGAGTGCCCTCTTCAGCTGGCTTGTATCAACGAGGAATGCAAAAATCCTTGCCATCATTTCGAACCTTGCCACGATACCGCGAATTGCCGTGTTATCGACACGGAGCCAATGAGAACGATGTCGTGCATGTGCGACGACAGCGAAGTGACGAAAGAAGACGGTGTGTGTGAGCTCGTCCCCGTCATCAGGCCCGTGTGTGAGGCTGACCAGCAGTGTCCTCCCAAGGAAGCCTGCATCAACGGTTTCTGCAAAGATCCCTGTCAATGTGGAGCCAACGCCAATTGCGAAATAATTGAGCACCACCCCGTTTGTACCTGCAAAGAAGGATATGAAGGCGACCCGGAGGTTGGCTGTTATGACATTGGCTGCTTCAGTAACGATGATTGTCCTGGCACACATGCATGCAAGAACGCCAAGTGTGTCCCTGTGTGTGGTCCTAACAACGAACCCTGTGGCCGGGAATCAGAGTGCCAAGGTGTCAACCACGAAGCAATGTGCATCTGTCCTCCAGGCTCTCGAGGAAACCCTAACACTCAATGTATTGCAATTGGCTGCGTGTCAGACGATGCGTGTCCCAACGAACGTAGCTGCATCAACCAGAAGTGCATCAGCCCGTGTGTTTACGACCCGTGTCTGGATCCTGCCGAATGCAAAGTCGAAGGACATGAGGCCGTCTGCCCATGTCCTCCTGGATTCAACAGAACAGTTGACAATGGATGTGAAAAACGTAAGTGTTTTTACTGTCCTGATGACTTCATTTCTAAACAATAAATCCATTCGTTTACTAATATTTTTCGATACAATTAACTGCTTTTGTATTGCTTCAATTTTTAGATTTTTCCAACATGTGTCTTATTTTTTGAGCAGTTATCGTTGGTTGTCGCGTGGATGCCGAATGCCCATCGCAGCTGGCGTGCGTGAACGGCAAATGCATCGACCTCTGCGCGCTGGACCCGTGCGGAAGATTCGCGGAATGTCGCGTGGTGGACACGCTGCCCATCCGCCTCGTGGCCTGCGAGTGCTTGCCCGGATACCAGGGCGATGCGGCGGAAGCTTGCTACCCAGGTATTCTTGCTGCTTGGGTATTCTGATACCTGGGTATTCTTGTTACCTGGGTAATCTTTTTACCCGGGAATCTTTTTACACGGATATTTTTGCTACCCTGGTATTTTTGCTGCCCAGGTATTTAGCCGCCCTGGTATTCTTACCAACCAATGGTTCTTGGTAGGAGCCTAGTTTAATATTAGAATAAAGCTACATCAAGGGCGACAATAAGGAAGAATAGATACATTTGAGTGAGTGGCTTATTGTTGCTTTATAATCAATTTTTTAACGCACAATGTAGCGGTAGTAGGTTGCTTATGACTAACAACAGCTTACCATGCCGTACTAATTGGTTTTTTCGTAACGAGAGGTGCTTGTGGTATCGTTTAACTGTTATCGCTACGTTGGATTGCTTAGTCGAAATTTTGTATCTCAATGTTACCGATTTTGATTCTCATAGAACATTTATTTAAATGTTTTGTTCTTGAGCAAATCGCTATTCCGTGAGCTGTTTACTGTGTGTGTGTTTTTTCTCTTGCAAAATATCGATAACGGACTTAGGCGCGTTCTACTTGATCAAACAGTCCGCTGATATGTAACCAATTGTGCATGAACAGACTGTGTTTTTTGACTTTATTGACATGAAAATAACACTAGACATTTAATTATTTAACAGCATGTTGACGTTTACCACCTACAGATTACCTCCACTTCTGCTTCTGTCGAACTACACTCTGTTGACTGCAGGGATACTGAGTAATACCGTTATTATTGTTATCTGAGTAATACAGTAATTGATGTTACCAGAGTATTACAATCAGTGCTACTACACGTGTACTGCCATCATAGTTGTTACCAGAGTGATATCATTGTTGTTACCAGAGTAATCCCTTCTTTGCTACTACTCGTGTAATTCCATCATTCATGTTACTAGTGAAATTTCATCACTGCACCTAATTGTTGGAAGTAACCAGTCTTACGTTGATGTTGGATTTTGCTATCTTCAAAAAAAATAAATTGTTCAACTTCCTCATCTGCCAAGTGTTGAAATTATTATGTTAGTTTTTTTTTAATTTCGGCACTTGCTTACAAAATATGCACCATACAATAAATGACGAACCTCTTTGCATTCTGAAATATTTGTTGACAGCTTTTGTTACTAATCTACTTCTACTAATTGGCTACAATACTAATGAGTAGTTTTGTATTGCTGGCATATTTTGCATGGTACTGCATTAACCCGCCTCACGTACCTCATTATGAGGAACGTCATGCGTACGTACCTCATTATGAGGAACGTCATGAGTACGTACCTCATTACGAGGAACGTCATGCGTACGTACCTCATTATGAGGAACGTCATGCGTACGTACCTCATTACGAGGAACGTCATGCGTACGTACCTCATTATGAGGAACGTCATGCGTACGTTCCTCATTATGATCACTTCATGCAGTTGCTTCTTACCTGGCATCTAACGTTGATCAAATGTTGTTTCAACGAAATCAGTTCGTAATCAACGTTGTTCAAAGAAATTAACTCAATAAATTTCGTTGAAAACCTTAATTTAATGTTGGTTTATTCCCACATGATGAGCTGCATGGCGACCCCAGACCGTATACCTAACATGATCTCATGTTTTGTTCTTTTGTTTCAGGTTGAAACCAAGGACTTGACATTGGTGCTTACTGCATGAGTCTGCTCTATTTTAACGCCTGCATTTTTTTATCACTTGTTTATTAACAGTCATGATTATTGTGAATTTATTATTTATGCTGTATTGTGACTAATAATGGTAATTAACATTTGTGTTGTGTAGAATGAATAACTGTTTTATTGTGTGTAATGCAAGTAGTTGTTCCAGTTGTGCATGTTATTTCTTAGACTTGATCCTAATGCTGCAGTGTTTCTCGTTGGAAATCATATTTTCGAATCAATTTGTCAAGGTAGCCTGTGAATTATTGCCTGTTAATTAACTTTAACTTTGTAATCTTGCCTGTTTATAAGTGTTTGTTGTAGGCCAGAGCTCCTAAATCATATGCTATATTTTATTTGTTGATATTTGGGTACATTATTGCGTCGAAAATCCATATATTTTTGATAGCTAAATGTATAGCGTGTAAACAAAATTTTTATTTATCCTCTTGGTTCAGAGACAAGAATATTCAAAGTTGAACATAAAACATAGAAATGAACGCATAAACATTGTGATGCTTCTTGAGTCAGCTTTATTTGCCATATTTAACATTGACCATTCACATTGCGAAAGCATTTTTTAGATCTCCTCCTAAGGCAGAGGCAGAGATAATCTAGGCTGAGTACAAATCGTTAAACTGACAATGTTTCGTGCGTGTGTCGCTTACTCACGCCGATATTTATTCTGTCACGTTCTCTTAAACGTCAACAATTCTTTCCCTGATCATGCTGCCCTGGGCCCTGATCATGCCGCTTGTCCCCCACAGTGGCGGTGTGTCCCATAGAGAAAGGCTTCATAATGGACGACGAAGGCAAGTGCTACTGTCCTCATGAGCGCGGCTTCTACGTCGACGACAACGGCAACTGCGCTCTCTGCCGCACCGACCTCGGCTTCATCCTCACCGATGATGGTCTCTGCATCTGCGATCCCTCCAAAGGATACATCGTTACTCCTGCGGGAGTGTGTGATTGTCCCATACCCATGATTAAGGACGAAGCCGGAGTTTGTGTTTGTGAGTATTGGCAGGCTATAAGGTATTGAGAAGTATTGTTCAATTCTCGTGTCAAACTGAGAATATTTATTCCGCAACAGATTTTCCATCTAACATTAACTTGGTGGTTGCTTCAACTTGATGCTTGTATCGTCTGTATAAGGAAACAAATTAGCTTTAATCATCACACACATGTGCATTTAACACGTCTGTCTCCGACTCTCAGTGGGCACCCCACCGCCGCTGCCCCCTGGCTGCGTGCGTAACGAAGACTGCAGCACAGACCGCATGTGCGAGCGAGGGGCGTGCGTCCCACCCTGCGGGTTCGACCCCTGCGCCAAGTACGCCCTCTGCATCGACGCCAACCACACGGCCATCTGCGTCTGCATCGCTGGATACTCCGGCGACCCTTACAAGGAGAACGGATGCAGTGAGACTTTGATGATCATTTCGTTCAGTGATCCATACGTTTAATTATTCATAGATTTATGATCTAGGTACATGTTTTCATCAGAATGAAGCCAGCGATTGCTTTATAGCTTTATGCAGGTAAAGATGCACATTAATTGTTGTCTTCCAAGTTTCTTCAACTATATAGGCTGAAATTTTTCATTTCACTATATTGTTAATATTTCTCAGAACCGACATTTGCTCGCACGGACTTCCCTCGGCCGGACATGGTGGTGAACTGCCTGGCCGACGGCGTGCAGGTCGATATAAACGTGGGAGACCCAGGCTTCAACGGCGTCATGTACGTCAAGGGATACTCCAAGAATGAAGAGTGCCGTAAACTCATCAAACCTGATGTCGATGTCGGCACCATCGACTTCAAAGTTAAATTCAACACGTGTGGACTCATCCATGAAGACGTGAGTGACGCGTTCCCTGTTGACTCAGGATGCCGTATTTTTTATGTTTTATAGTTTTACATGAATAAAATAGTTTTACTGATGTCTTTACTGAAATATTGATACAAAATTTTAATTTTCCCAGGGTCTTGCTCGGTTTATTCTGGTTCTGCAAAAACATCCCAAGTTGGTGACGTACAAAGCACAAGCCTACCACATCAAGTGTACATACAACACTGGCGAGAAGACCATCGCGATCGGCTTCAACGTGTCGATGCTCACCACCGCCGGCACCATTGCGAACACAGGCCCGCCTCCAACATGTCTCATGAAAATTACTGACCAGTACGGCGGTGACATCACGAGAGCAGAAATAGGTGACCTGTTGCGACTCAGAGTAATCGTTGAACCTTCTCACATATATGGAGGTTTCGCTCGCAGCTGCGTTGCTCTGACGTCTGGCGATGGAGAAGACATCGACTACCAAGTAACGGACGAGCGAGGCTGTGCCAGTGATCCTGCAGTCTTCGAGGAGTGGCAGCTGGACCAAGACAAGGCTTTAGTTGCTAACTTCAACGCCTTCAAGTTCCCGTCATCCAACTCCATCCGCTTCCAGTGCAACGTTCGCGTTTGTTTCGGCAAGTGCCAACCTGTCAACTGCGATGGCTATGATGCGTTCGGAAAGCGAAGGAGGCGTCAAGCTGCAGAAGAAGACGCTGAAATTTTCTTTGAAGACGAGTCTACTTACGATAGCCAGTTGAGGGAAATCAATGTCTACTCACAGTCCATACTCACCATCGAGAGCAGGACGGGTCGACTCACAGCGCCTCAAGGTGAGTCACGACATTTGAACTCTTATGTTTAATTTTAGTTTGTCGAGTTTACCTTTGGAAAATACGGTTATTGAAGCGTCCTTTTCATAACGACTTCTACTTCAGATCGGTTAGAAACCTCTCAGTTTCTGTGCTCATTTATTGTATTTTGCTCTCTCTATATTTTTGCATTTTTCGAAGTAATTGCTGGATAATATGCGCAATAAGATAAATAATTCTTGAAAAATCAGGAGCATGAATCACTTAATAACACTCATGTCTCGGCTGCAGAGGTGCAGACAGGCCCTGACGAGGTGTGCGTGAGCAAGTGGGGCTTCATCATCGCGCTGGTGATCACGGCGCTGTTGGCGTTGGTGGCGGTAGCCGTGGCGGTGTCGTGCTGGCTGATGGCTTACAGAAGCAAGCCGAAACACAGCGGCCCACTCCCCCACCCCGCTGGCTTCCCCAACCCGCTCTTCACTACCCCTCAGCCCCTGGCTGAACCCTCACCTGATTATCTATCCTAAGAAATCTAGTTACCTAGATATAGTCTCTCTATTTGCTTCCGAGAAACGTGACTCCACTCCTGATTTAACGAATAATGAACGTCTCGTTATTGCTCAAGGGATCGAGGAAGCCGTCACGCCCCTTAATCGGGTCCAATTCCTAGTCACCTTACGTGCGGAAGATCAGCAGGGCTCCCGCAGCAACTTGCTCTGATCTTCTTACTAATGATTAGCCTCGACTTCTCGTATCTGTGATCATTACTTAACTTTAGGGCAAAAGTTTCTACGCTCCTAACTTTGCTAGAAAACAATTCTCAACTTATTTACTTCGGACTTCTTGCTACACGAATCAAGGAAGATACGCCATGAAAATCAGAAAGTTCTGCTAGCTTCGATTACTGCCTCAAGAATATGAATGAAGAAATATTCTGTCTCTACGCTGCATAGACCACACGAAGCTTGCAGGCCTCAGGCTCTAGCCGAATGAGAAGCACCGCTGAAGGCGTGATCAGTGCAATCTGCATCAGCGGAATCTGATTGCAATAATTTAAATGCTAATGATATAACTTTAAGAACCTGAAATATTTCTGTATAAAGATGCTTGTCCATGTAACCCCTCCTGCGCGAGCGGTCTTCTCTGCTTGGCTACATGAAATGCCGCAGTTGGGGCGATGTAAATAACAAGACGAGATACGCTACTCGTAGGTAAGCTGTAACAGAGGCATTCTATGAATTTAAAGGTGCAGAGTATCTTCGTAGAGCTACACGAAATTTTATGGTGAGCAAGCGACTGCTGTCATTGCCAAACTCTAAGCATTGTCTTGACGAATCACCGGAGTCTCAATTTAATCTAAATGACGTACCATCATCGTCCAGACGGAGCAACCCGGGATCGGCTTGACGAGTCCAAGAGTGGTCGAGAGACAGCTGCATTGCGCCCCCACACAGCGTGCATCTAGGCACTGCTGTGCAGCTTCTGAATTGTACAATAAAATCTGATAGGATGCTAGTTTTAATTTCATTATGATAGTCATTTAACCGTTATTAACTTATGGCGTTAGGGAATTGTCTGCGTTTTGTTCAGGGGACGGTTTAGACGGAGCGCTAGCACCTGGTGTGGATCATTTCTCGTCAGTGGCTTTATAAAGTAACTCGCACATGAGGCGCTTCAGAACCAACATACTTACGCCTCAATACCGGGTTATGTCGGAGTAACTGCGCATCTGATGCTGTTTACTGCTATAAAGTGTATGCATAAAGAAGTTTTCCAACGGTGCTTGCTTGATGTAAAAGATTGTAGTCTGGACAGATAAAAGTCATGGAGGCTATGGGGAGTTCACAGGTCCTAACATTTGATCCTAAGTTGTTGTCAAACATAGCACAGAGTTGCAGGGAAATTTACAAACTCTTTACCGACAGCAATTTCATTACCGTGGAGTAATTTGCATACTTTTTATACTCGTTGTTTCGATATCGGGTTAGCATCAGACAACGTATAATCCATCCTAATATTCTCTACTCCTCTATTTAAATAAGATGAAATTGTCCAAGAACTCCTCCTATCTACTTGACTTTGGTGGCCGCTGTAGAATTATGAGCGTATAGAAGGCGCATAGAATCACTTAGTTCACCTGTTAACGCTACCTGCACAGCCTCCTTGTTCCAGGGGGAGGAAGGGAGTCACGTAACGATAGTAAATTCATTGGTAGCAACAACATCTTGAAAAAGGAAATGGGTTAGGAACTGCAACGAAGTCTAGAGTAATTAATTCTAAAATTTTGAGCCTCATCGAAGCCAGCAACGACCTAGCGGATTATTTACTCCTTAAGTATAAACGATTGCCGAAAATGAAAGAAATTATTTTGAATAACACACTAACAATAAATGATGTGTTCATCACATTTTCGTATATTAAACCTATAGTAGCTCAATTATATGTGCCTCCAATGTAATCTTATAATCTTAGAGGTGATGAGGCCTGCTGTGGGGCGGCGGGTGGAGCTGTCTAATTGGGCATCCTGCCCTTGCTGAGGATCTCACCCCCTGCCCCTCGGCTGCCCTGCGCCGACGCTGGGTTAGCGATCACAGGCAGTACTATCTAAACACGCTTACTTACACGTAGCTACCAATTTCTCAACTGTGATTGGTGTTACTGTTTTCGATAGTACTTCCCCATGTTAGTTGTGATCAGAGGATTCAACAGCGTTGCTCCTGTTTACGCTTGCTGAAGCCTCTAAATGCAAATATTCTGATTGTCGCAGCAGCGCCGTCGTAAGGGCTGACCAAGTCACCTCGCATGTTCCCTCATGTAGCCGCGGTCAGTTCACTCCTTGTCACTTCTGCTTCTAACTTGTTGAGGCAAGTCTCACTTCTTACGGCGGTCCAACAGATGTCGCTTTTAACAATTTACCTATCAATTTCTTCCTTGTTGCAAAATATTCAGTCCGGTTTGAAGATTTGAACTTAAATCTAAAGAGCTGACATGTTTGACCGCCGTTGAAGAAATTATTAAACCAAAGCTGTTTTTTCTTAGTATATTTTTGTGCTTGTGTTGCGCTTCTTTGCGCTGGACGGGCGTGTACGTAACATTAGTGAAGATGTTTCATAGCTGCTTCGTCGTCGTAGTAAGGGCACGACGGCGAGCTCAAGCCTGTCACATCTTCTGCTCATGTTGCGGTCACGTCTGCTCTCGGACCGCCAGAGACCGAAATGTTGAGTGCGGGACGAAGACTGTCCAGTGCAGAGATTTTCAGCTCCGTTGTGAGAGTTCGCGCTAGGCTAGGCTTGGCTTGGCTCTTTCAACGTCTCGAGGTTCAATCTTGTGCCTTTGCTATCTATTAGTCTGGCTCTACAGCCCCCACGCTGCGCTTGAGAGTTTATGTTTTATCTTAAGAATTGCGCATGCTGCTCAGACAACAGCCACTCTCGTAAGGAGCTACTATACATTTCTGAGACTTGCCTAGGATTTATTATTAAAGGATTTCTTCAATCCGCTATAATGTTAACCCTTTAAACGCTTTCCGTGTTGATACATCACATTTCAGCCTGTGTTACCAAATACAAGAATTTAATAATAAAACTTGATTTTCATTTCCTTATTTTACGACGATTCTAAGTTTCCGTACCATCTGTCTGCAGGACGAAGTGAGAGACATGTGTGAAATTAATTAGTATTGCCTCTATTCGATTGAAAATCCATTATATTTCAACTCTACGTTTATTGCAAAACTATGATAAATTTCATTTATGAATACAATTTTTAATTTTCTCCTCGAATATTTCTTAACCCTTTCCACCCGGCTATATGATGGAAGTTATTTTATGTGTATTTTTTGTGTTAATTATACTCTATGGACCTCTATTATAGTTTCTATGCTACTAAAATATAAAAAAAATCAATTAATATAAAAAATAGTGATCCGGGACTCCAGAGTCCCGTCAGGGCTCCCGGTACATGACATAATCATATAGCCATTACACGCGATCCCTTGTATTATGCTCCAAGATCTGTACAATATGCACTTATTAACAATAATAATGTAAAATAAAACACGTTTTGCAGTAAACATTTTTTACTTACAGAATTAACACAAAAAAAAAACAAATAAAATAATAGCTTTTCAGCATAAAAAGTAGCTGATTTTTTTGCTCTGCTGATACAATTGATACAGTGTAAGAGCTAATCAGATATTTATTATCAGTAAGTATATAGAAAAAAATAATCTGAATGAAATAATAATTTATGACGTAGAATAATAACTTTGGCTTATGTGACAAGGTGAGATAAAATCATAACTGAATACATCATATTTCCTTTATCGCACGCGCATTTGCACGCTTCCCTAGCTACTTGTGAAACTCGCCAAAACAGTTTTTTGACGTTGCAACAAAGATGAACGCTACATTGAGAACATTTGGATAATGGACGTGATTCCACTTTATCCAGGGAACAAACTTCACAACGACCACGAATGTTTGTGAACAGGGGCCAGTGATTTCCAGGGATGCTCAACCGCACGGAGTCCGGTGTCGAGAATTTTCCTTTTTTCCTCTTGGCATGATGGGTGCATGAATGTTCTGTATATGCCAGGCGTTCTCATGCTATTTCTTGTCGATAGTCCAAGAGGGAAATGGCAGATTGACAATGTTCCTTGTGAATGAGGAAGCTGTTCACGATTGTCATATCTAGAAGTCCGAAGAATATGCGATGCCACCATTTCAAGCTCTTCCTATTGATGCCATAGATTTGCCTTAGCATGTCATATGTTTATCAACACTCCCATGTGTTTATTATTATCTTTTGCCACCATTGGACAGGTGACGACCGTTTTTGTGCCAGTTTTGTCCTTCCTTTGCACAGTAGAAGCTTCAACTCCGTGGTAGTTGGAAATGAAATGTACTGGTTTTGTATCCTTCCACTTGTAAACTGTTATTCCTGCAGGAGTACTGCGGTAATCGAAGTTTCCTCGTTTCAATTCTTTATCAGTAGATAACAAGGGAAGTCTTTGCGAGTTGGACGATTGTACCACATGCATTTATGTTCATGGTCTTCAAGGTTTCAAGCAGGGGAATAGATGAAAAAAAGTTATCGAAATAGAGCTTGCGGAAGCGGTTCTTCAATGATGCGGCAAGAGATGTAACAATGTTTCCACCAAGGCCAAGGTTATTATTGACCATTTCATCACCTGGCTGCCGCTTTCCACAATAAATGAAAAACTTGTGTATGTATCCAGAGTTATCAGCGAGACACCATTATATGTATCCTCGCTTTATGGGTTACATTGGGATGTATTGCTTCAGAGAGCTCCTTCTCTTGAATTTGATCATGGACTCCTCCACAGACAATAATTCTAGAGGATTATTTACTGTGGAAAATCGTTCATTTAATTTTTCAAGATACGGTCTCAATTTGAATAACACGTCGTGCTTTTTTTCATTCAGTTTTGCATTGTCGTTTAGATGCAGACATCCTAGAATTTCAACGAAACGGTCACGAGACATTGCTGCTTGAATGATAGGTACACTCATATCTTGAGATGAGGACCAATAATGTCAGAGCTGATTTCTTCTATTGTAGCCCATGCTGCCCATCACAATGTTGATTCCAATGAATACGTTTATTTCATTTTTTGTCACAGAAGCAGGCTTCCCCTTTTGTACACTTTTCAAATTAGTCTGGAAGTGAATCATATCAAGAAGATTCTCATAAAAAAATGCGAAAAACATCGAGGGCGCATGCAAATTCATGACTTAGTTTGGGATGCGCGACAAACTCATGGACAATTGATTTTTCTTCTTTTTTCTCCATTTTCGTGGATGTACACCTATCACTGGAGTCTCAGAAGCTGCATCAGTAGGTATAATCTCGACTTGTACATCCAATTCAATGATAATGGATTCAACTTCGGCTTCCGCATCTAATCTGTACACGATATGAATGGTTTCTGTGGGTCTTGATCATCAGGCTCAATCAGTCAATGTCGGTATCTTCGTGAATGTCAGTATCAATTTCGTCCTACAGATGAAGTATTTCATCGGCTTCCAATGACCGATTGGCCATGTTTCAGGAAGAAGTGCTCAAGTCTGAAAATAAAATAAGTTACAACATAAAAGTGCCGTGGTGTAAAAAAATTAATACGAAATCGATGGGACCAGTAAGAATTGGAATTCTCAGTAGTATTCCTACCTAGTATCACAAACGACACGCGACTCCTACTGGGACTATCAGGTCCCGGTTCTCCTGGCGGGACTTGCAGGTCGTTTTCCTAATTTCTATTTTTTAGACCAAAAACAGTCTTCCAAATACATTTATTTGTTATATTTCGTTAGAATATAAATTTTTACACAAAATAAAACAAAAAGTAACTAAATCCATGTTGAATATAAACAGTTATGATGGAATATTCTGAGAGAAAAAGGAAACTTACTGTCATTCTCAGCCGGCTGATGCAATTGCCTTAGAAATCTCACTGGGTGAGCCGGTTGCCAATTCGTAATTTTCTTGAGGTGTATAAACGAACGTAGGAGTCCCGTTAGGTGCCTGGACCTAAAATTCCTTGTTGTATGTATTTTAGAGCGTGAAACTTGAGGCGGGACTTGTGAGTCCCGTCAGTGGGGAAAGGGTTAAGAAGGATCGTGCAGCATGCACTGCCCTTACGTCATGTTACAATGCAAGTTTTTCTTCAACCCAAACGCGTGGATACTTTGGAAATAGGAATACAAATGATAGAGCAAACGGAAGCTCTTGAATGCTATACGGCTCTTGATAAGCCTGTGTCAAATCAAACTTGAAATTGCTACTCATAATTTGACAGAATTTTCACTCCCAGAACCGTCACCAAAGGAGCCATTACGAGCATCACTTAGTAAGGGCTCGGCTCTACATTAACCAATTCACTGAAATTCTTCTAACCTATCAAAGGCATCACGAACATGGCACGTACTCGTATGGTTTCACAGAGCATGAAATATTGGTTCACATGACATGGCGCTATAATGATGGCATTGTTATTATACCAATGAAGAGCTTGATCACGAAGGGAACAACGAATATTAAATTAAATTTTGGCATCAACCAACATGTCGATAGACAGTTGTACCACTACGTACAAGCTTCAATAGTTGCGTTACAAGGTTCCGATGCCAAAAGCATCTAACGTACAATCACAATGGCAAATAACACTTGAAGTAGTTTTTTCATTCATCCTTAAAATAAATAAAAAAAAAAACAATACAAGATGCTCATGACGAAATGAACCGGCAAAGTGAACAATTGAAGCAGAAACAGAAAATCGGTTCCGAGAAAAAGATGAGATGATTTTAATTTCTAGAAAAAGTTCGTACACATGTCCGATTTTTCAGAATTCCAGGTTTATTTCACATATTTTTCGTACGAGTATAAGAGAGAGTTCCACTGTTCATGACGAACAGCCAATTGTAACATTCTTATTTTACTCATTGTTTCCATTCCTAATAAGAACGAATATCAATTCATATGGACGATTCTAGTTCTGCACAAAGTAAGTGATGCTAGTACAGCAGTGATACAGTAAGTGTTTGGTCAACTCAACATAGATGAGGGAAGCCAGTTTCACGAGGGAAGGGACATTGTAGAACTGAAAGCCGCCACACCGCCTCCTTCTACCAACTTGCCCTCTCCAGGGTGCACTACCAGGGATTGTGTGCCACCAACTCTGATCTTCATGTCCGTTCCCCTAACCAAAGATCGGTCAAAATTCAGACGGTCGTCGGCGCTGCCTGCAGATTGACTTTCTTTATCAGCGTTGAGCTGAAGAAGCAGAGACGCAGAGTTCGACTTATGAGAAGTCCTAATAATTTTAGTGTTCATCCTAGAGGCTGAGAGCTTGAGAGGATCCATTAGGCCAGATCGAGGAGCTGAAGAGTGAGGGTCGTGAGGTAACCTTGGAGGGGCGGGCGCGTGAGGGCAGCGGATGGGCAGCGTTAGGGTAGACGAGCACGACACCATCGCCGCCGACACCGAGTGCACCTGAGACCGCGTCGACGACATGCCTGTCAAACATTCAGACAAATCATCGGGTCATGTTGTCCTAATCTAGACACAATTTCTGTACGAAGCACTGAACACGTTATTTTGCCGAGCTAAAATAGGTTAGAATGACCCACAAGAGCAAACGGTGCATCGGTAGTTATGAGTGATGGGTGAAACAGAGACGAGCCTTGGCATCTCCATTTCACAGCAAAATATAAAAAGATGTTCAATTTTCAACTAAGTATTTTAATAAAGTGTCAATAAATGTGTCATTAATCAGTAAAGGTTGAATTGTATTAAAGTATTAGTAGATGCCATATGAATCATGTAATGATGTATGCTAAAAAATTATCAATAATTTTCTCGTTATTCATTATATGAAGTATTGTAATAAAATATTAATAAATGTCTCAATCAATAAACTAAGACGTCCGGTCGGACGTGGCATTGAACAATTGGATCTTTGTCAAACGTTTGAATCCAGGACGATTACACGTGATGGCACTGCTGTTCTTGCAACAGTATCCGATAACTATTACTATGCTAACTAATTATATTATAGATAGTTATTCAACTCTAATTTCCTGCCAGGTCTATCTAATTCTAATATCTAATCATTCGTTCAATGAAATATCAAGAACTAAGTATACTTTTTAAATTATGTTTCATCGTCATTTGTCTACAATACAAAATCGTTTCAAACAAAAATACTTCCCTTGTGAAATTTTTTACTAAGCAGCCTTATCAAGAATTTATTGGGATAATAATAAAATAGCGCAAATTAATTAATAAATTTAATACTTTTATTTAGTCTTTTGTCGATTCAGGTAAAAAAACTCACTTCTCTTGGTCTTCGGCAAGATGGGCAGCAGCGCTGGCGATGCTGCGACTATGTCAGGAGGGGCAGCGTCCCTGGGCCCCTCACTGCGCCCCAGGGGCGCCTGTCTCCTACCGGGGGGCATGAGGGGTGCGAGGGGTGCTGTGCTGCTGGGGGCACCCGCCAGGTTCCCGCCACCCGCCAGGTTCCCGCCACCCGACAAGGGACTGAAACTTGTCGGGCGGCCACTACAGAGAAAACTTCCTAGGCTGCTGTTCAAACTTGAGCCTGCAACAGGCGTCGGGAAATAAAAAAATAAATATTTTATGGAAAATAAAAACAAAAATTTTCAACATCCATTATACAAATCGTTATATTGTCTTCTTGAAAAATAATATATCTTTCAACAGCAATTACCGACAAGAATAGAGAATAAGCCATCAATATCAATAACAAAATTGTGAAGAAAAACATTATAACATGGAAGTAATTTATCGTACCAGCGGTGGGGATTGGTGTCGCAGCCTCGTCAGTTGGGGAGCGGCCTCCCCTAGCCTGACTGCTCACCCCCCCTCCCCCCCGCGCGGGGGAGCCCGGCACGCTGCTGCTCCCCCCGTCGTCTGGGGGAGACCATGACTCAGCATTTATCATACGCTCCTTTATTCACAAAAAATACAGTGATAATAATGATACTAATGATATTAATGATAAAAGTATCCCCAATAAAAATAATATCATTTATAATAAAAATTATAACAGCAAATGATAACAACGATGTAAATTATACCTCGATGATACATTAATTCTATCAGACTTAATAATTTCATTTAATTTTAATAATAACGCGGGGGTGGGGACGTGAGGTTTGGGGACGTGCAGCTCCTAGGGACTACGTACGTTTGGGGACGTGCAGCTCCTAGGGACTACGTACGTTTGGGGACGTGCAGCTGCTGGGACTACGTACGTTTGGAGACGTGCAGCTGCTGGGGACTACGTACGTTTGGGGACGTGCAGCTGCTGGGACTACGTACGTTTGGAGACGTGCAGCTGCTGGGACTACGTACGTTTGGAGACGTGCAGCTGCTGGGACTACGTACGTTTGGGGACGTGCAGCTGCTGGGGACTACGTACGCTTGGGGACGTACAGCTGCTGGGGACTACGTACGCTTGGGGACGTGCAGCTGCTGGGGACTACGTACGTTTGGGGACGTGCAGCTGCAGGGGACTACGTACGCTTGGGGACGTGCAGCTGCTGGGGACTACGTACGTTTGGGGACGTGCAGCTGCTTCTGGGTGTCGAGGATCTGGCGGAGGTTGACGTCCAGGACGTCCTCGTGGCCACGGGCCACCAACGGGTTCAGGGAGACCGCCCGTCCCCCCAGGGCGCCGCCCCCCTGCGCCCCCTGCTGCTCGGCGCCAACGCCATCATGATTCATCAGTTATTACTTATTTACATTATTTCACCATTAAAATGGTGAACTAACTAGAACTAACTTTTTGATTATTATTTTTATAGAATTCTTAACACTAATGCACGCAGATATAATTTTTAAGAAATCATTTAAATGCATTCACTGTTCATCCAGAAACTTTCAGTTTTCAAGAACTACGCCGATCGGTCAAACGAACCCAATAACCTTGTGATTATATTATATATACTTAATTATTAACTTGCTCAAACTCGGTCCAAATTCACAATAATTCATTCTATATATTAATAACTCAATATATATTATCCTAATATCAACAACAAGCAGATATTTCCCCAATCCTGACCTTGACGTCCGCGACGCCCGTGGGGAAGACGAAGACCCCCACAGGAACCCCCTTGGGGAGCGAGGTGGGGGGCGGGGAGCGTATGAGGTGCTCGTGCACCTCGGAGAGGGACAACCCATCCTGGTCCCCCACCCTGCCCTGGGGGGACACCCACCCCCCCAATAC